>NW_024885586.1:0-7771 GCF_019232065.1 Centrocercus urophasianus
TGCGGGGGAAGCTCCGAAGCGGAGGGCCGCGGCCGCTCCGGGGCGGCGCCCACCGGCCGGCACCGGGGCGGGGAGCGGGGCCTGCGCCCGGTCCGGGGCCGCCGAGGGGCTCCGAAGGGATCGGCTTGCGCGCGGCGGAGGGAGGCCGCTCCGTCTTCCAAAAGGTGAAACGCCCGAAGGAGAAGCGCCAGCGGCCGAGGGCTGAGCCCTCCGCATCCCTGCCGGGCACCACGGCCTGCGCACGGCCGCGCCTCACGTCTGCCCGTCATCGCGGCTGGAGGGGCGCCCAGCAACGTGGGGAACCCGCTGTGCGCCCTGCACGGGGCGTGCCTCGGAGAAACGCGTCTGTCGGCGTGCACACTACCAGCACCTTGCGTGCCTTCACGTGTCACCAAGGCATGCAGCGTTCCAGGAGGCTTTATCCATACCTGTGCCAGAGTGCTGCGCCGTATTTGACCAATAATGACATTATTACTTTCGTACTTCGGCTGTCTTAACAGATGTAACCTGATAGCTTCCTCTCAGGGACAGTCTCAGAGGTCGCAGCCTGCTGTGCTTTAACGACTGCTCACCTATTTCTGTACACAGCAGAGCGCTGTAACGGCGTAAGAAATCTGCCTCAGACACCGCGCTGCAGCCGTGCGTGCGTGCTGACTCTGGTGCCCACATTTTATTGCAATATTACATCTCAGCTGTGCTATGTTTTACAATCTCCTCATCTGAAAATGTGGGAATGGGGTGCACCTCTCGCAAAATAGGCCCATAGATTCCTACAGGATTTTTTTTTTTTTTTTTTGGAGGGGGGTCATGTTTTTTCCTGTTATTTTTTTTTTTCCTACCAATTCTGAAGTGAGAAAGGAAAGATTTCCTCTACATCACTTTTCCTAAACCCATAGGCACTTCTTAAGTTAATCCAATCAACTTAAGTCTCACGGGTAATGGGTTTTCACCAATACTTACTGCCAGGTAACCTCACGTTTCACAATCATGCGTTTCAGTGGATTTTCCTTGCTGAGACGACACCGAGTTTTATGTGGAGGATTAATTTGTGCAGCTGTATTAATAGTTTAATGCCCTCACCACCCGTTCTGGGGAAATGCTGAATCACGTGTATGGCACAGCAGGTGGGACCCATCCAGCCCTATCTAGACCTCTGTCATGGAGAAGTCTATATCTAATATAGGCTTCCTTCATACACAGGAAAGAATTAAGCATCTTTAGCGCATGAGTCATGTCATCCTAAAGTGGACGCCTCAAATAGGCCAGATGATTTGTGCCCTAAAATTGCTCCCATTTCTCTGCATTAAAGAGCAAGTTATCTAGATGTCTCCATTTTTGCAGATTGAAGTGATGTAAGATGAATTATGCTCTTATCACATTCATGTTTATACCACGCTTCCAAAATACCTTAAGAATTCCAGTTTGTAAACAGATCTGAAATTAACATTAATTTCTGTACTGTTTTCTATTTATGCAAAGGCAGCTTTTTACAGTTTGCTGACTCAAGGCATTTTAGTAACATTGGCAAATGCCATCTGTCTCACTGGAAAGTTGTAGAACCTCTCATTTACTTGTACAAATCTTCCAATTCTTCATCTGCAGGACTGGGAAATAAGCAGGTTGGTTGTATTGTAGGTTCAGAATAGGATGCCATACTTCTGGTGAAATTGTGCACTGTATAGAAAACAAAACAAAACAAATTCTTATGGCAGTCTGATTTATTATTTTTTTTAAATGACATTCACTATTTGTTATGTGACAATTTCTTATTAATCTCAATGGTTTTGCAGAGTACAGGTGAAATAGTTAAGAAAAAAGAAGTCATGATGCCTGAAGCTTGCCAGAGGTGTCACATCAGCACAGTGTGGGTGAGGAGAATGTGTGCCAGGAACTACTTAAGAAATGCAGGATCCTTCTGACCAGCTCTGCTAGCTGGAGGTAAAATCCTGCACAAAGCTGATGAGGAAGCTCAAGATGAGTCACTGTGGCGGATGCAATCTTTAATTCCAGAAGGGTATAAGGGAAGTGGGTGTGAATCTCTAGTTGAGGGGAGCTGGGGATGCCTCTGTGTCTTGGGGATAAAAGTGTAGGTTTTTAATACAGCCTGAGCTATCAGTGAAGCCATACTTCTGTAAAGGGAAAGTTTGACATTACACATCACACATAGATTTTATGTGAAGCAGGGTTGGAACACCACCTACTCACAGATGGGTATAATTTTGGGGATGTCCTGCATAATTCATGTGTGGCTTTGATACTTATGAGTAATTCAGACATCAAAGCCTCAACTTAGATAACACTTTTATAACACTAAACTTCCTAGAGCCAATAATATGTGGGCTTTCTTTTAAGTTCCCTAAAAAAAAAAAAATAGCGATGCCAATACCTCCTTCTTACCTTCAGATATTTTTCACGAGGTATGCTGGCCTAAAGTACAAGATAGAAAATAATGAAACCTGGCCTAGAGAAAAAAATAAAATAAAATTCCTTCTTTTCCTTTTCTCTGGGGCTGTGACTGTAAATTTTAAGGCACTGGAAGGAGCTCAGCTGTTCCCAGAAGGAGCAGCACTGCAGATCCCAGGCCCTTTGGCCGCTCTGAGATACTCCCTTTTTCTCTGCTAGTGGCACAAGCCTTCACTCCTCAGCAGCCCAATTTCCTAACAAGCAATTTTATGTTCCCTTCCAAGTTACACATTATGCATAGAAAAAGCTTCCCATTAATAACCATAAAGCTGCTTTATTGTTCTCCTTCAAATCTCCTTAAAACTTCCTTCTGCTGCACAACTCTTGCCATTGGCCAAGCCTGTTGCTTTTTATTCTCAACGCTGCTTTTCCCTTATCCTTCCCCCATGTGTCTGTGGTATACACCTGTTGTCTTTCATCATGGGTTAAGATCATAAGCTCTTTGGGCATAGACCATCTCTCTGATTACATATGTCTACAGTATCCAGCACAATGGGACTGTGATCCCCGAGCGGGGCCTCCGGGTGCTGCCGTGATCAAGTTGATAAAGAGTAATGATTTTTGACATGGCGAGTTCTGCAGTTTTTCCCAAGTCATTCTGCAGTTGTTCACACTGATACACCCATTGTGTGTGCGAGGAGTGTCCTTAAACCTGATATATATGGCAAATGCCATGGAACATGACCGGAGACGTCCCTGCTTAGGGGTGGGGGTGCTGCTCTGCTCTTGCATGAGCTGACACAGAGCTGCTGCTCCTGGTAGGCTTGTGCAGGATGGGCAGGAAGGGACCCTGCCCTGAAGCTCCTGAATCCCATCTTTCAGATGGAAATATGGACCAATGGAAGTGACTGAAAGGGTTGGAGCACCTCCACTCCCTGCACATCCTTGGGGGTTTAGGACTCAGCCCTCCCCAGAGATGTGGAAACTGGGAGTCCCCTTCCTTTCTCCCAAGTGTTAAGTTGGGGTGACAAGGGATGATGCAGTGAGGCTGCTGGCTCGGTGGTGGGGAAGCCTGGGAGAACTGTTTCAACCCAGCAGGGAGACGTGCACAGAGTTGAGCATTTTTTAAATACCCCCTTTGTGAAATTCTCCTTTCCCAGGGCTCTGTTTCCATTCTCCACCAAGGGACCTTCCTGGACCCTGACACCTCTGGGGTGCGCATCGTCACTGGCATCGTGCAATCACTCCCATGATACTGCATTTCTTTTTTTTTTTTTTTTTATTTCCTCCCTCTCTCTCCCTTGCAAAAATAAAATAAAATAGATAGATAGATAGATAAATAAATAAATAAAAGAGCCTGTCTTCAGGTTTTGCATTTAATACCAAATAGCCTTTGCGCTGAGCCCGGTCCTCGATCTCTTCCTGAAGGAAGGAGAGAGACCCTTCTGTCCCTTTGCTAATTAATGCAGCTATATTGGAGCGCGGCGAAACAACAATAACATCCATCATCGACATCACAGAAGAAACATAAATCCTCTCCCCCTCTCCCTCCTCCCCTCACCCCGCTTCCAGTGGCTCTCTCCTGGCGGTTTTAAATAACTTCTGCATGCGGGAGGAGAACACTGTTGGCGCCGCGGGGTGCCCCGAGCGCTGCGGGCGGCGGGGGCCTGAAGCTTCGGGGCACCATGCGGCGACACGGAGCATCCCCGAAAATCAGCGCGGGGCACTGCGGGGAGGGCTTTTGGATCGCGGGGGGAGGGGAAACCATGTGGAGTGGCACTGAACCACGCCCCCCCTTCCCCCCCCCCCCCCCCCCCCCCACAAAAAAAAAAAAAAAGATATAAAATTTCTCCCAAACTTCCCATTGGCAGTGCCAATTTGAGTTTGCGCCCCACTTGGGTGTAAATATGGGGAGGGGTCGTGGGGGATGCTGAGTGGGTCCCGAAGCACAGCCCACGGGAAAAGAAAAATAATTCTCGCGGTGGTTTCTTTGTGGTCGGTGCCCCCCCGCCCGCGCTGCCGCAGAGCAGTAAGCGCTGTGCCCGGCGCTGGAAGCGGTTCTGTATTGCAGCAGGTAGGGCTGAGCGCTAGGACCTCGCAGAATCCTTCCAGCAGCACTCAGGACTACCTTAAACCCAGCCCAATGCCTCTTCCTGCGCCACTCTGCGTGCTGGATGGAGATCCACAGTCAAGAGCCGCAGCTCAGTGCTGGAGTACAACATTGCCCAGGGAGCCCTGCAGGAGCAACACCTGTTCCGAGCCAGCCAAGAGAGACACCAGCACTTGTATGGTGCTGCTTTGCTTGTGGATCGGCAATACCCCCAAACCAGTGGACATCTGCTGAGCCTCCTGAGAATTCTGGATAATAGAATTGGACGTCAAAAGTTTTTTTTTTTTTTTTTTAATTTTTTTTTTTTTTTTTTTTTTTTTTTTTTTTTTTGGATTTATCTCAAGCCAACACCGTGAGATCCCCCCTCCCCCTTTGCGGGATTCATGCTGATGTATGCAGTCTGTTATAGAGTAAAAACAGCGCATGCCTTTCTGGAGTCAGAATCCATAAATCCTGACGTAGCCTGTGCATCTTAAAAAAACCCCTCTACCGCCTAGGTATTTAAGTTGCTATGGTCATTCTATTCTTAAACCAAATGGAGAAACTACGGATTTTTTTCTTTATTACAGTTGGATGGGCTGAAGACCTTATTGCTTGCTAAGAGCTGGGGATATATGCGTTTCTATAGATATACACATCTATATGTTTATAAATATGTCAGTGTGTGAGTATAAAGTGGTGGTTTCTTAGACTAACTGGTTTGACCTTGAACCTGTACCAGTCAAAGCAGAATATTACTTTTATTTATGCGTTTAATGGATTGAAGAAAGAACATTCTCTCTGTAACCGCGCTAGGGAGGGGAGAGGAGTGGAATATACCTATCTTATATCTCCTGGGTTTGGCACCATCATTACTGTTTATTCTTATTCTCTAAAAGCAGAATCTTCTGATGGCTCCCTTAGGTGAAGTTGGGAACTATTTCGGTGTGCAGGACGCGGTGCCCTTTGGGAACGTGCCCGCGCTGCCGGCGGACAGCCCGGTTTTGCTCAGTGACCACCTGGGCCAGGCTGAGGCAGGTGGGCTGCCCAGGGGCCCCGCGGTCACGGACTTGGACCATTTAAAGGGGATCCTCAGGCGGAGGCAGCTCTACTGCAGGACTGGATTTCATTTAGAAATCTTCCCCAATGGTACTATCCAGGGCACCAGGCAAGACCACAGCCGATTCGGTAGGTACTCTCCTTAACCCTTGAGGGGTCATGTGATGGAATAACGCGCTGGGACCGCGGGCGGGGTGGGGGGAGGGTGGGCGGCTGGCAGAGGGGCCGCGGCGCTGCCCGGGGGCGAACGGAGCACTGCGGGGTGCGGCGGATGCGGGGCCGGACAGAGCCGGGGGCCGAGCTCCGCTCCGATCCACGCGGGGAGGAAATTTCGCTCGGGACGTCTCTCCGGAGCGCCGCGATTTCGCGAGTTTAAAGGGGCTTTAATCATTAACCGCTCCGATTTAAAACACACCGACTTTCCCGAAGGGAGTGGCTGCCGTCCCGTACGCAAATGCACGAGGCTTTTCCTCTTTCGGTTCCCTCCCGGTTACCTGCCCGGGCGGCGGCCCCCCTCCGCTCGGTGCGGGGCTCTCCTGGCGAAGCGTGCGGGGCTCTCCCGCGGCGATCCCGCAGCCCTCCGCGGCTCTCGGTCTCTCCATGGCTTCGGCGGAGGGCTCCGTACTCTGCCCGCACCCCGGAGCCCGGAGTTGGCGGGGGGGGGGAGGAAGTGAGCTGCCTTGGGGCCGGGGACAGAACGCACCGAAGCGCCTCGGAGCGCCCGGGGGAGCCGGGGCTGTGTGTTACGGAGGGGTGAGGGGAATGCGCCAGGCTGTAAGGCGCGGCGCTCCGCGCTGCGGGAAGGAGTTAACTCGGGAGCGACCCAACCTGACAGCGCGCACTCGGTCGTAAAAACAAAGTCCCGTGGTGAAGGCTTTTTTTTTTTTTTTTTTTTTTTTGTTGTTGAGTTTTGTTTCTGGATGTTCAATTTTTTCTTCCTCTAGTGTTTTAATGCCAGATGTTGAGCGGTATCTAAACTGCCTTTTACGGCTTTGTGAGCCGTGTAGGCGATCGCGGTGTTGCGGGAGGGAATCCCCGCAGGGCGCGGAGGGGCTCTGCGCCCATCTCCGCCGCCCCGCGCACTGGGGGAAGCGGAGCGGAGAGAAAGTGCGCAAAGTGCCCGCGCGGCGCGGAGAGGCGGCGGCACGGCGCGGGGAATGGAGGAATTTCTCACCCACGGTGCTTTTTTTTCCTGACACACGGAGACAGCCGCACAGCACACGCGCACCCGCGCGGGTTTCCCTGCGCTCACACCGCGCATCGCAGCGCGGGGCCGGGCCCGGCAGGTGGAGGGCAGTGCGGCGGCACCGCGGGGCACCTTGGTGTGGGAAGGGGAGGGGGGGGAGTATAGCCGCCGGCTGCTGCCTGCGGGGTGGGGGGGCGTTCTGCGGGACCCTGCCTTTAAAAATGGCTTGGCGGCCACTGCTGAGGGGTTCCGGGGCAGCTCTACTGCACCCCAGGCATTACGTAGATTTTTTTTTTTTAACATTATTTGCCCTCATCGATGTGGTTCCTCGGGCTACGCCTCGGCAATGACTCTCGGTTCTCCCCTCTTGGTGCCCCCCAGCGCGCAGCCGGAGCCGCGGGATGCGCTGGGGCTCCGTGCTGCTCTGCGTGTGGGGACAGGAGCGGCGGTGCCGTACCGGTGCCGTACCGGCGCCGCGGCGCTGCCTCTGTGTCCGCCCAGAGGTGACCCTAGCGGCGGTCGCTATTCGGGTTTTGGGGTGGTGATGTCCGGGTGTTGCCCAGGGAGAGCAGTGAACTCGGAACCTCTGAGCATGTGAGGGAAACCTGCGTGAACGGGGGGTTCTGTTGGGGGGAGGAAGTTTTCCTTCAAGAATAAGGACAAAGAGAACCCCGAGGGCTGCGCGCAAACTCTTCTCGGGGCTCTGTGCGGTGGGAATCCCCCTCCCCGCTCGCGCGCGCACACACACCCCTCTGGAGAGACATCAGATAAGAGCAATTCTTTTGTGATGCGATGTTGGATGCGTGCCTGTGGCATACAATAAGCCGAGCCATGTTGTGTGTCTCTACTCGCCCGGCTCCGGCAGCCCGGCGTTTCGCAATGCCCGTAGCAGCAGCGGCAGCAGCACTCGGAGATGTCCATGTCGGAGGGAAAAGCTCCCCGGGAGGGCACGGCCCGGTTCCCCCCGGAATGCAGTTGTGGGTGATCAAAGCCGTATTATCTCATCTGGGTGACAAAAGGTGTTTTTTTTTTTT
>NW_024885587.1:0-12201 GCF_019232065.1 Centrocercus urophasianus
AATGGGGGGCACGGGGGGCTGGGAGAGGGAATTGGGAAGGGGGAAGCGGGGGGGTGGGGGGATTTGGGGTGGGGGATGGGGGAGATCCGGGGGGGGGGAGAGGAGAGGGATGGGGCACAAAGGAACAGAGGGAAAGAGCTGGGAGCACCCGAGCAGGGGACCCGAGGGGGGGGGGACGCGGGGGGGTTCCACGGGGGTCCCGTCCCACCGCTCTGTAGGGCCCCAACGAGAGCGAATACTCGGAGCCCTTCGATCAGGACTCGGTGCCCGAGGGCGGCAATGAAGACCCCCGCGATGCTGCAGGTGGGTGACACCGCACCGCCTCCCCCCCACACCCGTCCCCATAGGGCTCCCGCAGCCCCCCCCCGTCCCCGTCCCCCCCGCTGCTCCCCTTAGCCCTGCCCGTCCCCCAGGGCGCCCACGGCACGGCGAGGGGCAGCGGGTGAAAACGCAGCGGGGCCCAAAGCTCTACGACACCCCCTGCGAGGGATGGGAGAAGGTGGGTGAGGGCACGGGGGGGGGCGCAGCTCGTGACAGCCGCCTGCCCCGCGACGACGAGCGGCCGGCCGATGAGTACGACCAGCCCTGGGAGTGGAAGAAGGATCACATCTCACGGGCGTTCGCAGGTGCCGGCATCCCGTGGACGTCGCTCCCACCCCATAGCCCCAACCCCGCAGCCCCAGCCCCTGTGGGTGCCACCCCACAGCCCCGGCATCCCTCAATCCCTGTGGATACCACCCTACAGCCCCGGCATCCTCAGCCCCAATGGGTATCACACCACAGCCCCCACATCCTCAGCCCCTATAGGCACCACCTTGCAGCCCCAGCATCCCTCAGTATCTATGGGTATCACCCCACAGCCCCAGCATCCCTTCATCCCTGTGGGTACCACCCCACAGCCTCAGCATCTCTCAATTCCTATGGGTACACCCCATAACCCCACAGTCTCAGCCCCTATAGGTAGTACCCCGTAGCTCCGGCAACCCTCAATCCCTATGGGTACCACCCCATAATCCCACATCCTCAGCCCCTATAAGCACCACCCTGTAGCCCCAGCATCCACAGCCCTTATAGGTACCCATAGCCCCCACAGCCCCAGCCCCTGTGGGTACCACCCCACAGCCCCAGCATCCTCAGCCCCGATGGGTACCACCCCATAACCCCACATCCTCAGCCCCTATAGGCACCACCCCGCAGCCCCAGCATCCCTCACCCCCCTGTGGGTACCACTTTGGGATGCTGGGACTCCTCAGTGGGGTGACAGCACGCTGTGTCCCCTGCAGTGCAGTTTGAGAGTCCTGAGCGCTCCCCCAGTCTGTCCCGACAGCCAGCACGCCCCCCCCGCCCCCCCCCGGGCACGAGGCCGATCTGCCCCCCCAGCCCGGGGCACGTGGACACCTCGCTGCCCCTGGAGAAGCAAGTGTGAGTGTGGGGGTCCCGTCCCAAGTGGGGTGGCACCGATCCAGAACCCTGACCCTGATCCTAACCCTGGCTCTGAACCTTGCACTAAGCCAAACTGATTCATAGCCCTGACCCAAACTCAAACCCCAACTCTCACCCTAACCTGAACCCAAACGTCATGGATGGCATGGACACGGCCCTGGGGGTGGGGAGGGGGGGAGTGGGGTCCCTATGGTTCAGAGGAGGTAGAGGCCATCCCTGATGGGTCACCAAGGTGGAGATGGGTCCCCATGGCATGGAAATCCCAATGGCACAGATGGGTCTCTGTACTGGAGATGGGTCCCTATGGCACAGAAAGTGCTCCATGATAGAAATGGGTCCCCGTGGCATGGATGGCCCCATGGCGCAGTTGTGTCCCCGTAGCGGAGATGGGTCCCCATAGCAGGGACGTCCCCATGGCACAGATGATCCCTGTGGTGCAGTTGGGTCCCTATGGCACAGAAGGTGCCCCATGGCGCAGATGGGTCCTCATGGCATGGATGTCCCCATGGCACAAAAGGTGCCCCATGGCGTGGACAACCCGATGATGCAAATGGGTCCCTGTAGTGGAAATGCGTCCCCGTGGTGCAGTTGGGTCCCTATGGCACAGTTGTGTCCCCGTAGTGGAGATGGGTCCCCATAGCAGGGACGTCCCCATGGCACAGATGGTCCCTGTAGTGCAGTTGGGTCCCCATAATACAGATGGGTCCCCATGGTGGAGGTGGGTCCCCGTGGCACGGACACCCCATAGCACAGCAGATGCCCCACAGCCAACATCCCGGTGGCACAGACGGCTCCCCACTGCCCCTCGGTGCCCCCACGTCGAGTTTGGTCCCCAAGCGGCGCAGGCGGGACGCGGTGCCCCACGTTGGGATGCCGTCGGTGACCCCACGGTGCCCCACACAGGTGGTACCACGGCCCCATTGGGCGCGCGGGCGCCGAGACACTGCTGGCACTGTGCCGCGAGGGCAGCTTCCTGGTGAGGGACTGCGAGACCAGCCCCGAGGATTACTCGCTGTCACTCAGGTACAACGCGGGGCTGCCCCACGGGGTCGTGTGCCCTGCGTAGGAGCACGCGCTGCCCCTTCCCTGCTCTGCCCCCCAGGAGCAGCCACGGCTTCGTGCACGTGAAGCTGACGCGGACGCGGGAGCAGCACTTTGTGTTGGGCCGCGCTGGGGCCGCGTTCCCCTCCGTGCCCGAGGCCGTGCGGCATTACACGGCGCGAGCGCTGCCCGTCCGCGGCGCCCGGCACCTCTCGCTGCTCTACCCTGTGGCTGCACAGCCACCCTGAGCCCCACGGTGCCGGGGATCCCCCCCCCTGGTGTTCCTATTAAAGGCTCTGGTGCGTCTTAGGGCTGAACTCCATTGTGTGGGGGAAGGGGGGGGGGGGGGGGGGGTTTCCATCCTGCTGCACCACGGGAGCGCTGGGTTTGGGGCAGGGTCTGGGGCAGGGTTTAGGTTCGGGATTGGGTTTGAGTTTGGCAGAGTCAGAATTAGGATTAGGAGAGGGACTGAGTTTGGGTTCAGGTGAGGGTGAGAGTGAGGGTCAGGGTCAGGGTTTGGGTTAGGGGTCAGGTTTGGGTTCAGGTTAGGGTCAGAGTTAGGGTTTGAGTTTTACTCAGGGTTAGGACCAGGGTCAGAGTTAGGATTAGGGTTGGGGCATCAGGTTGGGTTGGGGTCATGGATTAGGTTGGGTTGGGGTTAGGATCAGGGCTTGGGTCGGGGTCAGGTTTAGGTTCAGGTTAGGGTCAGAGTTAGGGTTTCAGTTAGGGTCGGGGTTAGGATCAGGGTCAGAGTTAGGATTATGGATCAGGTTGGGTTGGGGGTAGGGTTGGTGTCTGGATGTGTCCCCCCACGTGGCCCAGCACTGGGCTTAGAGCCACCCTTGGCCCCCCACCGCCCCATGCCCTGCAGGGGGGCTGACAGCAGTGCCCCCCGGTGGGGCTGAGCCAGGATGGGGCTGAGCCCTTCTGCAGGCACTGAGTGCAAAGGGAAATGAGGACATGGGGCGGCACGGCGGCTCCCCTGTGACTCGGGGGGCTGTGGGATCATGCTGTGCCCCCAGCCCCAGGGCTGCCCGTGCGCAGGGTCTGTGCTGGGGGTCCCGGGGGCTGCGGTTGCCCCCCAGGGGTGGATGTTGGGGGGCAGGAAGGCGCCGCAAGAAGACAGGAAGCGAGACGGCAGGATGCTGCAACCCAGTGGGGGCTCTTCCTGTGTGAAGCAGAGCGGAGTGCATGGCTCGCACCCTATCCCTGCTCATACTGGGGGCTGTGGGGCACGGGGGGGTCACCCCTTAGGGCTGGGGGGCTTCCATGCTCGCTCCAGCCCCCCTTGTACGCACTGTCCTCCAGCAGCTGCTCCCTGGGGGCTCTTGTTCCTCGGGGTCCGGCGGGGCACGATGTTCACGTAGATGTTTGAGGTGTCTGGGGGACAGTGTGGGCATTGTGGGGTGCAGGGCAGGCACGGCCCCATAGGCACAGCCCAGCAGGGGAGCCCCCAGCCCCAGAGGCACCCAGTGGGGCAGCCAGGGGTCTGAAGGGAAGAGGGGAGTGGGGCACGGGGTGCACGGGGTGCACGGGCAGAGGGGTGTTTTCCAAGTGGGAGGAGAGTGGGGGGGGATTGGGGCAGAGGGGGTGGGGACGATTGGGGTATTTGGGGACGGCATCCGGGCAGGGGTGTGGGTGGGTGGGTGTGGGGTGAATGCACTCAGGGTGTGTGGGCACAGCGCTGCTCAGGGTGGGGGGGGTTACCTGCCTTCCTCCTGCAGCACCAGCAGCCGAGGGAGATCAGCCCGACGAGCAGCAAGGCGCCCCCCACAGCCCCCCACAGCTTCTGCTTCAGCTCTGCAAGCACAGCCAGCTGGGCCGCTGCCTCACTGCCACCAGCACCCGGGGGGGGGAATGGGGGGACGCTGGGGACACACATACCTCCATCAGCTCCTGCAGCAAAGGGAAAGCAGAGTCAGAGCTACGCTGTGCCCATCCTCACTCCATCCCTGCTGTGACCCTGCGAGCGCTCAGGGATGTGCTGCCATCCAGAGACCCCGCATCACAGCTCCTGGGGGTCCCACGTCCCACAGACCCCACTAAATGCTGCCAGAGGTGCCTGGGGGGAGCAGCAGAGCACAGCCCACCCCCTTGTGCCTCCCGGATACCTGTGCTGACGTGGAGCAGCGTGCCATTCACACGCTGCTCGCAGGTGGCCACGGCGAGGTAGGGCTTCTCAATGGTGAAGCAGCAGACGTAGCATCCTGCGTCGCCCTGCTGTGCCCCATGGAGGCTGAGCTCGGCGTGGGGTGGGCTCCATGCGAGCTGGAGGCGGGGGGTGGCACAGGGCAAGACAGCGGCTTTGGGATACAGGCGGGTGGTGCACAGCACCTCGTGCTCCCCGTCCTTCAGCCATGCGATGCGGGCCATGGACCACGGCTCTGTTGTCACCAGCTGGCACCGCAGGGATACGTTGGTGCCCGCTGCCACCCACAGCTCGGCCGGCTCCTGGCTCACCTGCAGGGCTCCCACTGCTGGGAGCAGCACTGGGGTCACCACGAGGCTCTGGGGATGATGGCTGGGCACGTGGCTTTTCCTGAGGCCCCCCAGTGCCCCACGGCCCCATTGCTGTTGATGCGGATGCTGGGACGCCCTCTGTTCTGCTCGCGTGTTCTGCTTGGCCGCAGCCACTGCCCACAAGTCCCCATCCTGTCCTCACCGCCGCTGTCCCCTTCCTGTTCAGCTCTCTTTCCTCCCCACGTCTCCTCACCCATCCTCACTGTCTCTGCCGTGCCCCCCACCCCACGGCCACTGTCCCCATCTCTGTCCCTGCTCTGACTGGGTTGGATGTAGGAGCATTGAGAGGTGAGGCGCTGGCACAGCTGCCAAGGGAGAGTGTGGGGGGGGGGGGGGGGGGGGGAAAGGGGAGGGGAGGGGGGGTCACTGTACCTGGAGGGGCTGAGAACTGCGGAGATGTGACACATGGGGATGTGGTCAGCAGCACGGGGGAATGGGGTGAAGGTGGCGTCTGAGCGATCTTTTCTGACCCCATCCTGTCCTCGTGTCTGTCTGTCTGTCTGTCTCTGTCCCAGACCCCTCCCTGCTCCCTCTCCACCCTCAGGACACACACACCCCAGACAGCCCCCCATCCAAGGCTGATCCCCGCAGCCCCTCTGTTTCCCCCCATCCCCACCCCATAGCCCCAAGTCCCCCAACCCCCTCATACCCTCACTACTCACCACTGAGGAGGGGGATGAGCACCCCAAACCTCCACATCCCCACACAGGCACCATCCCCACGGCTCCTTTGTCCCCATGAGGTCCTCATCCCTGGACTGTCCTCTCCGCTGTCCCCACAGCACCTGGTCTGCTTGTCACCCTCACCGTGACGCCACGGCTTCCTGTAGCAGCGCAGGGAGCTGTGCGGGGTGAGGGACAGCACAGCATCACACCCCGACCCCTATAAGACCCCGACCCCTATCAGACCCTGACACCCATCAGATCCCGACCCCACATCCCACCCCAGCACCCAGTACGAGGACTGAGCTGACCCAGATGTGCCACCATTCCGTGACCCCTCCTTTGGGGGCACATCCTGACCCCAGAGCACTGCTGCCCACGTGGCCTCACGGTGACAACCACGAGGGTGGGGGTCCCGCTGGGGGCTCCTTCCCCTCCCCAGACATCCTGCAGCCTCCTCCATCCCCCCATGCCCTGGGGTTGGGGGCCCCATTTCCCCAGGAGGGGGCTGAGATGTGGGGGGGAAGCCGGGCCTGAATGCAGCGGTGCCGCTCGGCTCCTCCTGGGGGCTCAGCCCTGCGCTGGGGGGGGCTCAGCCCTCTGGGAGAAGCACGGGGCCTACGCGGGACTACACGTCCCAACGTGCCCCGCGCCCGCCCCGTGGTAATACGACCTATCCCAGCACACCCCGCGGCCGCACTACGCTTCCCGGCATGCCCCGCGCCCACCCGCAGCCAATGCTACATATCCCAGCACACCCCGCGGCCACACTACACTTCCCAGCATGCCACGCGGTCCGTCTTCCGGCAATAGGGCGCATCCCAGCGTGCCTCGAAGGCGGACTACGCTTCCCGGCATGCTCTGCGGGCGGGGCGGAGCGGGGACGGAACCGCTCCCCTTTTGTTGGTGCCGGCAGGGCCTGGAGGCGGTGGGGGCGGCCCGGTATGGGCGACCAGGTGGGGCCGGGCCGGGTACCGCACAGGGCTTGGGGGGGATGGGGAAGGGATGGAGGGAGTTGGGATGAAAGGAGAATGGAGGAGTGGGGATGAAGGGGGAAGATGGGGATGGAGGGATGGGGATGGAGGGATGGAGGAGAGAGGGGATGAAGCTGGTGAGGGACAGGTGGGGGGGAATAGGAGGAGGGCTGGAGGAGGGGGATGAAGGGGTTAAAGATGGAGGGGCAAAGGTGTGGGCAGGGAGCTTCTCCACCCTCCCTACCCCCCAATCCTGCCTGGCTGCACAGCAGCAGTGCTGGTGTGACCCTCCCCCATGCCCCCCCCCCGGCTGGCAGCTCGCCCGCACCCGCTGCCAAGTCATTGCTGTGTCTGTGCTGGGTCCCGTGGGGTCGGGGGTGTGGGGCTGAGGGGACCCTGGGGGTGGCTGAGCTCAGAGGGGATCCAGGAGGACACTGACGGTGTGCCCCCCCCACACCACGGGCAGGAAGCGCTGCGGAAGATCATCACCACTTTGGCTGTGAAGAATGAAGAGATCCAGAACTTCATCTACTCCCTCAAGCAGATGCTGCAGAATGTGGAGGTAACTCAACGCCCCGCGTGTCACCCCCCCCCGTCACCAGCACCGCCACACGGGGTCCCCTAAGGGGACAGAGTGAGGGGTGGTGCTCGTGGCCGCCTCCATCACCTGCTGACGTGTGCTGTCACCACCAGGACAATTCTGCACGAGTGCAGGAGGACCTGGAGGGGGAGTTCCAGTCGCTGTATGCGCTGCTGGACGAGCTGAAGGACAGCATGCTGATGAAGATCAAGCAGGACCGCGCCAGCCGCACCTACGAGCTGCAGGTGAGCGCCTGCCCTGCCCACCCACTGCCTGCCCCCACCGCACACTGCAGCTCTGTGTCCTTCAGGCTCAGCTGGCAGCGTGTGCCAAAGCGCTGGAGAGCTCGGAGGAGCTGCTGGAGACGGCCAACCAGACCCTGGCGACGGCCAACAACCACGACTTCGCCCAGGTGCACAAGCTGGGAGCTGCCATCCATCCCTGCCCGGCTGCCCCAGCGCTGTGTGCTGGAGGTGGGGGTTGGGCAGTGCTGTCCCCCCTCACCTTCTGGCTCGTGCCGCTCTGACTGTGCTCGCCGCAGGCGGCCACGCTCCTGTCTTTCTGTGCTGGGCACCTCGTTAACGCTGGGCTGGCTTTGCCCTCTGCCAGGCTTGGTTAGGGCCTGGGACCCCCCCATACCACCCAGAGCCTCAGGTGCTGCGTGGCACCTTCTGTTATCGGAGATAAAGGGATGTCAGTGCACTGGGATGGGGCCGTGGGGACGCTGCACTGCATGGCACGCCGGTGGGGCGCAGGGGACGCTGCGCTGTGCGGGTTCTGCTGTGGGGATGCAGGGATGCTGTGCCGTGTGGGTGCCACTGCAGGGATGCTTCAGGGATGCTGCAGGGATGCTGTGCTGTGAGGCCACGATGTCAGGACACGCTGCAGCACGCTGGCTCCTGGCACTGCTGTCTCACCTGCTTTCTTTTTCTCCTCTTTCCCTCTGCGCTCTCCAGGCTGCCAAACAGATCAAGGATAGGTACGGTCCCCCCGCTGCCCCCGTGCCCCACTAACCTACAGCGTCGGCGTCGCCCTGCCCTCACCCCACAGCTACAGAGGGGGGGGATGCGGGTGCAGGGTGCTGCCCACCCTTCTCAGATCCCTCCTGGCGGTCGGGGTGAGGGGTCTGTGTCCATCTCCCAGCCTGGCTGATGCTTTGTCCCCATTTGTCCCAGTGTGACGATGGCTCCCGCCTTCCGCCTCTCGCTCAAGGCCAAGGTGAGCGACAACATGAGCCACCTGATGGTGGATTTTGCCCAGGAGCGCCGCCTGCTGCAAGCCCTCGCCTTCCTGCCAGGTACCCCCATGGGAGGAGGGTGCGGGGATGTGGTTGGTGGCCTTTGTGGAAGCACAGAGGACTCAGCGGGAGCTGTGGGGCTGTGCTGGGGTGCGTGGGGCAGCGTGCTCATAGGGGCTGCATCCAGGGAGCTCTGGGTGCCACGCGTTCAGGTTTCCATAGGTGCTTTCTCAGGGTGTTTGCCCTCCCATCACAGCACACCTGGGGGTGCCCTGTTGGGCAGGGAGCGTCTCCAGAGAAGGGCAACAAAACTGGTGAGGGGTCTGGAGCACAAGATTATGAGAAGCGGCTGAGGGAGCTGGGATTGTTCAGTGTGGAGAAGAGGAGGCTCAGGGGAGACCTCACTGCACTCTATAACTTCCTGAAGGGAGGCTGTGGTGAAGAGGGGTTTGGCCTCTTCTCCCAGGCAACGAGCAGCACACGGGGCAATGGCTGCAAGTTGTACCAGAGGAGGTTTAGGTTGGACATAAGGAAGAACTTCTTCTCTCAGAGAGTGGTCAGGACTGCAATGGCTGCCCAGGGAGGTGGTGGAGGCGCCGTCCCTGGCAGTGCTCAAGAGATGCCTGGATGAGGTGCTGCATGATGTGCTTTAGTGCTGGTGGTGGCAGTGGTGATGAGGAGACGGTTGGACTGGATGATCTTATATGTCGTTTCCAACCTTGTGATTCTATGATTCTATCATTGTAGGGATGTTGTGTTTGGGGAAGGGGGGGGGTCAGATCTGACGTGCTGCTCCTCCCGGCAGTGCCGAGCACCCCTGAGATCGACCTGACGGAGTCACTGGTGGCCGATAACTGCGTGACGCTGTGCTGGAGGATGCCTGATGAGGACAGCAAGATCGACCACTACGTGCTGGAGTACCGCAGGACCAACTTCGAGGGGCCGCCCCGAGCCAAGGAGGAGCAGCCCTGGATGGTGGTGGAGGGCATTAAGGGCACAGAGTACACTCTGTCTGGTGAGGGTGCGGGGCCGGTTGGTGCGGAGCAGAGCTGTCCCAGGGCTCCCAGTTTGTCACCTCGCCGCGTGCGTCCGCAGGGCTGAAGTTTGACATGAAGTACATGAATTTCCGAGTGCGGGCCTGCAACAAAGCCGTGGCCGGAGAGTTCTCTGAGGCGGTCACTTTGGAGACGAGAGGTGGGCGCAGGGGGGGGGGGGCGGCCGGGCGGGGGGGGGGGGGGGGGGGGGGAGGCCGCCCCCCCCCAGACCCTCACAGTTTGCTGGGTTGGGATGCTGGGGCACCTGTGACCCTCAGGTCCCTCCTCCCTGTGCCCCCCCCCAACACTGGCACAGGGCCGGGCTCGCTGCCGCCCCACAGACAGCTGCTTCTGGCCTTAATAAAGCGGGATAGAGGTGTGAGCTGCATTTGGGGACAGCAGCACGGGGGGGGGGGGGGGGGGGGGGGGGGGGGCTTTCGGGTGTGTGTGGGGGCTGTGACATGGAGGAGGCGTGGTGGGATGGGCAGCTTTATTATTTGTAGTGCCACCAGAGCTGCGTGCCCCCCCCCGACCCCCTCTCCACCATGGGGCTGTGTGCCCCCCCGGTATTCCAACCTGGGGCCCCCAACCCCATAGGCAGCCCCTGCCACGAGGCCAGGCAGCATGGGGGGGTCGGGGGGACGGGGGGGGGGGGGGGGCCACCCGGGGGGGGGGGTGGGGTGGGGGTGGCACTGATGGTGGCTGTCCCCAGCGTTCATGTTCCGGCTGGATGCCAGCACGTGCCACCAGAACCTGCGCGTGGAGGACTTCAGCGTGGAGTGGGACGCCACGGGCGGAAAGGTGCAGGATGTGAAGACAAGGGAGAAGGACGGGAAGGGCAGGACTGCGTCGCCCGCCAACTCCCCCGCCAGGTAGCAGCACCCCGCTCAGCACCGGATGTTGGTGGCAGCACCGGCCTCACCGCCTGCCTCCATCCCAGGGCTGTGCAGTCACCCAAGCGGATGTCGCTGGGCCGCGCCGGCAGGGATCGCTTCACCGCCGAATCCTACACGGTGTTGGGTGAGAGCGGCAGCCGCGGCTCGAGGAGGGGGGAAACGTGGGGCACGGAGATGGGGGGGAACGTGGCAGCCGTGTGCCCACAGGCGACACCTTGATCGACGGCGACGACCACTACTGGGAGGTGCGGTACGACCGCGACAGCAAAGCGTTCGGCGTCGGGGTGGCGTATCGCAGCCTGGGCAAGTTCGATCAGCTGGGCAAGACGTCGGCGTCGTGGTGCCTCCACCTCAACAACTGGCTGCAGGTCAGCTTCAGCGCCAAGCACGCCAACAAGGCCAAGGTGCTGGATGTGCCCGTGCCCGACTGCATCGGCGTCTACTGCAACTTCCATGAAGGTGGGAGCTGCTCCTGGGGCCGCGTGCGGGGCGCTGCCGGGGTGCTGGATGGGCAGAGGTGGAGCTGTGTGCCCCACGTGTGCCCCGTGCTTGTCCCTAAGCTCATACCTGCCCCTATGTGTGCCCCCCATGTGCTCCATATGTGCCCTTATGCGTGTCCCACACGTGGCCCTGGATGTGTCCCAAGTGTCCCACATGTGCCCCATGTGTGTTCCATCTGTGCCCCACATATGCCCCTCACGTGCCTTCCTGTGTGCTCCATAAGTGCCCTTACGTGTGCCCCACACATGCCCATATGTGTGCCCCCACGTGTGACTGTGTGCGCCCTACAAGCACGCCTGTGTGCCCACATGTGCCCCACATGCACCCCCCTGTATACTCCATACATGCTCCTGTATGTGCCCCACATATGCCCCTGTGTGCCCCACATGTACCCCTATGTGTGCTTCCTCTATTCCCCACACGTGCCCCTTATCTGTGCCTCTCATGTCCCACGTGTGCCCTTATGTGTGCCCCACATTTGCCCCATGTGTGCTCCATGTGGCCCCTTTTGCGTCCCACACGTGTCTCCATGTTCCCCATGTTCTCCCCCGTGTGCCCCATATCTGTCCCACAAACACCCCGCTGTGTGCCCACATGTGCCCCTGTGTGTGCACGTGTGTCCCTAGATGTGCCTCATATATGCCCCACATGCCCTGTGTGTGCCCCACACGTGCCCCTGTGGTGCCCCACGTGTCCCTGTATGTGCTCCATACATTCCCCCTCTATCTGTGCCCCACACGTGCCCCTGCGTGTGCCCCTGCGTGTGCCCCCTAAGTGCCCATATGTGTGTTTCATATGTGCTGCTATGTGTGCTCCATGTGCCCCCTTCTGTGTCCTATGTGTGCCCCACACCTACCCATGTGTGCCCACAGGATTCCTGTCCTTCTACAACGCCCGCACCAAGCAGCTGCTGCACACCTTCAAGGCTCGCTTTGCGCAGCCGGTGCTGCCAGCCTTCATGGTAAGGAGGGCTGGAGGTGGGGGGGGGGCTGTGGGATCGTGGGGGGGGGTTGTGAGGGGTCCTGATGCCCAATGCTGCCCCTGTGCCCCCCAGGTTTGGTGTGGCAGCTTCCACGTCTCCTCGGGCCTGCAGGTGCCCAGCGCTGTGAAATGCCTCCAGAAACGCAACAGCGCGGCCAGCAGCTCCACGGCCAGCCTGCCCTAAGAGCCCCAGCGACCCCCCCGGGGCAGAGCACTGAATGTACCCATCACCCCCCCTCCCATAACCACAACCCCCCCCCCTCACCCCATCACACTCTGTCCTCGCCACGTTCCGGGTGCTGGGGGGGAGGTGGGGGATGTCAGCCCCCCCC
>NW_024885588.1:0-57336 GCF_019232065.1 Centrocercus urophasianus
GGTGATGCCGGGATGGGGAGGTGATGCCGGGATGAGGTGCTGCCGCAGCCCGCAGGGATGGCACTGCACGCCGTGCGGTGGGACGGCTCCCCAGCGCCACGACCCCGGCCCGTGCTGCAGGCTCAGCACACGGTGAGCCCCGGGCTGCTGCTGGAGGTTCCGCTGGGAGCCGGCCTGGTCTGCAGGGCAAAGCCGTGCTGCCGCCGCTCCGAGGGGGACCATATCGTGCCCTCAGCTTCTCCTCCGGGTGTCAGAGCGAAAGCGCTGAGCTCCCAGGTCCTGGCAGGACCCTGGCCCGGCCCACCAGGAGCCTCTGGGTGTCGTGCTGCCCAGATTTGTCTGGGGGACAAAGCGATGCCATGTTCTGCGGGGCATCGAGGGGGCAGGGGCTGTATCCTGCCTGCAGCATCTGCTCCAGGTGTCAGCACAAAAGGACTGAGGTCCTGAAGAAAACCAGCCTGGCACGTGGGCCTCTGGGTGCTGTATTGCTCAGATTGGTGCTGCAGGACGAAGCGATGCCCTGCCCTATAGCACAGAGGCACTGAGGGGTTGTGGATTGTGGCCCAGCAGTGCCTGCTGCTGCCTCTTGCCCAAGGATAGATGCTTCTGTGCTGTTGAAGTGTCTTGTCACTTGTTCATACCCGCTGCTCACCGGTGGAGTTAACTCTTCTCTTGGTCAATACTGGATTTTATCTGTGAGAAGAACCATACAGCAAGGGCAAGCAGTACCTCTGTGGCAAGGTGCTGGGCCCCAGCGTGCTGTTATCCTGAACTTTGGAGGAAGGCTCTGCCAAGCCATTGCTGCAGTGCCTCTGACCGTGCTTTGCTTGATGCCTGCAGGTTCTGTTTTGTCTGCAGGCAGGGTAACACCGAGGGCAAACCCTTCTCTATCTTCTCTGGCTCTTCCTACAGGCAGAGGGGAAACTTCATGAGTACCTCCCTCCCTTGGCTCTGTCAGAGGTTAATGTGCTCGATGCTGGGGCTTCAGAAGGAGGTTGGGACTGGCAGAATTGCCTTTCTAGGGTGGGAATCTGCCCTGGTATTTGTGACATTTCACTCGGTAGCTTTTTTGCACAGCATTTAGCACACCGCAGCTCGCACAGAGTAACAGACAGATGTGTTCACCCTGCTAGAGCTGCTCTGGTAGAAATGGGTGAGCTTGCAGGGGAGCGTTTTGCTCAGACCCCACATTGCATCCTGGGCCCAATGGGGACTGAGGCAGCCTCTACTGCTTCGTGTGAGAGCTTGCCAGGCAAACCCATGGCTGTGTTGGCCAGGCAGGGTCTGTCTCTTTCTACACTGAGTCCTGGCAGCATGCAGTGCTCCAGCTCCGGTCGGCTCCCCTCCCCGGGCTCCCAGGTGCTTTGCAGGGGTGCAAGAGAATTTGCAAAGTGAGCCATGAGCTCACCTGACTGGAGAGCTGCCTGTCTGTCATCTGAGATCTGACATGAACTGTCTTCTTCTTGCAGGCAGAGCTGCTCCCTGTGCTGCATCGCTCGCCCTGCCTGTGTGTGCACATCACAGCCAGCACAGAGAAGGGCCTCCTCTTGTCTTCAAGGCACTTGCTTCTACCTGCCTGACTTTTTTTTTTTTGTCCAAGAGGAGGAAAGAGAAAAAGCCAAGCAGAAAACCGGAACACGCAGTCCACAAAGAACTTCTGCAGATCCAAGGAGGAGCCCGTGGCATCTCGGCCTCCTCGCTCCCCAGGATCCTGGCTGTGGGCTGGGTTTCCTGTCCTCAATTTCAGGATCGGTACAGGGAATCAGAGTCTTGGATGCTTTTGATTTTTATTTTTACTTGAACCTTTCTGACCGAGAAGCTGAAGCTGTCACTCCTAAAACCCTGTTTTTTTTTCCCAAGCATGTCAGAAAGCTGGCAGCAGCAACAGCAGCAACCGCAGCAGCCGCCGCCACCTCCGCAGCAGCACCACGCTGGGACCACCGCCCTCCCGGAGCACTCCATCCCACCCAGCACCGCCGAAAACCCCCTGGGCTGTGCCGTCTACGGCATCCTGCTGCAGCCGGACCCGGGCCTGCAGCACCACCAGCACGCCCCTCTGCAGGCTGGGGAGCCGTCCCACAAATGCGGGGTGTGCGGCCACGACCTCACTCACCTCTCCAACCCCCATGAGCACCAGTGCTTGCCGGGCCATGACCGCTCTTTCCAGTGTACGCAGTGTCTGAAGATCTTCCACCAAGCCACCGACCTGCTGGAACACCAGTGCATCCAGGTGGAGCAGAAGCCCTTCGTGTGCGGTGTGTGCAAGATGGGCTTCTCCCTCCTAACCTCGCTGGCGCAGCACCACAACGTCCACAACGGCAACGCCATGAAGTGCTCCATCTGCGAGAAGACCTACAAGCCGCCCGAGGCCGAGCACCCGCAGCCCCTCGATCCCTCGGAGAAGCCCTACAGCTGCTCCATCTGTCAGAAAACCTTCAAGCACCTCTCGGAGCTGTCCCGGCACGAGCGCATCCACACGGGCGAGAAGCCGTACAAGTGCACGCTGTGCGACAAGAGCTTCAGCCAGTCGTCCCACCTGGTGCACCACAAACGGACGCACAGCTCGGAGCGGCCCTACAAGTGCACGGTGTGCGAGAAGACCTTCAAGCACCGCTCGCACCTGGTGCGCCACATGTACGCGCACTCGGGGGAGCACCTCTTCAAGTGCAACGTCTGCGAGCTGCACTTCAAGGAGTCGTCCGAGCTGCTGCAGCACCCCTGCACGCCCAGCGGCGAGCGGCCCTTCCGCTGCGGGGAGTGCCAGAAGGCCTTCAAGCGGCCCTCGGACCTGCGGCAGCACGAGCGCACGCACAGCGAGGAGCGGCCCTTCAAGTGTGACCTGTGCCAGATGAGCTTCAAGCAGCAGTACGCGCTCATGCGCCACCGCCGCACGCACAAGGCCGAGGAGCCCTTCAAGTGCAACCTGTGCGAGAAGGGCTTCGTGCAGCCCTCGCACCTGGTGTACCACCAGCACGTGCACGGCATAGAGAACCTCTTCAAGTGCAACGTGTGCCAGAAGGGCTTCAACCAGTCCTCGGAGCTGCTGCGGCACAAGTGCGTGCAGAACGCCGAGCGGCCCTTCAAGTGCGCGGTGTGCAACAAGTCCTACAAGCGGGCCTCGGCGCTGCAGAAGCACCAGCTGGCCCACTGCGCCGAGAAGCCCCTCAAGTGCACGCTCTGCGAGAGACGTTTCTTCTCCTCCTCCGAGTTCGTGCAGCACCGCTGCGACCCGGCCCGCGAGAAGCCCCTCAAGTGCCCCGACTGTGAAAAGCGCTTCAAGTACGCCTCGGACCTGCAGCGCCATCGGCGCGTGCACACGGGCGAGAAGCCCTACAAGTGCCCCTCCTGCGAGAAGGCCTTCAAGCAGCGCGAGCACCTCAACAAGCACCACAGCGTGCACGCCCGCGAGCAGCAGTACAAGTGCATGTGGTGCGGGGAGCGCTTCCTGGACTTGGGCCTGCTGCAGGAGCACAGCGTCCAGCACACGGCCGAGGGCGCCTACCAGGTGGCCGCCTGCTTGCCGTGAGCCTCCTGCCCCTGGTGGCTTTCAGCTTGCATGTGATGCTCCCGAGCCTCGGCCTCCCCTTCCCTCTCCTCAGCTGGAGGCGGCCTCCAGGGAGTGCTGGGGGAAAGGGGAGGTCCGACGGGCGGGGAAGCTTTCCTCTGGCCTCCGTGGTCTGTACCCACTGTAGCACAGGGGTTGAAGGACGGTGTCAAAGGCTCAGAGAGAGTGGAGAGGAGAGGAGGGAGGTGATGAGAGGAAGCGATGCCTGGAGCTGCCTGGTGTCCCCTGGACTGCGCTTCCCACTGTACCCATGTTGCAGTGCCGGGAGCTGGCAGGGCTCTGCTCGGCTGCCCTCTGCATGCAGCCTCTTTTCCCCGTCCCACCCGGTGACTCCTCTTGCAGAGAGTGCTTGGGAGCAAAGCGGAGCGCTCCTTCTGGGTGTGCTGCTCGCTGGGGTTGTGGCAGGTTTCCGTGCTGGGCTCTCCCAGTGTTGTTAATCCAAACTCAAACGAGTGACTCGAGGGGACCGTTTCAGACCATTAGCATTTATCGACTGCCCCGACCTCTCCTGCTTTCCTTTCTAGAGCACAGAAAGGGAAGAGTTGTGGGGTGCACACCTCCAAAATACATTTTGGCATTGCTGCTCCTGCAGTTGGTGGCTGTCACACTTGGGAATAGTTTTGAGTAAGCCTGCCCATCCCCATCCCTGCTGGCAGTGAGGGAAGGGTACCGAGCATCACATGCTGCAGAGTGCGGTAAGGAGAGTCTCCGCTCCTGGTTGTGAGCATGGCATTGACCAGCTGCCTCCGGAGGGACCTTGCTCTCCCGTGAAGACTTACCTCCATTCCCAGGCTCCTTCCCTCCCTGCTCTGCTTGGGCCATGAGCACACCTCCGGGGTCGGGCACAGGGACGTCCCCGCAGCTTGAACACTAAGGGGTGAGGTGAACACTACAAAGAGCCTGCAGCCTCTTTGCAGGAATGGTCTCGGCCATCTCCGGTGGTGACCCACGTGGTGCTCTGGGGTGTCTGATTTGCTGGGGGGAATCAGTTCTGTCCAGAAGAAGTTTGGGAGGACCCTTCCTGCCCCGTGGGGTCGGCTCCAGGGAAAGGGGAAGGTTAGCAGTGGATAAAGGAGGGGTTATTTTCCCCCTCTTGCAGGCGTCCTGATTTACCCCTTTACTCTTTCTTTACCTCTTCCGTTTTTCAGGTTTTGCACAGTTCTTGTAAACGTCACTTAAAAATAAATCTCCCCTAGCAAGGTTGGTGCAGCCTCAGGTGTTTTCCTCTGCAGGATTTTGCTGGCTTCCTATGGCCAAGAGCCCCATGAGGTGCCAGCTGGATGCCCTCAGGGTTGAAGGTGTGCCTGCCGCCTTGCTACCAGCCTTCCCCTCTCCGTGTTTGGAGATACCAGAATGTTACAACCCTCTGTGCTCTAGCCCAGCTGGATGTGGTCCTGGACTACCTGCCATATTGCTCCAGCTTCAGTGCAGGTCCAGTCTCAGCCCTCCTGTGCCCTGGGTTGTCCATTGGGTGAGCCAGAGGTGTTCCGACCAGCTCGAGTTATCAAACAGCAGCCCGCAGATTGCCTGCATGCTGAGCTGGTGATTAGGACGAGTTTAAAGTCTAGGCAGGTGGACCTTGCACAGAGCTGGGCCGTGCCTGCTTTGCAGATGGTGGACACTAAAAGGTGGAGAGAAGCTTCCAGTTCCATCTCCAGCGCAGAGGAGGAGCAGCGTGCACGGCCACGGGGCTGGGGCACTCAGTGGCCTCGGGGCTGTCTCCACACACAGCTTCCCAGAGCTGCAAACAGACCTTCCTCTCTGCTGCCCAGGGAAGAGGGACCTTCGCTCATCCTAACTTCATGCTGCATCAGAGATGTAGAACTTCCTACCGAGTTTTCTGTCCGCGTTTCTTTTTTTTGTTGTTGTTGTTTTATTTTGTTTTGTTTCCTTTTTTTTTTTTTTTTTTTTTTTAAAGCAGTTTGTTAATATTCATTAAAGAAGTACTGTATAGTTTAACTTGATGTCACAGCACATCTTTTAAACAAAAACACGCCGGGTCCCCGCGCTCACACAGGGATTAGGGGCGCTGGGAAATGCCGCTGGTGCCGCTGGGCAGGAGCTAAACGGATCAAGCAGCAATTGGCAGGCTCAGCAAGGGAAGGCTTAACCCAGCCCAGCGCAGATTTGTTGCCTCCTGCCCCAGATCCTTCAGGCCAGCACTGAGCGCAGCCGGACGGGTACCTCACACTTGGGGTTCCTCCTTACACCACAGCCGGAGGCGGCCAGGACCCAGCAGTGCTGCTCGTGGCCCCACAGTAAGTGCCTGGGATTGACCTGCTGGCTGCTGGGCTTCCTAGGCTGCTCTCAGCTGCTCTGTTTTGGGGTCTTTTAGCTCTGAAGTCGGGGTGGCAGCCAGGAGGTGGGCAGTAGGGGACAGCTGGTGTTGGTAATCCCATTTGCAGGCAGTGCGGTGCTGATCCTTGGGGAGCTGGGGTGGGCTTGGGGTCAGCAGGAGCTGTCATGGGGTGTCCGGGGGCATGGGGTCATGGGGTGAATGAGCTGCAGGCGTTGTCCCTGGGCTGCTTGCAGGAGCTGCAAGTGTTCCAAAGCGTGGTGGGAATGGCAGTGTGCTGCACTGTGTCCCTGTTGTCCCCTGGATAATGTCTCTATTCGCAGCTCCTTAATCCCTTATATCCATGGGGGGTGAAAGGCAATTTCTTAGTTGGTTTCTGGTCGTCAGGCCCCTGGTGTGGGCTTTACCAACACTCAGGCAAGAAGCTAGAGGCCTGAATGGGATGGGAATTTGGGGCAGAGTGAGGCTCTTTGGAGAGGGAACATCAGGAGATACCCTCAGTATGAGCCCTCAGATGTCCTCACTCAGCTGCCACCAGGTCACTGTGCCACAGCAAGCGGGGTGAGAAAAGGACAGAGAATTACAGTGTGTGCTGAGCACAGGAGCTTAAATAAAGCAGGGAGGGTGGCTCGTGGCAGGGATAAGGTGTGGGACTGAGTCGGCCTCATTCTAGCTGTGCCCAAGCAGGAACAAGGAGGAAGGAAGCCCAGGACCTGTGCAAGAGGACTGTCCTAGGGACGGCTGTCCCCACTGCACGGCAATGCTGGGCTGGATTGAGCGGGTGGTCCCACAGCCCCCAGCACAGAACCTGCCTGAGGAGAGCCCTGCAGCCCCACAGCCTGCCAAGGTGAGCAGGGAGGCAGACAGCCAGAGCCCACAGCATCCCTTTGGTGGAGGCTTTGGGGACTTTACCAGCCAACACCTCTGGTCTGAGGCTGTCTTTCACCCCAGGTGCCAGCAGGGAAGGCCAGCACAGGGGATGCTGTGGACCGCACGCAGGGTAAGCTCTGCTAACCCTAACCCTAACCCTAACCCTAACCCTAACCCTAACCCTAACCCTAACCCTCAACCTGCATGTGGAGCAGTGACAGGAGCTGCTTTTTTCCAGCTGTTATCAAAGAAACAGAGAAGAAGGTGGAATTCACAGTCGCTGAGGACTCGGCCCCTGCATCAGCATCGGTGTTTGAGAGGTACTGGGGCACAGTGGGGATGGGGACACTGCTGCCCTGTGCCCGCCTGACGCAGCCCTGTCCTGCAGCGTGGGGAGCAGCGTGCTGTCCTGGATCTCTCAGGGGCTGGAGAAGGTGGTCCCACAGCCAGCACCGGCCCCAGGGTCACTGCAAGCGCTTGGGAAGAGCTTCGAGACCAGTGTTGATGTCCCCGACCAGGTGGGCCGTGAGCCTGTCCCCACATCCTGGCTTCTGGGTTCTTTTAGAAGATCCCCAAACCAGGGGGACATCCCTCTGCCCCACGTGGCATCCTGCCTTCACCCAACTCTGGGCAAAGGGCAGATTTCTCCCCATGCCCCACCAGGTAATACTTTCTGCCTTTCCAGACAGAGGTGCAGGTCCTCAAGGATGAGGATGAGGATGCTCTGGGTAAGGGGAGCAGTGAGACCATGGTTTGAGCTTCCCTCCTGGTTGCCAGCTCCTGCACATGTGATCCTGCTCTCCCTGCAGAGATAACACCCTTTGACCCCGAGGAGGATGAGCTGGATGGCTGTGAGCTGGAGGATGGCTTGGGCACGGGCATGGAGAGCTGGTGGGTTCCCTGTGTGCAGCACCCCATCAGCAGGCAGAGGGGTGGCATGGGGTGGAGGGATGTGGAATATGGGACGGGCAGACATAGGATGTGAGATGCAGGATGCAGGATATGGGATAGAGGGATGTGAGGTGTGGGATTTAGGATGGACAGACATGGCATGGAGAGATGTGAGATATGGGGAGTAGGGATACAGGATGTAGGATGCGTTATTTGTGATGTAGGATATAGGATGGAGGGATGTGGAATGTGGGATATTGGATTTAGGATGGAGTGATGTGAGATAGGAGATAAAGGATGTGGGATAAGGGATTGTAGGATGAGGGATTTGGGATAAGGGATTGTGGGATGAGGGATGCGAGCTGTGGGACGCAGGATTTGAGGTAGGCATGGGATGTGAGATGCAGGATTTGGGATTGTCTGACACGATGTGGGATGGACAGTTGTAGGATTGGAGGGACGCAGGGTGTGAGATGTGGGATGGAGGGATGCAGGACGTGGGGTGCAGGATACGGGGTGAGCTCTGACCACACCTGCTCTCCCTGCAGGGCAGGAGCACGTGTGCTGAGCTGGCTGGTGCAGGGCTTTGAGAGGATGGTGCCGCAGCCAGAGGTGCCAAAAAGGCCCGAGGTGAGCACAGCTGTGGGTGCTGCTGTGGCATTGCGGTGCTGCAGCCTCCTCTCCCAAGGCAATGAGGGGTTTTCCTGGGCATTCTCTGCCCACTCCAACACTCAAGCAACCCATTGGGGCCAGACATGGTCTTGAGAGGTGGGGGGGAGGGCAGATGCAACACACAGAGCGCACTGGGACAGCAGCACATGGCCACGTCCATCCCTCTGTCTGCAGCCGGAGCTGAAGAAGGAGCAGAGCAGTGCCACAGCAGGAGGTGAGCGCTTTGCAGGGACGTGCAGTGCCCCCTAAGGTGATGCCTGCAACTGCCTGACCCCTTGCTCTCTGGGACCAAACCTGAGCAGGCACAAAAGGGACTAAAACTCGGGTGAAGCCCAAAGACAACATCCCAGGAATGGTGGAGCCGGCGGTGGCAGAAGGGCAGCCAGAGCCAGGGAACACCACCCTCCTCCCTCGGTCCCTGGCTGGGGACAGCAGCAGGTATGGGCTGTGACAATTCTGGTGGGGATGTGGTGGGAGCGATGTGGGGTCTGATGAGGGGTTTCTGCTTGGCAGCATGTTCGGCTGGTTCGTCCAGGGGCTGGAGAAGGTGATGCCGCAGCCCGTGCCCAGGGAGAAGCAGGATGTGCAGGTATGGGGTCTGCAGGGAGATGCTGGGAAGCAAGGGAGTTGTGCTGGGTGCAGGGCCGTGGGGCTGGTTGGGTGTGCTGGGGCATCAGTGGGGCCTCTCCCAGTGCGATCCTGCTGCTGGGTCTGCGGTGTTGCTGCAGTGGAAGGGCAAAGCAGGCCCTGGGGTGGGAAGGGAGGGCAGGAATCATGCCTGACACTGCCCTTTCCTCCTGGCAGGGAGCAGCCACCACAGCCTTCAGCCCTGTGGAGGAAAGTAAGTACTCACCTCTGACACCCTGCCCTTCTGTTGTCAGATTTTGGGAGAGGGTACCTGAGGAAAGCAAGCTCCTGCTGCTGGGGGGTTTATATATATGGCATGTGAGTGTGTGCTCTCTTAAGGAAGAGCAGTGGGGTTTGTGCTGCTGCTCCTGTAGGGCACCCCGAGATGCTCTGTGCCAGCTGCTCTGCCAGCACAAACCCACAGCTCCCTAATGTTTTCCTTCTCCTTTTGTTTCAGGGGGCAAAGGGGCTTAGCACCTCTGAAACAAATGGAAAACGAAGACAGTGGAGTGCTCCCAGCACATGGGATCAAGCCATGGAGAGAGGGCAACTGGGGAGGAAAGGCAGCAGCACCGGGCACAGCGGAAACAGGGCTTGGGGCTCAGGATTTGGGGTGGGCAGGAGCCCCAGCTGCCAAGCATTAGGCACACACCCCATCCCCACATCCCCTTAGGACAATGATGAAGAGACCCAACCGAGCCCCAGTTTAATATAGTGAAGGGCAGATGGCACAACTGGGTTTTCTGCCCTTCTGTATTGCAATTTGTATGTCTCCTCTTGGTTTCACGGTGGATGTATGAATTCTCCCCAGTGCCCCACAATAAATTGGTTTTACACACACTGATGTCCTTATCCTTCCTGACTGTTGGTTGGGTACACGTGTGGGGCCGTGCACTTTGCAGCCCCATACAGGCAATGCTGGGGCATAGTGGGGTGCCAGGGGAGCTCCAGCAGTACCTGTGGCACTGCCCACTGGAGCCAAGCGTGGGGCTGAGCGCTGCAGAGCTTTCCCCAATCCCTTTTCAGTTCATATTGTCCCTGTGGAGCCCCAAGAGATGGACCTTGCTCTGGAGGAGCTTGATGATGGCTGGAGCGCTGAAGGCATGCATGAAACAACGGGCTGGGATGACATGGCTGAGCTGGGGACACAGGGCTGTCCCCTTCCCCCCATCGAGGAGGAGCTGCAAGAGGAGGAGACCAGGTAGGACAGGGGGCTGCTTTTCTCCCGGCGCTCTCAGGATCTACGGGATGGCCAAGAATGTGTCTTCCCAGTATGGCTGAAGGGTTTAGACCTCACTGCCATCCATTTGTCATGGGGTTCTGGGGAGGTCGTGGCACTGCAGCTCAAAGCTGTGGGTGCCCCATCCCTGGAGATGCCCAAGGCCATGGATGGGGCCCTAGGCAGCCTGAGCAGGAGGGCACAGCTCAGCCCCCATTTTATGCATTTCGCCTGATGAGCTGCTCCTTTGGCTGCAGGCTGTGGCCCTGCGCCCCGAGTGCAGCTGAAGATCAGGAGGAGGTGGGAGAAGAGGAGGAGAAGAAGGAGGAAGAGGAGGAGGAGGAGGAGGTGGAGGAGAGCGCAGGGTGAGTGCTGCACAGGGGAAGGAGACCAGCGCGCAAGCAGCGTTTGGCTCAGATGCATGTGTGGTGCTTTGGGGGAGGGTGATTTGGGGATGCTTTGGGAGGATGCTCTCAGGGCACGCGGCCATGGGGATGCTTTCGCAATCCGTCTGGTTGCTGGGTTTGCTGCTGACGCACTCCCGGTGCTGCGCGCATCTCCTGGAGACGGCAGCTCCGGCTCCGCAGCCACCGTAGCAACAGCGCCCGCAGCCCTGGGCTGTGCCTGATCCCGGGGCACGGCGCTGCCGCCAGCTCCATGGCTGCGTCCATTTGGGATCGCTGGGAGCAGGTCGGAGCTGGATGCAAGGACAGCAAGTGCTGCCGAGGAACAGTAGGTGCGTTTTTGCTTCTTTTCCTGCTGCAGAAAAGAGCCACTGCAGGCAGCGACTTCAGAGCTGGGGGTATTTAAAGGGATCTTCCTGCTCGGTTTGTGGTTTGCTGTGATTTCACATGGTGAGATTTCCAGCCCAGCACTGTGGGTGTGCTTTGCACGCTGCTGTCAGTCCCCTGTGCTATAGCAGTTGAGTGAAGGAGGCACTCTCCATCCTCTTCTCTGCTTGCTTATGGGAAAGCACAGATGTCAACAGGTTCCCAGGTCAGGGTGGCAAGGTCCTGAAATGCCTCCCAACCTGAAAGGTGTGCTACACCAAGATGTGTGCGTTGCTGTTGGAGCAATGGATGGCTTGGTGCCCTGTGGCTGGACCCCGGGGGCTGCCTCACCGTGCCCAGCTCAGCTCCAACTGTGCTCCGTCTGTCCCGCAGGGCCCTGCTTCATTCCCTGTGCCCCTCCACAGATGAGGGGCCAGAGGACACCTTCTATGCAGAAGAGGCCCTCAGCTTTGCACGACAGGAAGAAGCTGAGATAAGCGATCTGGAAGGCGCTTTCATACAGGTACGGAGCTCCAGGTGCACCCTGGGCTCAGCTTTGGTTCCGCAGCACCACACCACAAAGGCTGTTTTTCTCCTTCACATGGCTTTCTGTTTCCTTTTCCATTCTGAAGGTGCAAGAGCAGGTGGTGCAGGAAGAAACTGCAGGAGCAGACACTGCAGGTACAGCGCAGAGCAGCGCGGCGTTGGGTCAGGGTGGGCTGAGCATGCAGAGGCGCCGCAGTGCTGTGCCCATGGGTGCACGCAGCTCACCGTGCTGCCAATGCCAACAAACCACCACCAGCCCCGCGTCTCTGTGCTGACGTAACCGTCCTGTCTCCGACCCTTCTGTCTCTCATTGCAGCCCTGCCCCTGCTTGAAGCACCTAGGCACCTAGCAGCATGGCCGAGCGCTCCCGAGACGTTGAGCTAGACCAGCTGGTGCACGACACGCCGCCCGACCGCGGGGACGGGTCCCACCCCATGCTAGAGCAGCTCCCCAATGTCCCCAGCTACCGCATCCCCGTCCTCGCTGCCGGCAGGTGGAAGGCTGGAGTGGTCAACCCCAATTTTTGCAATGAGGAGCAATCCCCTGCCTGCCCCTTAGGTATTAGGCGATGGGCTTGCGTGGCTTGGGGGTGGGCGCTGTTCCTAGCTGCTTCCTGTGTAGAAGCACAAAATAAAAGCACGCTTCATGTTGCAGCACAGAGGCTGGGGAATGACATTCCTCTTTTTCTGCTTCACCACGATGTGCCTTGCTGGCTCAGCCCCTAACAACCAGCCACGAATGGCGGCTCCCACTTGGCTGTCCCCAGACGTCCTGCTGAGCCCACTGCACGCACACTTTCTCCCTCCAGCATTCCCACAAAACCACTCGTGCTGAGCAGACAGGAAGACGGGTGTCTGGCAGGGCACTGAGCTATGGGACACCCCTCACTCTGTCCTTGTCTCCCCCAGGGCTGAGGTGCTGCCCCGCTGTGGGCATCGAGGATGTGGATGGTGGAGGTGACCCCGTGGAAGACTATGGCACCCGCTTGCCACTGCCCACCCCCGGCTCCCCACACATGCTGGTGGTGCCTGGAGCCTCTCCCAGGTAGGGACCCCCGACCCCAGTGTGTGCTGCCTCAGTGCTGGAGTGGGGAATGAAGGATGGCTGTGTGGTTGTGTTTGCACGGCATGATGTTGAAAAAAGGAAGGCAGCTGATGCTGTCTTCCTGGACTGGTGCAAGGCTTTCAACACGGTCCTACAGCATATCCTTATCTCCAAATTGGAGAAAGATGGAGATGTAGGATAGATGTCAGGAGGAAATCCTTCCCTCGGAGGACAGTGAGGCGCTGGCACTGCTGCCCAGAGCTGTGTGTGCCCCATCGTGGAGCTGCCCCAGGCCGTGGATGGGCACTGGGCAGCCTGAGGTGTGGGGCAGGCAGTCCTGGCAGGGGTTGGGGATGGGTGGGCTGTGTGGTCCCTTCCAACCCAACCGTTTTGCGACTGTTGTGTGATTCTCGGTGGCGCTGCCAGCTGCTGCCAGCAGAGGGCTGAGAAGCGCCGTTTAACCGCCTTTGAATCAGCATCCAGGAGCCGGGCGTCCTTTCAGGCCGTCATCAGAAGTAGGAAATAGCAACTCAGGCTGATCCCACCTCATGCACGCCCCACGTCTCAGGCACACTCAGAGCCAGGGTCCCAGCAACCCACAGCCATGGCTTTGCGATATTCAGCCCCGAGCATCTCCCATGGCAAGGAAACAGACTCTCTGCCCCAAAATGGGAAAGTTATGGGGCAGAGCTCTGTGCTGCCCTTGCACCACTCACACTGTGTGACACTGGCTTTGCTTCCCATCACAGGAGATGCAGGCTGGGGGTGTGTAGGCTTGCAACTCAGCACAACTCTGGTTTGTGTCTGCAGGAGGAAGGTGCCAGCCTCTGCAGATGGCCTGGGAGAAGGGAATTGGGACGAGGAGCAGCAGGACAGGTACATGGTGGCAGAAATAGTGCAGGTCTTGGACACACTGGGACACCAGAGGGAGAGGGAGCAGTTCTGGATATGTCCTGTGCTTTCCCACCCCACAGCCTGCCTGAACGCATCGGCTCGGCCACCAGCCAGAGCAGCACTGTCATCCATGACCGCCTGCAGGAGCTGGTGAGGCTCTTCAAGGAGCGAACAGAGAAGGTGAAGGAGAAGCTGACTGACCCCGATGTCACCTCTGATGAGGAGAGCCCTACAGCATGTGAGTTCAGGTTGGGTTGGGAGGCTGGGAATGCCAGATTTGGCACCTGGGATGGGGCAGCCCTGGCTCTACGTGCAGGGTGGGGGAGGAGAGGCATGGAACAGCTCCATAGAGCAGTGGGCATGGCCCTGAGCTGCTGGAGCCCGAGGAGCATTGGGGTACCACACTCACACATCAGGTCTGTGTTTGCGTGGAGCCAGGGGCAGGCCTCTGTTCTCCTTTGGGTCCCCTCCAGTTCAGGATGTTCTGTGGTTCTACAACTCTACTCAGAGGGTGGCAAGGCACTGAAACTTCTGCCCAAGAAGTGGGCAGTGGTGCCTGAGGCCATGGATCGGATCCTGGACAGCCTAAGCTGGTGGCAGGAGGTGTTTGGAACCCCTCCAACCTGAGCTTTTCTGTGATTTTCTCCCAGCACCCTCCAAGCCAGCACCCACAGCACCACCCCCACCCCCGGGGGATGCACAGGTGGGGGAAAAGCCAGCGGAGGATGAGCACTACTGTGAGATGCTGTGCTGCACCTTCAAGTGCCAGCCCTGGATGCACCGCCTGAAAAACTACCAGTTCCCCAGCAGCATCGACCCACTCACCAGTAAGAGATGGAGGTGGTCAGGCTGGGAGGAGGCTGGGTCATGGAGGGGCAGAGGGGGCAGCAGGATTTACTCAGAGGGCAGTGATGCCCTGGCACATCTGCCCAGAGCTGTGGGTGCCCCATCCTTTGAGGTGCCCAGGACAAGGCTGAATGGGGCACTGGGCAGCCTGGTCTATGGGAGGTGTGGGCTTGCATGGCAGAGGGATGCGCAGCCAACGCGTTTCCCTGTGTTCAGACCTGGTGTACGTGCTATGGCTGTTCTTTGTTGTCCTGGCCTGGAACTGGAACTGCTGGCTGATCCCCGTCCGCTGGGCCTTCCCCTACCAGACGCCGACCAACATCCACTACTGGCTGCTCATGGACTACCTGTGTGACCTCATCTACCTGCTGGACATCGTCGTCTTTCAGACTCGCCTGCAGTTTGTCCGAGGAGGAGACATCATAGTGAGTGGCAGCATGCACTGCATCCCACAGAGGGATGTGGGGAAATCCTACCTATGACCCGCAGTAGCACCAGTGGTCTGGCTGTTGGTGTCTCCCACCACGGTGGAGTTGACCTTCACCTTCCCACTGGAGCTTGGTCTGCTCAGGGAAGACCCAGATGTTGATGTTTCTCCTGTAAGCTCTGATTTCTGTGGTGCTTGGACTGCAGAGCAGTTCCTCTGGGGTGAAAAATGAACAAGGCCTGTCCTGAAAAAGGGTGAGATGAAAGCCTGCAGCCAGGTCTTGTGCTCCTCCTCCTCTGCTCCCCTTCCATGCACAACAGGAGCGGGTTCCCCATTGTGGTAAAGAAGGGCAAAGCCAAGCACGACCACATTGGTGGTGACCTTGCTCTCTGCAAACAGCATTCGATCACACAGTTGTAGAATCCTTAAGGTTGGAAAAGACATCTAAGATAACCTACCTCTCTTTCCCTCTGTTTCCTGCTATTCCCAACCAGAGTGACAAAAAGGCCATGAAAGAGAACTACCTGCGATCGCAACGCTTTAAGGTTTGGTGTGACTTAATCACTCTGTGCCTCCAGTCTGTGACATTGCCTGTAGTTCCACCCCACTGGGCCTGCGGGTCCCCATCGGTGTCCTTGTCTATGTGTGGGTTTCAGATGGATGTGGTGTGCCTCCTTCCCTTGGATTTCTTCTACTTCAAAGTCGGTGTCAACCCTCTCCTGCGTTTTCCCCGCTGCCTGAAGGTGAGTGGAAAAGCCCCATGCTGATTTGGGTGGCCACAGCCATACTGCTCAATGAGAGGATGCTGTACAATGGATGGGAAGTTTTGTTCCAAAGGCCTTCGGGGGCTGTTACAGGTCAATATTTCCATCTTATCACTCTCACATTTCCAAAGAAGGGTGGGGACAGATGGAACAAATTGTGCCCGTGGCTGTTCATACTGGGATCCTGGGCAGCTGGGCTCACAAGATGTCGCTGTGGGGATGTGTCCCCTGGCTGGTGGCTTCTCAGGAAGCCATGGCATGCCAGAGCACTGCTCTCCTTCTCCTCCCAGTACCTGGCCTTCTTTGAGTTCAACAACCGCCTGGAGGCCATTCTGAGCAAGGCATACATCTACAGGTGAGGGGGATCATTTGTGGAGGGTGGTGATATCTATCACTGTTTGTTACTGGGGAAAGTGGTTCGTTTTGGCACACACCAGTCCTGTCTTTCTGTCTTGCCCTAAGGCTACAGCTTGCTGTCCCTTGTGATCCCAAAGCCAATGCCACATGTTTGTCCCAGCAGACACCATCTCTTCTTCCCTCCCATTCACTCCTTGTACTTTTTGTTGTGCAGAGTGATTCGGACCACTGCCTACTTGCTGTACAGTTTGCACGTGAACTCCTGCCTCTACTACTGGGCATCAGCCTACGAAGGACTGGGCTCCACCACCTGGGTCTACGATGGGGAAGGAAACAGGTATGAGCCAGGGCTTGGGTCCTCATGTAGCACAGCATGCTCTGATGGATGGGAGCAAGAAATGTGTTTGGTTGTGGCTGGGTTCGTACAAATCTCTGAGGCAAGGGTTGTAGAATCATAGAACCATTAAGACTGGAAAAGACCACTGAGATCATCCAATCCAGCCATCAGCCCATCACCTTGTCCACTGGGGGGGGACCCAGGAGAAGATGTGGGGAAGGCTGAGGGTGAGATGCTGAATGCTGAGAGGTGTGAGCAGAGCAGGTGAAAGGGCTGTGGCTGAGCTGAGACCTACAGCAATGATGGGTCAAAGGGGCTGCAAACTGGGAGCCCAGTGCTGGGGACAAGGATGCCATAGGAGAAGAGAGCACTGCACATACAGCACTTGGCTCATGAGCTGAATGCTGCCTGGTGAGTAATGCCCACAGCTGTGTGTTGTACAACATGGGCAAAATGAGATATCAAATAATGTTTAATTAATTCAGCACCATTCTCCTGTGCAATAAATGAGAGCTGGCTGAAAAAATAAAGGCTTGTGCAAGTGTGTTAAAGGCTTACCACGCCGTGTAGGTGGGACAGTGACTGTCGGTGTTTCCTGCTGTACTATGGGCTGTATTATGAGCATGGTGCATGGATGGTGACCTTGGTTTGGGGGGTTTCATGCCTGAAACGTAACCACAACTGCATCCTCTACCCCTCCCAGCTACATCCGCTGCTATTATTGGGCAGTCAAAACCCTCATCACCATTGGGGGCCTGCCAGATCCCAAGACGCTGTTTGAGATCGTCTTCCAGCTGCTCAACTACTTCACGGGCGTCTTTGCTTTCTCTGTCATGATTGGGCAGGTGAGTGGAGGGGGGCCCATCTCGGATGGGAGGTAGGCTCTGAGCTGGGGTCGGTCCACAGTGTTACCTGCATGTCTGTGTTCCCCGTGCAGGGGCTCCTTATCTGCTCAGCACAAAGGATGTGGTGGATGCCGCGAGCCCCCTGTTAGCACACAGCTAACGCTCCCTGAGCTGCTTCACCCATATGAGAGGTGACAACAGCGACTAAATCCATCTCTTCCTACTCTTCCTGACCTGCAGATGAGGGATGTGGTGGGTGCTGCCACTGCCGGGCAGACGTACTACCGGAGCTGCATGGACAGCACCATCAAGTACATGAACTTCTACAAAATCCCCAGGACAGTCCAGAACCGAGTCAAAACGTGGTACGAGTACACGTGGCATTCACAAGGCATGCTAGGTGAGAGCCTCTTGGAGGGCCACGTTGTGCTCAGAGGGCCATCATCATGCTCCATGTGCATTTTACTACACTTGCTTTGCTGGAATCTAGTTGTCAAAGAGCAGCCAAACAAACAGCACTATGGGTTTGGGGCAGGAGAGGGTTATTTAACTCCTTTTCCCTAGACATATATGGTGTGTATGGCATTGGATACGGGCTTGTGCATGGGCTGCTGATGGGACGCAGAGCTGAGGTGTCACCCATCCCCACTGCAGTGCTGGGTGCTGAGCTCATTGGGAAAGTGCTGGAAACACAGTTTTCTATTCTGCATCTCACAGATGAGTCTGAGCTGCTGGTGCAGCTGCCGGACAAGATGCGATTGGACATCGCCATCGATGTGAACTACAGCATCGTCAGCAAAGTGGCCCTCTTTCAGGTATGCCTACAGGGCGGGCTCTGTCCTGTGGTGCCCGGCTCCATCGGCACGGGCTGACTGCTGTTGGCTCCATTTGTGCTCAGGGCTGTGACAGACAGATGATCTTTGACATGCTGAAGAGGCTCCGCTCGGTGGTCTACCTGCCCAATGACTTTGTCTGCAAGAAGGTACCGAGCTGCTGTGTGGGATGGGTGTCCCATTTCTGGGCACCCCGCACTGCGTCCATCTCTGCTACAGGGGGAAATCGGCCGTGAGATGTACATCATCCAGGCAGGACAAGTGCAGGTGCTGGGGGGACCTGATGGCAAAACTGTGCTGGTGACACTGAAAGCCGGATCGGTATTTGGAGAAATAAGGTCAGCAAAGCACTGCTGGGAGGACACAGCCCTCTGAGGGGCCATGGGCATGTAGCATCCTGCTTGCCTACCCACAGCCCATCATACTCAAGGCTGGTTCAGACTGCAATATTAAAACTTCAGAGGGCAGGTGGGATTTTATGTTAGTGTTTCGCTCTTTAAAAATGAGGCTTGGAAAGTTTCATTGTGGGTAATAATAATTAGACCCTGAGTCCTCTAAAAGAGAGAGCTGGAGGCATATGATGGGAAGAGGAAGATTTTATAGTAAGGGTGCTGTGCTGAGCCCGTTAGAATGGCTTAGGTTGGAGGAGCCCACCCAGCTCCAAGCCCAGCTCACACTGCCCAGGGCCCATCCATGGGCATCCATGGGGCACCTCCAGGAATGGGCACCCACAGCTCTGTGGGCTTTGGCTGCAGCAGCTGAAGGTGACACAGGAGCAGTGCTTGAGTCTCTTGGTGTTCCACTCAGCTTGCTGGCAGCTGGAGGAGGGAATCGCCGAACTGCTAACGTCGTGGCTCATGGATTTGCCAATCTTTTCATTTTGGACAAGAAGGATTTGAATGAGATTCTGGTGCACTACCCTGAGTCTCAGAAGCTGCTGCGTAAAAAGGCCAGGTGAGTATGGACTGCAGCATGGAGTGCTGGTCTGAAAGCCACCGGGGAGGTTTCTCGGTCCCAGCTGATCTAACCCTATACTGACATCATCTCTTGTTGTCTTTGCTGCAGGAAAATGCTGAAAAACAATAATAAACCCAAAGATGAGAAAGGAGGGCCTGGAGACCCGCTGATCATTCCCCCCAAAGCCGACACCCCCAAGCTCTTCCAGGCTGCTCTGGCTGCTGTAGGGAAGACAGGAGGCAGAGGGCACCTGGCACAGCTGCGCTGGAAGCTGAGGCAGCTGAAGGCGATGCAGGAGGCACAGGTCAGAATGGGGAGAGTGAGATGGGCAAACAGTTGGGAAGGAATGCAATGCAGCCTCGAGGTAATATGCCCAGAGGGGTGCTGAGCACAGTGCTTCGTGAAGGCACGGTGAGGCTTCATGCAGGTCCCTCTCCAGAGCACATTGCTATACTGATGGAGCTACCCCCTTTTCTGGTGGAGCCAAGGCATGAGTATGGGCCCATTGGGAACCTCTGCAAAGCTTTTCCAATGATAGAGCCCTCAGGGGAGCAAAGCAAGAGTTGGTGCTTTGGGTGCAAGGAAGCTTTGTTGTGCCCGTCCTACCTTCCCTCACCTCAAAGCGTGCTGGTTGCAATCCAGCTGCAGATCTTTGAGGTCCCTTCCAACCTGAGCCATTCGATCAGTCTCACGTGGCTCACCTCAGAGAGCATGGTGAGCGGTAAAGCTCCCCAAAACACCCTGCTGCCTTTGTGCAGCGTGGATGCCGAAGTCCGGGGATGTGGGGTCCTGCTGTGAACAAGGGTCTCCCTAGGCTGATTTTGCCCTTTTTAATCTTTGTATTTCAGGATCCCAGTTTCAGTCCAATACCACCAAAGTCACCGGTGCACCGGAGGTCACCCACTGCCTCCCCCAAAGCAAGGCCCCCTCCAGGAGAAGAGATATCCTCAAAATCCGCTGATAATTTAGTCGCTATTCGTGTGATTCCAGCAGCCCAAGAGGATGAGGAGATACTTGCTGCTGAGATCTCGGAGAAAGAAGATGAGAAAGAAGAAGAGAAAGAAGACGAGAAAGAAGAGAAATGAGAACCAAGCTGCTGTGGGTGCTGGTGGCGCGAGTAGGAATTGGGCGCATGCCTTGGGTAGAAGCTTTCAGTCGTTAATTATTCCTACAAATTGGAAGTAGGCATTGCTAAATAGGTGCTGCAGGTGGGCTCTGCCTTTCTTCTCTGCTTAGGCCTTCATCCACTGCCAAGGGAACCCGGAGCTGTATGAAGTGGTGAGGGGTGGGCACAGCTGTATGGGGTGGGGGTCACCATCCCTGGGAGGTGTCCCAGAGTTGTGGGGATGTGGCCCTGAGGGACATGGTTTAGATTGGCCAAGCGTTGTGATAGTCAGACTAGATGGTCTCAGTGGTCTTTCCAGCCTTCATGATGCTATGATTCGAAGTTCTGTGCTCTGGAAACCTGTTCTATAGAGCATCTGTGTGCACTTTACCTCTAAATATCAGGCCTGAGATCTTACAGAGGGACAGCCCAGAAGAATCAGCTTTTTATGTCTCTGAATGGTTAATGAGTGCCTGCTCAGATAAAGCATGAAGAGTTTTTCACCTCCAAAGCTGAGTCACCGGAGGGAAAACAACAAGACTTCTGTGTTGGACCCAAGGTCGTCACAAGCAGCGGGAGCGTGACTCATCTGGAAAGGATCTGGGCTGCGATCCGGAGCCAAGCACAGACTCAAATCACCATAGTGAGTGCACAGGGGGACCCCCTGGCCTCACACTGCCAGCCAACAGCTCCTGGGGAGGGGGAAGAAACCCGAACGTCAAGGAACTCCAGCATGCCCCATGGGCAGCCACTGCCCTTAACATCGCATAGGAAACCCCAACCTCCTGCCCGCCTCCCTCTGTAGTTTGTGTCCTCAGCTATTTGCACGTGGCTCCCTGCTGGGTAGAAGCAAAGTGCTTGGCAGTACAGAAATACCTCTATAAACAAACCAGGAAATGTGGCAAAGTCAGGCTGATGTGCTGCTGTGATTTTGATACGGCTTAGTGGAACAGTTTACATTGGTGGTGCTCTGTAACAGCTTTCATAATCCACCCTATCTACAATAAACACCACTTAGATTACCGCTCATTTTCTGTGGATTTATTTCAGAATTCCAGGTTTCCTGTGCCTGGAAGCAGAGCAGCTTGGGAAGGCAGTGCAATGCTCTGTTAAAAGCAACACAGAAATGCTTTGGGAAAGGTCTACGCTGTGCTGGAATGAGAAAACAGCCTCCCAGCTTCCTGCAGGACTCAGACAGGTAGATGGCACACAGGTGGAACGAGATGATCTTTAAGGCCCCTTCAACCCAAGCCATCCTGTGATTCCATGGAGGGGGGAAAAAGCCAACCCACACCGACTCACACCTTTCCCAGTGTGTTTCAGAGGCCGTGTAACACTGCTAGTAGAATGTTCATACCTTTTTGTCATAGAATCCCCTTGGTTGGAAAAGACCTCCAAGGTCATCCAGTCCAACCATCCACCTACCACCACTATTTCCCCACTAATCCACGTCCCTCAGAACAGCATCTCAACCTTTCTAGAGCACCTCCAGGGGTGGTGACTCAACCAATTTCCTGGGCAGCCCCTTCCAGTGCCTGACCACTCTTTCATTTCATTTTTCCTAATATCCATCCCTTTCCCTGATATCCATCCTTTTTCTTGATACCCAACCTTCTTCAGTTCCCAGAAGGATGAAAGAAAGAACAAAAAGCTTTCTGAAGTGACAAACGCTCGCACGAGGATTTGAGTTTTCAACACTCGGCATTAGGAGATAATGGAAACATAACTGGTAATTCTGGAAGCACACGAAGGCTTAAAGCCATCCCCCACTGGACCTGTTTACGGCTTTAGCGCTTTGGAGATTATTCCCAGGTAATAATTAAGGTCGAGGTGGGGTTGGGCTGCCAGCCCGTCTCCCTTTGCCATGCAAGGCTGTTGGGATAGGGCAGCTCCATGTTCATCCTGCTGGCTGGGGGCTGGCCAACAGTCATCCCTCTGCTGCAACCCACAGCTCTGTTGCTACTCTTGCAATGGGCACTCTTTGTGCTGGCTCCCATTGAACATATTGTCACTGCGTTTCCTTTCAGCTTTCAGCTCCATTTTGATGTTGGCTGAGCATTTTATCGATCCACAATGAGATGCTCTGATAATATTAATGCAGTATATGGGGATCTGTCCACGCAGCCATCACTGCCAGCCCAGCACTGATAGCTGCGCCGGAAATTCTGCATTGCAGACTTCTCTCTCACTGCTATTTCCCTCATTTCACCCATTTAGCTGAGGTTTATAATTGCAAACACTTGCCTGCTTCCCTTTTCCTACAGCCAGAGCCTGGGCAGGTATCTTCTCTATTTATAGTGAGAGCAATCTTATAAAAAGATTAAGTGCAATTGCAGGTTAATCGCCGATAAGGTTATAACGAAAGTAAAAACAAATAAGCAGGTTTGGGGATTAGATCTGGGCCTAAAAGAAATTGCAAGATAAATGGAAAGTCCCTCTAAGTGGCATTTAATTATAAAGCTTGAAATGAAATGAAGCGTTTCAATCTCGAAACTTGGAGATCTCAGCCAGCACAACATGCTCCTAAAATGAATGCTGTTTCTGTCTATACATTTTTTTCTGTTGCATGGATCTGCTTAGAGTCAAGGCTGCAGTCCTGCCTCTGAATCCAGCTTGGTGCGAAGCGGAGCTGAGCGATGCCTGCTTTGCTCTGCTGGAAAGGGCAGCATCTCAGACTGCATCTCAGCTGCAGTCATTTGGAATTAACACCCTGAAATAAGGAGTGACGTTCTTCCTTTGATAGGATCGGAGAATCATTAAGGTTGGAAAAGACCTCTGAGTCCATCCAGTTGGCCTACCAATACTGCCTGCTAAACCACATCCCTTTTCTCACCGTTCCTTCATCTACTTGTTCTCCTTTTGGGATGAAACTTTCCAAGTGTTCATTTCCAATCCCTCGGGGAGATCTGAGCAACATCCAGCGAGTTGGCTTTGAGTCATTGGAAGAATTACATATCTGTGTTATTATTTCATTCCATTTCCCCCTTGTGGAGGTTGCTGGATGCATGTGAAGAGCTGGAAGTCAAAGGGATGTGGTCAGTGGGCATGGGGGGAGAGGGGAAATCAGACCTGGGGGGCTTAGAGGTCTTTTCCAACCACTATGGTTCAATGTCAGGTAGGGCAAAAACAACCAGAAAAGAGTGATAGATGAAGTAGAGGGGCTGTTGCACAGGAACATATTGCCAGCCCTGGCTGGGACTGCTGGGATCACATGGCACAGCATAGCATGACATGGCATGGCTTGGCATAGCATGGGATGGGATGGCATGGCGTGGAATGGCATGGCATAGGATGGCATGGCATGGAGTGACATGAGATGGGATGGCATGGCATGGCATGGCATAGCATGAGGTGGGATGGCATGATGTGGAATGACATAAGATGGCATAGCGTAAGATGGCATGGCATGGGATGGCCTGGCATGGGATGACATACGATGGCACAGCATGCATGATATGGAATGGCACAGGATGGCAAGGCACAGCATGGCACAGCACGGCATAGCACAACATGGGATGGCATAGGATGGCATGGCATGGCATGGCTCTGTCCTAGCACAAGGTGGAGGAATGAGGAGCAGCCTGACGATTGGCTCAGCCCAGATAAGAGGTTCCTTTGTACTGCAGAAATGCCGATATCACGTGCAGCTCTTTCTGCTGCCATGGTTACTGCCTGCTGCAGTGCATGCAGCACAGCGGTGTGACCATGCTGAGCTGGGAAGTGCAGCAGCAGCATGGCTCTGGGTCCTCCTGCAGCACTGGGCAGTGTCCCATCACTTTCTACATGAACGCTTTTTTCATTAAAGTGTTTTACTGAGCGCTAATTACGTTGGTTTTCCTTCTGTAAATGAGCCCGATATGATCTGTGTGTCTTGGCAAACAGCCTCGAGAACAGCAACCAAAGCCTTTTTGTTTGATTGCTGTTTGCTTTGCAAATCTCCCTGCTCTCACCGTTCCTGGCTGCCTTCAGACAGCCTGCACGTGCAGGTAGATGGGAGGGAAATGGGGCTCTGTGTCATTTCTCCTGCAGGAACAGGAAAGGTTTGGGTGTTCCTGAGGCCCTGGGGTCAAGGCGAGGGGTCGGTGGGTGCTGGGACCACCATTGTCCCCATTGCTATGCATTCAAGTGGGGTGGCACTCAGGGAGCAAACCGTCTCCCATCTGAGCGCAGTTATCTGCAGAGGGAGAAAAGTCCACCTGTCCACCCATCTAAGAAATAGGTTATGTCAGCAATTTGCAGGGCTGGGCTTTAATCTGCTCTTAAGGCAGACAGGAGCAGAGGGGACGTTGCTTTCTCCTCCTTTGCAAACGGAGCGCTCTGCAGCAGCTGCCCTGGGGACCTTTAGGGGAGCAGGCGGTGCCATGCATGCGCTGGGTGCTCTGGCTGCTCTCTCACTGCTGGGCTGGACCAAGGGCAGCAAACGGCGGAGTGTGGCTCTGCAGAACACCGGAGGACTTCCAGGAGAGAGGCGGTGGGCAGCAGGGCCCGGCCTCCAGGTGAGAGGTGTGGGATGGGAGCGATGGAGGTGAGCAGCCACGTCCATCTGTTGCCATGCAGCTCCGAGCCGTGCGCCAGGTGTGGGTGTAGGGCTGTGCATTATATATGAGAGGTGTGAATAATGCATGGCAGGGTAAGTTTGCAGTCCGAGCAGTCGGGGGGTGGCAGAGCTGTGCCATAGCTCTCCAAGGATCCCCCTCCAGCCGGGCACAGGGTGACCACGACAGCACTGCTCTTCCCACAGAGGCTCCTATGGCTGCGTGTCGCTGTGGGATTCAGCGCTGAGCAGCCAAGCCGTGTGCTCAGTGTCCCTTAGTGGCACGGCCGCTGACATCAGCCTCCAAACTCAGTTCCCTAAATTATTCACAATTACTGCTTGAGCATCTCCTCCAAAACCAAGCATGCTTCTGAGGGCACTAAAAATAGACGGCTTCGCTGAGGACGGGATGCATTTTTTAAAGGAGACTGCTGCCATCCCTTCTGCTGGTGCTCGCACCTCCTGCCCAGGCAGCTGCAGGCTCTGCTCTTGGGGATAAGAAGGGCAGGGATGGGGCCAGGCCCTGCAGGGACCCTCGAACTGCACAGCAGGAGAAAAAGACACGGCTGCTGATGTTGGGTGGGTGAGTGAGGGCGGCTCCGGGCCACCTGAGCACTGCCCTATCTCAGCATCGCTGCCTGCGGGTTGGGTTAATTCCCACTGTGAGCTTGGAAACGAATACAAATTTCTCACTAAGACTTAATTAAAACTCGCTAAAGAGCTTAAATGGCGACAAGGGAGTGTGGGGTTTCTTTAGTCGCTCCTGTGGGCTCAGCATGGAGATCCCCTCGCTGGGGCTCTCGGGGAGGAGCAGAGTTACAGCATTGAGCTGTGTTATCATTAATTGCTCTCTGGGGATGCATTCTCCATCTGATCCTCCTGGTGGCAGTTCGCTGCAGAGAGCACCCAGGTATGCCCCCACCTGCATTCCTGCCATCAGCTTGCTGGGAGGGAATGGAGGGGGGAGGTTAAACTTTTGCTAGGATATCATATTTTCCCCCCATCTCCCCGGAGGTGTTGCAGATGTAGGTTAAATATTTGCTTGGGGCGAATGCAAAGGGCCCCCATCAGCGCAGCGGAGCAATCAATGGGGCTTCCCTCCATCCACACTCATGGGCAAATGGGGGGAAATGGGAATGAAGCCGCCTGACTGAGCAGATCTCTCATTGCACAACACACACAGGAGGTGGCAGCGGGGCTGGCCGCCCTCCTGCTGCTCTCCCAGCGCTCATTGATTCCGGGCCGGCACTCGGATGTCTGCTCTCAGGCTGGCAGCGAAGAGGGAGACTTTGCAGACAGGGAAAAAGCTGCTCTAAAAGGAAGGGCAGAGCCCGCGGCGCCGCGTTGGAACGTGGAGAGAAAGCAAAGGCAGCACTCAGTGAGCTGGGGATGGAGGGGGGGTGGAGGGGGGCAGCCCTATTACTCACAGCGCCCGCCGCGGGGTGACAGAGGGGCTTGTTTCAATGGGGAAGAGCCCTGAGGGTGGGGATTTCCGCCCTCATCCCCGAATACCATTCTCAGGCTGAGCCCCACCGACAAGGTGGGCACCCAAATCTCCTGGTGCATTGGGGTCATGCTTTGGGAGCCATCCATCTCCCTCTCCCCTCGTCCATTCAAGTCCCTTTTGATGTAATTATGCTGCATAATCGCAGTGCCATCAAAAACCTGAAGCATTGAAAGGACAGGAAATGACTTAACGCCCAGAACCATTTGCATAAACATTATTTTGCCCTCACAGCTCGTAAATTAAGTAAGTCAGTGACAGTACGACATTAGAGTCTCTGCTGGAATGCTTACAGTCACCTCTCGTCCGTCCTCATCATCGCTGAATCAACAGCAGCAGCTGCACGGACATGGGGAGCCCTGCGTGGTGAACCCCGACAGCATCCACAGTGGGGCTGAGAGGGGCTGTGTAGGGCTATGAGGGGCTGTGTGGGGCTGAGAGGGGCTGTTTAGGGCTGTGTGGGGCTGAGAGAGGCTGTGTTAGGCTGTGTAGGGCTATTAGGGGCTGTGTGAGGCTGAAAGAGGTTATGTGGGGCTATGTGGGGCTGCGTAGGGCTAGGAGGGGCTGAAAGAGGTTACGTGGCTGTGTAGGGGCTGTTTGGGGCTATGAGGGGCTGTAAGGGGCTGAGAGGGGCAGAGTTGGGCTACGTACAGCTATGAGGGGCTGAGTGGGGCTATGTAGGGCTATGTAGGGCTGAAAGGGGCTACATGGAGCTCTGTGGGAATGAGAGAGGCTGCGTAGGGCTGTGTGGGGCTAAGAGGGGCTGTAGGGGGCTGAGACTACCAGAGTTGGGCTTTATGGGGCTGAGAGGGGCTGTGCGAGGCTATGAGGGGCTGTAAGGGGCTGAGAGAGGCAGAGTTGGGCTTTGTGGGGTCGAGAGGGGCAGCGTAGGGCCGTGCATCCGCCAGGCACCGCCGTCCGTCGGGGGGTCCCGGGCGTTGCCAGGGCAACGAACCGGGGCGGAGCAGTCCGGTGCCGACGCTCGGATGGGCGGGATCGGGGCGGGGAACGGAGCGGCTGCGGGCGGCCGGTGAGCGGCACCGGGAGGGCACCGGGAGCGGGCGGGGCCGGGCCGGGCCGGGCTTCCCTTTGTCTGCGGGACGGCGGTGGGCGGGACCGGGGTGCGGAGCGGGGACGGCGGAGCTTTGCGAGGCGCCGAGCCGCTCTCCCCGCGGACGCAGAGGGGTCGCGGAGCCGGGGAACTCCGTGCCATGCCGGCGGCCCGCCCGGGCCGGGAGCTGCCCCCGCAGCGTGAGTACCGCACGGCTCGGCGGAGGGGCGGGGGGAGGAACCGGCAAGCCCGCATTCTTCGCATTGCTGCACGGCCGGGGAGCGGGAGCGAGCTGCAGGGGCGTGGGGTGCCCTGCGGGTTGCGTGTCCTCCTGCCGGTCTGCTTCGGGTCTCAGGCGCTCCGCAAAGCGACGTTTGGGGCGGTGCAGGAAGGGTCCGCCCGTTCCGTGGGCTCGGGCTGGCTGCGGGCTCCGCGCTGCCGCCGCCGTCGATCTGCGGGGCCGGCCGTCCCCGCTCAGCGCTGCGAAAGGAGGGGAACTTTTGACCAGGGCGGGCAGCTGATCCGTGCCGTTCCCTTGCAGAATCACCTCGCCAGCACTTTTTTTTTTTTTTTTTTTTTTTTTTACTGGTGGCATTAAAAATAGATTATTTTTTTTTTTTCCTTGCAAGCTGGCGAATGCGGAATTACACAACAGCCCGGACTTTTTTGACCTTTGCCATATTCCTCTCCTCCCTCCTTCTGGATTTTCCTTTGGTGTAGCAGCTGGAAAAGCCCCGGCACTTTACATTCAATCTTGAGACACTGGGGCCTTGCTGAAGCCCACCCAGCACACAGGCACCAATGTGTAACGGGCAGACCCGAAGGCAGCCCGCTGAGTTCCTCTTGACAATAGAGGGTGGGGACGTGGGACCGTCCTTGCAGTGCCCGGACGATGTGGGGGTGACCTGGGGACGTGGGGCTGGAGGAGCACACCCAGTGGGATGGCACAGAGAGGCCGGGAGCCCAGCAGCACGTTTCACCCTGCAGGCACAGGTCTTGCTGGAGGACGGCCAGCAGCCGGCCCTGCCACGCACCACGGAGGAACCACCAGCATCCCCACGTGAGCCTGCAGTGCCAGGGCAAGCAGCCTGCACCATGAGCCTGGAGAAAGCCGGTGAGGGGAGCGTGGGCATGGCCAGGACTGAGGGGTGGGAGCTGGGGAGCAGCCAGGGGCGCACACACCTTCACATCCTCCAAAAGGGGCCTGGTGTCCATGCAGGTGATGCACGTGGTGTCGCCAACCGGAGCATCAGTGCCTCCCTGAGTCGTGCTTAGCCCAGCTGGGTGGAGGCAGTGCTCACCAGGGGGAAGGCAGGAGGGTCTGCTGCCTTCAGGTTTGGGTTTCCTGTCTATGGGGAGGGAGCGGGTGCTGAGTGAGGCTGTGCACGCAGCCTTGGGCAGGAGAACAAAAAGCAGCAATCCTTCTGGAGGTAGTGCCAGGAGCACAGATTCCTGGCTGTCCCTCTTTGCTGCCTCTTTGCTCAAAGAAAGCACAAGTCCCCACAGCTGTCAGTACTCAGGACAGCTGAAGCCTTGCAGCATGTGTGTGAAACACAACTGGCACACGGCATCAGCCTGCCTGCAGGCAGCTAAGCAGCTCCCAGCATCACCTTTTGCCTTCCAACCTGCTCTTTCCAGGCAAGGCAGGGAGCAGCCCGGATCCATGCTGCTGGTTCCACCGGCACTGCATGGCAGTGAGTCAGGCCAGCTTGTCTCCTGCTGGAACCACGGAGCAATTTAGGGCTTCGTTTGCAGAAAGCTGTGTTTAAACTCATGCCGTGAAGGTCAGAAAGTCGCGCTCAACAAGCAGTGCCACCATTTGGGTCGCCCGTGTAATTTGAATTTGGCTTCCATTACGCTGCCGTGTTCAGTGACGCAGCCTTTAATAACACCATCCCATGCTGTTTTTCCACCAGCACCTGCTCATTCGGGGAAAAAAAGGATGAGGTGCTGGGGGGGTGAATCAGAGGCAGCAGCGGGGCTGGGTGGTGGCACGTCCACACAGGGCACCCTGGGGTGTGCCGTGGGATGCCGGCATCCCTCTGTCTGTACCACAGGCAGGCATTGGTGTCGCTGCCCTCCCACAGGGACCCCCGGCACTGCTGTGCTCCTGTTGCTGTCTCCCTCGGGTTTCTGTCCCCGCTGAGTGCCTGTGTCCCCCTAGGGCTGGCTGATCCCGACCCCGCTGTGCTCTCTCTTGCCGCAGGGGGTCGGTTGTGCAGCGGGAAGCGTGTCGGTCTGCCGGCCCAGCGGCCCTTCCCTGTCATCCAGAAGGTGGTGGCATCCATGGCTCACCTGCAGGAGGAGAAGCTGCGGCTGCAGGAGGAGCTGCTGGCTCTGCAGGAGAAACTGGCCGCCCGCGAGAGCGAGGAGATGGCCGTCTCCGTCCAGCTGCGAGGGCAGGTAGGGGGGCTTTGGGCACGCTCTGGGCTTCCAGATGTGGGTTGTGATCTGTAGCATGAGGGCTTGGGGTGCTCGAGCCGTCTCGAGTGAGGAGCAATCAGGGCTGTGTCGGTGCTTGCTGTGCTGCTGTGGGGGGGGGCTGGCCTCGGTGTTGACCCCCTGATGTTTCTCGTGCCGGTGCAGACGCAGCTGTGGATGTGAGGACCTTCCTCATTACAGGGAGATTGAAACCCAGGCTGCTAATAAAGGGATTTGCATGTGGATGTTGTGGAAGCTATTACAGTCAGGTTTGGCTTGTTCCACTGGTGTCAAAAAGGTGGATGTAATTGTCCTGGATCTGGTTGGCATAGTCTGCATGACACAAGCAGGACAGGCAGCTGGCGTGCTGGGCTGTACGGCACGGGGTAAACCTGGGCTCCGGGAGCTCAGCAATGGCCGGGCCGTGCCTCAGCCCCCAGCCCACTGCCAAGGAATCCCTGAACGGCCTGGAGAGCAGGCTGCAGCCGGAGCTGCCTGAGGAGGTAGGGCATGGGGCTGTGCTGGCGTAGCAGGGCACCGCACTGGGAAGCAGAGGAAGCAGCTCCTTTCTCCATTGAGCTTCTGCTGGACATGTGGCTGGGGCCTTTCAGCTCTGCATGTGGGGCTGTGTGCTTTTCCGTGAGGTTTATCCTTGAGGTTCTGAAAGGTGCGGGGACGTGGCTGGGGCTGGAAGCACGTGGGGAGCGCAGCCCTGCGGTGTGCTGTTTGTCTGAGCAAGAGGGTGGTGGCTTAGCCGTGGCTCTGTGTCCCCCTCCTCCCATCTGGAGCATCAACGGGCTGTGCTGAGAAAGGGCTGAGGGACAGAGGAGGAAGGGTTGAGTTGAGGTCCTGGCTCTGGGAGCAGCCTCTGCTGCCGGCACACGCAGGAGGTGCGCTCGGGCAGCTTGCCGCGCCGCCGTCGCTGCAAAGGAGTGGCTTATAACTTATCATAATTAATTACAGCACAATGTGAGCGCGTTCGTGTTTGTTATAAATCAGCAGCTCCTAGATGATGATCTGTGGAGGTTCAGAAAAGGCTGCTGTTGTTTGCATGGGGCGACAGCCTCACGCTCCCTGGGTTGGGGGTTGGCGCAGTGCCTTATCACCAGGCAGAGCGTTCGGAGGGGAAACCCTTTCTAGGGAGCAGAGCGTTGGGAGGCACAGCTTTGCGCTTCCAGCGGAGCTTCCCCATGTGTGCAGATTGAGAACCTGAAGGCAAATCTCCGGGAGCAGGCGCAGGAGATCGGCAGGCTGCGCTCGGAGATGGTGAGCTCCCTGGTGTGGGGGTGAGCGGGCTCGGGAGGCTGCTGGTGGGGCTCCCATCACACGCTGACCCTCTGCAGGGCGGCACGGATGCGGAGAAGCACCGGGACCTGCTGGTGGCTGAGAACGAGCGGCTGCGGCAGGAGATGAAGGCACGTGAAGGGGAGCTGAGGGAGCTGCGGCGGCAGCAGGCGGCGTGCCGGGACTGCACCCACCTCCAGGTGAGCTGCTGGGGACCGGTGGCTGCTGGAAGGGCTGTGGGTGCCACAACCTCGGCTGAGCCTGCTTTGGGGCCAGGAGAACGCCGGGCTGCAGGAGCGGCTGTGCCAGCTGCAGAGAGAGGCGGAGGAGGCCCGAGCCAAGCTGGCGGAGCTGGAGCTGGAGGTGCAGCAGAAGACGAACCGCCTGGCCGAGGTGGAGCTGCGGCTCAAAGATTCGCTGGCCGAGAGAGCGCAGGAGGAGGAGCGGCTGAGCCGGCGGCTGCGGGACAGCCAGGAGACCATCGCCAGCCTCAGGGCTCAGCCCCAGCAGATAAAGGTGAGCCTCCTGCTGGCTGCATAACAGTGCCCTGCGTCAGTCCTGCGGTGCCACTCTGCTGCTCTGTAAATCGTCCCCCTCTGGGTGACCTCTGTCTGTAATACACCATCATCTGTGGGTGCTTTGTGCAGTACATCATCAAGACGGTGGAGGTGGAGTCAGCCAAGGCGAAGCAGGCCCTGTGTGAGAGCCAGTCCCGAAACCAGTACCTGCAGGAGCAGGTGGGGATGCAGAGGCAGGTGCTGAAGGAGATGGAGCAGCAGCTGCAGAGCTCCCAGAAGACAGCAGCTCAGCTCAGGGCACAGGTACGGGTCCGCAGGCGCAGCAGTGCAGCAGTGTGAACCAGGCAGCACCTGGGACGGATGTGCATGCATTGTTGGTGCTGCCTCACCCCCAGATTGCCATGTACGAGTCGGAGCTGGAGCGGGCCCATGGGCAGATGCTGGAGGAAATGCAGGTGATGGAGGACGAGAAGAACCGTGCCATTGAAGAGGCGTTTTCCCGCGCCCAAGTGGAGATGAAGGCGGTGCATGAGAACCTGGCGGGTGAGGAGGGCTCAGGGCTCGTGGGGCTCACAGGGTCAGGGCTGCGTGTCCTCACCCTGTGCTGGAGCCACTCATCCTCACCCTGCGCTGCCCACAGGCGTGCGGACCAACCTGCTGACGCTGCAGCCGGCGCTGCGCACCCTCACCCACGACTACAATAGCCTGAAGCGGCAGGTGCGGGACTTTCCCCTGCTCCTCCAGGAGACCCTGCGGAGCGCCAGGGCCGAGGTGAGCCCGGGGTCAGCACACAGCCCCTCTCCCTGCGCGGTGTGGGCAAGTGGCTGAGCGCTGTCCTTCACCCAGATCGGGCAAGCCATCGAGGAAGTGAACAGCACCAACCGGGAGCTGCTGCGCAAATACCGCCGGGAGCTGCAGCTCCGCAAGAAGTGCCACAATGAGCTGGTGCGGCTGAAAGGTGCGGCGGGGCCGGGCTGCCGGGACAGCTGGGTGCCGCAGCGGGGCTGATGCTGCCTCTGCTCCCCCACCAAGGGAACATCCGTGTCTTTGGGAGAGTGCGCCCCATCACTAAGGAGGATGGAGAGGGTCCGGAGGCGGTCAGCGCGGTGACGTTCGATGCGGATGATGACGCCGTCCTGCACCTCCTGCACAAGGGGAAACAGGTGTCCTTTGAGCTGGACAAGGTGTTTCCTCCACAGGCGTCCCAGGAAGAGGTGGGTGCTGCCTCACACAGCTCGCAGCGGGGTGGTATGACAGGCAGGGGAGGGCTGCACCGTCCCCTGATGCCCTCTGGTCCCCTGCAGGTGTTTCAAGAGGTTCAGGCCCTGGTCACTTCTTGCATCGATGGGTACAATGTCTGCATTTTTGCCTACGGACAGACTGGAGCAGGGAAGACGTACACAATGGAGGTGAATTTGCCTGGCTTTGCCTCCCTCTTCTTCCTTGCCTTGCAGCTGTGTTCCCCTCTGTGCCCTGTGTCTCAGTGCCATCGCTAACCCAGGCTGGGCACTAATCCTGACTGTTGCTGCAATCCCTGAGCTTTGCTTCTGCTCAGCTGCATCAGAAAAATAGCAGAATGGATCATTTCTCTCCCCATTCACCAGGGAACCTCCACAAACCCGGGCATCAACCAGCGTGCCCTGCAGCTGCTCTTCTCTGAGGTGCGGAGCAAGGCGGCCGACTGGGACTATGCCATCAGCGTCAGCGTAGCCGAGATCTACAACGAGGCACTCAGGTATGGATGTGAGCCCTTAGCCAGGACACAGCATCACGTGGAGCCCTCAGAGCTCAGCGTTGGCCGTGTAAGGAAGCGCCAAGCTGGGCCCCGTCTCCCTTTGAGCCGTTTCTGCTTATTTGGGCTCCCCCCGCTTCCTCCACTGGGCTCCAAACTCCTTCCCCTTGGCCCGGCTCCCCGGCCTCGGCCGTTATATTTAGAAACTGCACTCTGGGAGCCAAGGGAATGAGAAACATTTTCCTGCCCTGCCCGGACGCTGGGGGCTGGGGGAGTGACGGCAGCAGCCGCAGGGGCTCTGCAGCACTGCAGGGACCGGCACAGGCCCTGAATGCACATCTGCATCGTTCTGCACCTCTGGAAGCAGCAGGCTCTGACCAGATGGGAGCTGAATGCTGATGGGTTCCCCCTCGCAGGGACCTATTGGGGAAGGAACCCCAGGAGAAGCTGGAGATCAAACTGTGCCCTGATGGCAGCGGGCAGCTCTACGTGCCTGGGTTGACTGAGTTCAGCGTGCAGAGCGTGGAGGACATCAATAAGGTGAGGCAGAGAGCCGGCGGTCATCCCGCGGTGCGTTGGTGGCTCTGCGGCATCGTCCCAGGATGGGAGGCAACAGAGCCTGGGTGTGCTGCAGGGGGTTAGAAATAAAAGCACGGGGCCAGGATGGATGGCGGGTGAGAGGATCGCAGCCTCACCCCCTCCTCACCCTCAGGTCTTCGAGTTCGGCCACGTCAACCGCGTGACGGAGTGCACCAACCTGAACGAGCACAGCTCCCGCTCCCACGCGCTGCTCATCGTCACCGTCCGCGGCTTGGACCGCAGCACGGGGCTGCGCACCACAGGTGGGGGCCGTGCCCCCCGGCGGGGCTGCAGGGCGACGCTGGCGGTGCTGACCTTTATCTGTGCCCCCAGGGAAGCTGAACCTGGTGGACCTGGCGGGTTCGGAGCGCGTCGGGCGCTCGGGCGCGGAAGGCAGCCGGCTGCGTGAGGCTCAGTACATCAACAGGTCGCTGTCGGCGCTGGGGGACGTCATCTATGCGCTGCGCTCCCGCCAGGGCCACGTACCCTTCCGCAACTCCAAGCTGACCTACCTGCTGCAGGACTCGCTCAGCGGGGACAGCAAGACCCTCATGATGGTGCAGGTCTGGGTTCTCTGTCCCCCCCCCCTCCTTTATGCTCTGTGCCACCTGCTGTGGCTTCTCTCTGCTGGTGACAGGGCTGTGCCTGGTGCGGCCGGGGGCTATCCTGGGGGCGGTGGGTTAATAATAGCAGCTCTCTGACCCCGTTGAGCAGCGGGGAAGGGGGGGTGTGGGTGACAGTTGGGTGATGTGCTGCTGCTGCTCCCACCCACAGGTCTCCCCCGCTGAGAAGAACAGCAGTGAGACGCTGTGCTCCCTGAAGTTTGCCGAGCGTGTCCGCTCCGTGGAGCTGGGCCCTGTGTCCCGCAAGGCCGAGCTGGTGTCCTGGCCCAGCCAGGAGCAGCTGGAGGTACCTGCAGCTCAGCCAGCATCTTTCATTATGTGCCATTCCCGGAGGCATGAGCTGACCCGGGGCCGTGCTCCATCTCTCCCCAGGGTGACTTGCCGGGATCCTCCAGCCGGGGCCACGCGTCTCCCAGCCCTGGGCTGCCCAGCGGCCGCACCACCTCCATCCGCAGGAAGCTGCAGACTTCAGGTGGGTGAGGGCATGCGGGCCCCTCTCCGTGCTCCCGAAATGCCCAACCCGTGGCCTTCCACCAGAGGAAGCTCCCGGCCCACTGCTCACAAGCAAAGCTGCGTGTGGAGCGAGCTGTGCTGTAATCGGCTCATTAGCCACCGGCTAATTGGCTGTCAGGAGCCTAGTTAGGGCTTCCCCTGAAGTGCCCCGTCCCAGCACAGGGCAGTGTGGGGCCGTGTGGGGCAAAGCAGCTGGGGCTGCACATGGAGCAGCCAGGGAGTGATGCTGCGGGTCAGCGCCCGCAGCTGAACCTCTCTTCTCTTTGATTTCAGCCTGAATTTTAGGGGCAGCCGTGGCTGCCAGGTGAGTGTGTGCAGCTGGGAGCCGGTGATGGGCTCTGCTTCAGCCCTGCTCCCCAGGCAGGGAGGTGTGCAGGGCTGTGCTGCTCGCAGGGGTGCTGCTGGGGTCGCATTGCTTGGGGGCTCAAGCTGTGGTGGCTGTGCCCCCTGCTCAGCCTGATGCACGTGTCTGTGTCCCCACAGGGAAGCTGAGGCCGGTCCCCGTGTGACACGTGCAGGACCTGGCCCCTCACCCACCTTGGCCCCGGCCATGTTCAGAGCTGTGGTGGCATCCCCTCCTGCCATGGCACCCCTCACCGTGAGACACGCAGCTCTGTGACTTCTAATTCTTGCTGGACAGATGGCTTTAGCCAGAGCAAGGAGCTTCGCCACCTCTTCAACTTCGTTTTTAGGGCAGTTGGGGTATCTGGCTGGAAGGATTGGGGCTGAGCACCTCTGCCTCGCTGTGCTGGGGACACCACTGCTGCAGGAGCTTGGCATGGAGCAGCGAGCACCTGGGTGAAGTGCAGGATGAGGTTTGGTTTGGCGTGACTGCACCCAGCTCCCTGCCACGAGGTCCTGCTCCACCCCTTGCCCCCCACTCCAGCCTCTTTTGGAGCAGCACAGCCCAGATTTGAAGCCAGAATAACCCCAGCAGCTCCTTTCCCTGTTGGATTCTCCTGCCCAATTGCACGAAGGCGCCCCGGTGCTGCTGCATGCACCCTGCCCAAAGGGAGAGCAGCCGCAGGGCTTGCCCCCCTGGCACCAGCAGGGGCTTTGCAGTCTTGAAGGAAGCTATTGTAAAGTGAACAGTTGTCTTCTCAAGAGAGATCACAGTGTGGTCAAGACGAATGTGTTTGAAATATTTATAAGCTGTTTACATGGTCTTGGAATGAAAACAAAAAACTCTCCAGCCCAGTGCTGTTGGAGTATGTGTGGTAGTGGGAGCTGACGGGGGCATGGAGGAGCAGTGGGAGCCCCAGTGCAGCTCCTGGGGCAGCTGCAACCACGCAAGGTATGCACTGCACCTTCCAGCTCCTGGCCCTTCCACGCCATACCGTATTAAAGGAAAAAAGAAAGGGAGGAAGGAAAAAAAAAAAAAAAAAAAAGGGAAAAATAATCTAGTCTTTTGTTAAGATTAGATGTTTCTATGTATTTTAATAATATATATATATATCCTGTTTTATAACAAAACTTATTTTAAATAAAGCATTAAAGCCACTCCTCCTGTGCTGCTGTTGCTTCCCCCAGGGCTCCGTGTCTTGCTCTGGTCGTAACAGGCTGGAGCCCCCTGCCTTGAGAGCTGCCAGAACTCAGGTGTGGAGCAGAGATCTGTCAGGAAGAAGGACAAGCCCTAAGTTGCTCTCAGGGCCAGGACCTGCCTGGCACAGCAAAACCTCCCACAGCTTTCTGCAAGGCGCTCAGGGAGCGTGGTCACTCTTACTCATGGCAGCCACTTAGTCACAGCAGCCTGGTGGCAGGAAGGGTGAGAACGTGGCCGGCTGCCCTGTGAGACAGAAGCTGAGGAGAGCAGGGGATTGAGGCATATAACACCACTTTAGAAAAAAATGTTACAAATGCTTTAATAAAATTCGTTATAAGTTACAGTTTCCTAGAGAACAGGCTCCAGTGTACAAAATGAGGAGACAGAGCTGGAGGAGCAGGGGAAGCACCAGCAGGAGCCTCTCTGCCCACGGGAAAGAAGAAAGAGGGGCAGAAAGTTCTGACAGACATTTATTGGGGAAAAAAATGTCCCTACCAGTGGATGCAGAAAGACATCAGTCCATGTCCCTCCATTCCTCCACCCCCAAAGGCAAACGCATATGACAAGTCCCAACAAAGTCATGTATGTTAACAGATCCAGGCGGACCACAAATCCATCTTCTGGGGTGCAGGGTTACTTGCAGGGATGCAGAGAAGCTGGAGGACAACTTGCCCTCAGTATTATTGGCCCTTGTAACCACACCACATGCAGCGGCACAGTGTCCTGGCTGATGTTTTTTGCAGCAAGCTAAAGCGGCTGGTCCCACCTGCCTGCAGAGAGGATTTCCCTTTCTGCAGGGACAGAGCCCTTCTCCCCACAGCAGGCTTCAGTGGGGAAGAAGCTGCAGTCCTCAGTGTGCAGCTCTGGCCGCCAGAGCCAAGTGGCAAAAAAGCAACAGCACACGTGGGTGAAGGAGAAGTGGCAGCAGGCATGGAGCCCTCCACTCAGGGCAAGGTCAGCACACAGACACAGCGCTTGATGGTGAGGTGAAGAGCTGAAATGAAGCTGCTCCACAACAGGGACTTTGTGCGGCCAGGTCCCCTCGCATCGCCCCGCTCCAGTCTTCCACCTGCCCCTCCAGGCACTGCTTCTGGACAGGCGGCCGGCCAGGCAGAGCTGTGTTCCCTGCTGTGCCGTGGGGAAGGATGAACACGCAGAGAGGTGCAACCCTGCCAGCCTGAGCACAGAGGGGAGCCTGGCCACCTGTGTTTGCACTTGCGGAGGTGGCAGCAGTCACTCCAGCGCAGCCATGAGGAGATGCAGTTCTCTGAAGGCGCTGCCATGGCGGCCGCTGAGCCCGGACTTGTTCTTTACAATGTTGCTGATGTTCTTCAGCTGCTTATAGCACAGCCTGCATTTATGGAGCCTGTGAAAACAGCAGACGCAGCATGAATGCTTAGCTGCATGGGAGATGTGCCTGTTCCCTAAGTGCTCGAGATTCATCTCAAGCAGGAGAGAAAATGCAAGCCCTGCAAATGGCCTGACTGGAATGAGAGCATGACTCTGCAGGAACAGCAGGTCTCCAGCCCGCATCCTGATGAAGCAGGAGAATGGCATCCTCACAAGGGCTCTTTCACGCCTATTTTGCCCTTTGGCAGTGAAGTCTGAGGAAGAAAGAGGTGCTGTTTCCGGAGAGCTGGTTCTCAGAGCAGGGTTACCCTGTGAATGAACTGGAAGCCCAAGGCCTAGCTGACAACTCCTGCGCTTTGTGAGGTGAAGGGTGCAGCCACTGGCTGGTTTTACTTCTGACATACCCGAGCTTTGTTTAGGTATGACTCATTACAGAGAAAGAGAGAAAAGCAGTCTTTGGCCTTTTCCTCTGAGCAGGAGAGGTTGGTATTTGCAGACAAAGGGAAAGGCATGCCTGGTCTAGTATCAAAACCTCGAGGAAAAGGAGCAAAGCTCAACTAGAGAGAGGCTGGTTTAAAAGGGAGCAAGTGGAGGCGGTAAGAGCTTACCTCTCCTCTCTGGTGATGTCCACTCCTACAGAAGGTGGTGCAGCAAGTATGTCGGTGATCAGCGGCAGGAATCTCTGCAGAATGAGTTTCAAGGAGGTGCAGCCCGTTTGCACATAACTGAAAAGCAAACAGAGAATCAGACCCCACCTGAACTTCATTCCTTTCCCACACACATCCAGTTCGGGGGGGGGGACACACAACATACTCAACCCCTTCCCTCCAGCACTTGCAATCAGATAAGGAGAACAGCAAGTGCCAATACAGTCTTAGTTGGAGCTGAGACTGAGAAGTGAGCCTTTTCCCAAGGCATACACCCTGCTAAGTGGGACTTTCCTGCTCAAGAGTAGACATGTCCTGCTGAGGGTACCTGGCAGGATCCTCTCTCCTAGCAGGAAAGGATAGAAAACCCCATCTTAAGCAACATTCTGCCTTCCCACCTAAAGATGAAATTCAAAGCAGTCTTCTAAGTGCAACAAAGACTGCCGTGGGATTTCATTTCCCTTGTCCCAAGCTGACAGTTTCATTCTCATCAGTGCACAGAGCCCACTGGGTCTGTATCTATCAGACCCTTCCTGGCTCACAGCTACCTTCACCTACACCAACACACACCAAACCTAAACATCCTGCTCCTAATGAGGACTTCCTGCCCACACATTCTTCCCATATCATTTCCTAACACTCACTTGGCCACTCCACTGTTATCTTCCAGGTGTTGTACCAGCACCATGGTGTATCTGCTCTGAATTTCCAGTTTTCTTTCAGCCACAAAAAGCCCCGTGGAGCCCTCCTATCAGCACCCACACTTCTCCCACTGAACACGCCATGTTCTCATGGCCTCACCTTTCGTATTTACTTTGGAGAAGTTTTTCTATCTGAGGCAGAACGACAGTGCATAAATCCAACTTCCAGAGAGACCTGAAAAGAAAAGCATGTGTTGCAAGGTCGGAGCGTGAGGCTTTCCAAAGTTGAGCTGACACAAACGAAGTTTTCTGGCAGAAATGTCCAGGTAGCTGAGCCCAAGTTTACTGAGCAAGTTCACTAACTCCCCCTTGTGACAGAAAGCAGCAGGTTCTGACATTTAATTTTCTCCCTGCAGAATCACTTCATGAAGCCGTAAGACTTTGATTTTCCATCATTTACCAACAGAAAAGGCTCTGCACAACTCCAGCAGTCAGCGGCACTGCAGAGCTGGAGATGAGACCATGAGCACACACATTTCATGCTGCCATGGCCAGCTGGACACGAGGCAGGTGCAGCACAGCACTCCTGACACAGCCAGAAAGCTCTTTGGTATCCCGGCAATCCAGCACTCACGCTGTCTGGTTGACAATGTTCAAGAGGTCCACAACAACAGACAGGTCGTTGGTTGCTACAGCAGAGTCCACAGAGCTCTGAGAGAGAAGGAGAAGAAATCTATTGCAAAGTCTGAATTGGCTAGACTAGGGTAATAAATACCACATGCCACGTTTCAAAAAGCACAGCAAAAGAAATGAAGAGATTGTAGGTAAGAGAGGATAACCCTGTCTGTGTTTCATTGTGACCTTTCAAGCCCAGCTGGGCCATGGCAGCACTTTGCAACACACCCCTGGGCACAGACACTGTAAGAGCCCATCTTTTCCATGGGGCAGTCCCACAGCAGCCCATGGAGCTGCTCAGCTGCTCCCCTCATGAACCTCAGGCTTCTCCACTCCTTGCCTTGAAGTCACTGGTGCTCCATACAGCCCGCACAGTGTCCAGATTCTTGTGACGGCTGGTGAGCACCATGCACACAGTCTTGTGGCCTTTCCTGATCTGGGACATGATTTCTTCATCCACGAGCTCAGTCTGGCTTTGGTTTTTCAGAGCCTGAAAATACAGACACCAGTAGAGGAGCAATAACAGAACAGGATGGTACAGAAAGGGGAAGAGCTTTCTCTGTCCTTGATGAGAGTTGGTTTTGGTGTACAGAGGGCCAAGAGGCCTCCGAGATATAAGAGGTAATGACTGTCGTGAAATAATGCTGTATGTGTAATGGCACACAACAATTTTCTACATGAATCACTGTCTAGTATGCAGACTCATTCGGTGTCTTTGTCCCATCCCCTGTCCCCTGGTTTAATAACACATTCCTCAGGAGCATGGACCAACACTGCTGTGTTTGCATCAGCCTGCCATCACTGACACAAAAGGCCAGCTGGTCCAGCAGCCCTGAGGTGCTAACCCCACAGGAACTGCAAGTTGAAGCAGCTGGGAGGCAGGAGAGAAGCTGGCAAGGGAAGCACCATGTGAGCAGGAGGAAAGCAGAAGGGGACATGTTCTTTGCCTGCTGTGTTCAGTGCCAATGACTGCAGGCTGCAGAAAGCACTAAAAACCCTTCTGCACCTCCAAGAATAGCCACTTTCTGATGCCACCAACACCAAGAGAAACGTCTGACCAAAGGTACTTACTGGTAGGAAGTCAGAGGCTTTCAGGCCAATGGGCTCGTTCCTGGCTGCAGGAATAACTGATGGCTCTGCCCTGGGCAGAGGAGTTGATGAAGCAATTGGTGGCCTCTGAATTGGCTCAGGCTGCAGGAGAAATTGGGACAGAAGTTCTAGCAGCAGGAACATGGCCGTAGCCTCATGCCTTCTTTCCCCTCAAAACAATTTCCCATTTGCTGGTATGGGTTAGAAGGCAATAAAATATCCCTCAAGTACACATCAGGCTTCAATGGAGGTTTGCAAAGTACAGGCAGACACTCCAGCAGAAGTGCTGAATGCTGTCATTGTTACTGGCTAAAAAATGAGGGCAATGGGCCGCGGCCAGCCTGAAGGCAGAGAGAATTCTAAAGAAGCCAGAACATCCTGTCTGGCTCCCAGGAGCTGCTTGAGATTCTGGCTATCACAGCCTCAGCTTGAGTGCCTGCAGAAATGTAGCACCTGAGTTCACTTCAGAGTGCCCCTACTTGAGTTGAAGGAAGAAATATCATCATATGAGAAGGAAACAAATGCAGTACAGCCATCATCTGCTGAAGGCCCAGCCTTCAAGTCTGCTGCTCAGGTGAGACACGTGCATGGACTAAGAATGAAGCTGCACTTTTACTATTTTTAAAAAGAGGAATGAGCCTGATTAAAATTAGCACAGCTTCTAGAATTCACCAATCTCTCACAGCAGGGGTGTGAACAGCCATTAGCAGATTATACTGTACGTACAAGCTCTTGCTTTGGCAACGGGGTCTGGACTTCCACAGGTTGGTCAGGCTTTGCTGCTTCCTTTGCAGTAACAGGCTCTATCAAGACAGAAAGAAGAGGGAAAGGAGAAATTGACTGTTCCTCACAAGACAAGCTTAGAGTGCAGGCATTGCAAAGCTAGTCTACAATTAGTGATCACTGCAGACGTGCAACTCTCCCCGTTTAAAGAACCATTAACCTCATCCCCACCAAGCTGTTATTTTCAAACTCACCATCCTCTGGGGGGGCTGGAAAGGGCTCATTCGTTCGAGGAGGAGTTCGAGCTACGGAGAAAGAGAAAATAAATGACAGAGTCATCCAAGGCTACAGATTAGTAATAGGTCAGCCTTGGAGCTGGGAGATCTCCAGCAGCTCCACTGATTAGGGCAATCAGAGATACAGCAAGCAGTTATCTTCTGCAGACCTTGACGCTATTGTTGAATTTAGCCAAAGGCTTTTAGCCTTCATGGATGGGACAAAACTGACTCGTGTGGCTCACTGCTGTAGAATGATGAAGCACAAGGCACTGTCACAGCAAATCACATCGGAAAATACATTCACCTCCAAATAAACTCATTTACCAAAGTAAATAGAAATAGTGATTTCCTTATAAAGAGTATCTCATTTTCTTCATTAACAGAAAATGAGATACAGGCATTGCTCTGTGCCTCCTAAACAACAACCATCGCTTTCAAAAAACATTTTACCTTTCCTTCTTTAACAGGGGCTGCTGATTTTACACATACCAGAATTCTAAGCAAAGAGAAGATCCTGTAATACAGCAATGCTACCTAACCAGGACAGGAAGGCTCCATGCTTACAATGGAGCTCTGGATTCTGGGACAGATTTCAATCAGACATCACTGCATGCTAGTAAAGGGGTAACCTTTCAGAAGTTTGCCAATGTGCTTTGTGGTTCACAGTCCAAGCACAGAACACTGAAGCCTTCTAAACTCCCTCAGGTCACAGATGCAGCCGTTATTACAGTGCACCCAAGTTCACTGCTGCTGAATCAGTTTAGTGCCTACTGCTCTGAACTAGCCACATCACTCAAAAGCACAATAAGCCATAGTACTAACAGATGGCATTCTTGGGCTGGAAGATCTCTTTGTAATCCTCTGGGTTCTGGATCTCAGCCTTGGATTCCTTCTCATCCCGCTCCTCTTCACTGCTGGGACTGCGTCTCTCGCTCTCTGAACTGTGCTTCACTCTGCTGTGAAAGGAAGAGATGCTATTAGGGCACGTCCCACACGGCCCCTGTGAGACAGAACAGAAGCACTGAGCTCCTTCTACGTTTCCTTACAATGTTGAAGTTACAACAAAGCAGATTTCCCTTACCTCTGAGGCTTGCTGCAGCTAGTTGAGGGTCTGTCATAGCTGCGACGAAGGGAGGACCCTGTGGGGGTGGGCTGAGCCAGAGGCTCATCGTTCCTGAGCAGCCCATGAGGAACTGAACCTGATTTTGTGACTCTGCTGAGATCCACAACAAAGGAAGAGACTGTGCTCTGTGCACAGGAAACTCCTATCTGCAGAGGCAAAAGATCAAGGTAGTTCACTGAACAGCACGGACCACGTCAGCCCTCCTGAGATCAGAGTGACAGTGCTTGAGAACGTGCCAAGTCAGTACTTTGGCTTCTTCAGTTGCAAACAGCCAGTGTTTCATAAAACGCTCTGACAAAACATACAGTTTCATCTGGTAGTGGTCAAGCTAAGTCCCCCTTCTTTCCTCCAGAAAACAAAGGTGAAGTGGAGCACAAAGCTCCTGAAAAAAAAAAAACAAGCCCAGAAGCTTTGTCTAAGCACTGGACACACTGCATGGCCGCTTGCAGTCTGACACAGCCTTACAGGTCAGGAGGCCTGCAAGCAGGAGGATTTATCTCATGTTTTGCAACCCCCCCCTCCCCAGCTCCTCACAAACGGTGTCTTACCAGCTGGTTGTTGCAGATAGCTAGGTCAGCCACTTTTCCCCAGTTCACTAAGACCACATCAAAGCAGCGCTCCGGCTCCCAGCCGTATACACGCAGAGAATCCTGGTAGCCACCATACAAACAGCAGCCATCTGGGTTGAAAAGAACACACCTGGGAGAAGGCAGATGGAGAAATTAGACACAGCTTTCCAATCCCAAGCACTCCCCAGGGCTGTATCCTGACTTCTCTGAACACCTCCAGCACTATTCTCAGTAAGCATCCGGTGAACCGGTTCAAATTTCTCTCCACAGCTTTCCCTCTCATGAAACCTCCAGTCCAGCCCCAGTTTTGGTCTCTGCCTGGTAGGAATTTTACTGTGGTAGGAATTTAATATACCTGACAGGAGTAGCCTCCTCTTCAATACAGCTCACAACATGAAACTTCTCCAAGTCCCAGAAACGAATGGTCCTGTGCACAGGACAGAATAAAAATCATTGCTCATCTGTCTGGAAATCTGCCTTGGGATCAAGTATTACAGTAACCCACCCAAAACCACAACAAATTCCACTGTTGTGCATGCATTATGAACTTGCACAGAGGACCAGTGTAGCTAAGATCTGTAAGTCCAGCCCAAGATGCTTACAGGCTCTAGAAATGTATAGGCTTTTAGAGCAGAAGCAGAGGACTGCCTGCTGTACACACAGGATTAGTGAGCCACTCGAGCCCACTGCATTGTTTTCTGGCATGGCAGGGAGCATGAGCAGTTTTGGATGAGAAGGTAAGAGCTCTATATTCTGTACATCACAATATGTCATGCTGTTGGCTAGGTGACACGCTCTTGCAATGGTTTGAGTTGTGTGACGTTCCTGCTTGCCGTGTTCCTAAAAGGAAGGGCATCAGGAAAGGGAAGTGTTATCAACAATTCCCTTTCTTCTCTTTCCTCTGTCTTTACCTGTCAGAGCTGCCAGAAGCCAAAAGGTATTCACTGGGATGGAATTCAACAACATTGACTGGGCCAGAATGTCCTGTGAACTCGAACATTACCTTTCCAGCAGTCAGATCCCACAGCTGGAAGAAAGTAAGGAGAGGGCCAGAAATTGATATGGTATATCCAACTTAGTCAACATTACTAACGAAGAAGTACATTTATTTAGCAACTTTTACTAAGATGACTCTTGCCACGTTTAGGGATCACAATTCTACCATCATAAAAACCTGAATTTTCATGAGCATAGTGCCAACATATCTGCTGGACAAGGGCACTTCATCACACGTAACTCATGTGGGGATGCTGCGGGCCACTGGACACGATCCCCAATAAACACTTGTCCTGGCAAAGTCACAGAGCCCAGCCAGCTGCCTAACAAACAAAAGGGGGCTATGAGGGACTGTTGGTAATGCCTTGTTCAGCCAGCCAACCAACCAGCAAGTCCAGTATTCACATAAGATGAGGGAGATGTCATAATGAATTACCTTGACAGTGTGATCATCGGCAGCAGAGGCTAACCACTTGCCATCAGGACTAAATCGGAGGCATCTCACTGCCTGTGTGTGACTCTGCCACCAGAAAAACAAAAAGAATTTTCCTGTGGTTTTTTTTTTTTTTTCTTTTTCTTTTTCCTTCCTTTGGAGGGAATTCTGGCTTTTGTCTTTTGATACAGAATCATAGAATCACAAGGTTAGAAAGGACCTACAAGATAGTAATCCAGTTGTCCTTCTCTCACCATTACTACCACTAAGCTACTAATCCATAGCTTAGTTTAGCACCTCATCCAGATGCCTCTTGAACACTGCCAGGATGGAGACTCCACCACCTCCCTGGGTGACCATTCCAGCACCTGATTGCTCTCTGAGAAAAAAAGTTTTTCCTTATACATAATCTAAATTTTCTCTGGTGCAACTTGTGGCCATTTCCTTGGGTCCTGTTTGTTGTCTCTGGGAGAAGAGGTCGAACCCCTCCTCATCACAGCCTCCCTTCAGGAAGTTGTGCAGTGCAATGAGGTCTCCTTGAGCCTCCTCTTCTCCACACTGAACAATCCCAGCTCCCTCAGCCGTTCCTCATCAGACTTGTGCTCCAGACCCCTCACCAGTTTTGCTGCCCTTCTGTGGACACATTCCAGGGCCTCAATGTCTTTCTTGTAGTGAAGGGCCTAAAACTGAACACAGTACTTGAGGTTCGGCCTCACCAGTGCTGAGTAAAGGGGGATGATCACCTCCCTGCTCCTGCTGGCCACACTACTTCTAATGCAGGCCAGGATGCTGTTGAGTGCACCTGGGCACACTGTGGGCTCATGTTCAGCCGAGCATCAACCAACACCCCCAGGTCCCTTTCCTCTTCACAGTCATCCAGCCACTCAGCCCCAAGCCTGTAACGCTGCATGGGGCTGTTGTGGCCAATGAGAGTCAAATTTAAGCTAAACAGATTTCTTTGTTAAGACACATGAGATGTTAATACACTGGCTTCTAGATGAGATGTATATATAATAATATATAATTAACATATCGTTCTTTGGGTAGAAGAAAGCTCCATGAATAGAATCATGTCAGCTGTAGTGGAAATGTCAAGTCAAACCCTGAAACAGTGATTGAGCACCTGGTGGGAAGGCAGGGCCAACTCAGGGGAGCTCAGGTGCAAGCAATGAACCTGAGTGACTGGAAGGGGTGGAACCAGCATCCATCCCTTCCCAGACCTCATTTAAGGGTTGGCAGTGGAGGTGAGGGCATCTCTTGTTGGAGACCCCCCTGCATACTTGAAGCCTTCCAAAGGTAAGAAGCTCTTTTCCTTCATTTCTATATCTGTTGCATTTTGGGCTTGTTCTTATTTGCTGAAGCCAAGGACTTTGCCACTCTGCATTATAACCCTGTTACATCAGTGCAGTGGGGACTTCATGGTGATAGCAGTCAGAGCATGAAGAAACTCTTACTCATGGAAGCCAGCCAGACTGAAGTACATTAACTCCTATGATACCCATTTTGTGTTCCCATACAGTTCAAAGGTCTACAGAGCTTTATTAGACCACATCACATGCAGACCTTGTTTTTTATCAGGAAACTAGAAAGTTAATTGCACATCATCCCTCCAAGATTTGCCCATAAGCCCTAGAGAAGGAAGAAATCTTTCTCCTGATAATGTTTTACCTTATACTTGAAGATGCAGCCTTTTCTTCGTACGTCCCACAGCTATGGGGGGAAAAAAAGCAAACAAAATATGCTTAGAAAGGTACATGGCTGGGGGTGCAAGAGCCCTGCCAAAGCATACTATCAATCTACTATTGATAGCAGACAGCTGATAGTAGAATAGATAGAAATTGCTGGAGGGGCTGCTAAAGCCCTGCTCACTCCAGCTACACTTCCTAGCCTAATTTCCCAAGTGAGAATCACTTCTGCAAGGTATTTCCTACTACAGAAGCTCTGCTGCTGCAGACAAATACCAGCCTGCTTAAGCAGGTGCACTCCACAGTGATGAGTACATCTGTTCTGTGCTTGCTGACTCCAGCTCACAGCAGGCACCTACCCTGAGCCCTGTGGAACAAGCCACATTCCACAGCTGAGGAGTCACCCTCATGAGTTACCACTGTGAAGACACATGCATGAATTTCACAAGCACTCACAAATGCCCTGCCCCCACACAAACACTAATGAAGATGTACAGCATCTACCAGCAGCTCAGCACAACACGTGCTCTGGTTCTCTTCATAACAAAAGGGCTGCAAGTAAAGAGAGTAATCTCTAGAGGAAGGCAAGCTTTACCTTAATGTCTGTATCCAGAGAGCCAGATGCCACGAAACTGCCATAAGGATGGAAGTCAAGGCTGCAGATGTTTGCTTTGTGACCAAGTAGTGTACGAAGAACTGGGAAAGGAGAAGCAAAGCAGGGAGAAAGAATTAGAAGCAAGTATTTAGTACCTCATCTCACCTCAACAACATGCAGGAGTTTAGTAAGACTGTCCTCACTGCTAAACAAATGCTACATATGGTTTATTCACCTCTACGTATTATTCTACCAAAATGCCTCCAACTCTACCCTCACAATGCACAGAAACAGCAATAGGGGCCCATGTTCATACAGTCTTAAAACCAGCTGAGTTTCAGGGGATCTTTAAAGGTCATTTAATTCAACTCCTCTGCAATGAACAGGGAATATTCAACACTCCTAATGAAATCCCTGTCCTCAGGTATGGAAACCATGAATAGAATTCAGCTGTGACCAATCTGAAAATAAAACTAAAAAGGTATGCTTAGAGGCAGCTGTCTGACAGTGTTATCTTTCCACTCATTGTAAAGAGCAAAACAGTAGGTGGGCTAGTTCCAGCCAGGAAGTGGAAGGGACACCATTCACCCTGTGGATATCAGATGGGCCCTTTTTGAGTGCTCTGCACAAGCCTGACTTCCACCTCTTATGTTGCAGTATTTGCATCAGGCTCCTTCAACTGCTCCTTCCTGCTTACAGAGTGGGAATGGGCACTCAGAAAGCAGGAGGTGAAGAAAATGACCCACTATTTGAGCAAGCCATCAACAAAGTTAAGCTCTTGTAATTCTGGAAACCAGAAGGGACCCGTTGAACAGGTACATCTATCTCTGAGAGCAGAAGTCAATGTTGAGAAGCAAAAATTGCTCATATAATGACAGGGACAATATCTCTCTACCACCAATCATCTGGGATAACGTCATGGTTCCCCTGGTACCAATTAGCTTGAGCCAGATTTGGAATGCTCATTAGCACAGATGCTGGTCCACAGGCCTACTACTAACTCCAGCTAGATCAGTTACTCTGCACTGGTAGAGTCAAACTCAGTTATAAATGAACTGATTCTAACTGAATGATAAAAGTGCTCTTTGTTTTCTGTGACACAGCTGTTTGCCTTGTTTCTTCAACTCATGATGAGTAAGAATCAAACTACAACATCCTCATGGTAAAACTGGCTGCCCATGGTTTGGATGAGCTGGGTGAAACACTGGCTGATGGCTGGGCCCAAAGATTTGCTGTCAATAGAGTTAAATCCAATTGGCAGCCAGTCATGAGCGGTGTCTTCCAGGGCCTGGTACTGGGGCTGCTTCTATTTAACATCTTTATGAATAATCTTGATGAGGGGACTGAGTGCACCTTCAGAAAGTTTGCAGATGACACCAAGTTGGGAGGGAGTATTAATCTGCTTGAGGGGAGAAAGGCACTGTGGGGGGATCTGGATAGATTGGTCTGATGGGCCAAGGTCAACTGTATGAGTTTCAATAAGGCCAAGTGTCGGGTCCTGCATTTTGGTCACAGCAACCCCAGGCAACCGTACAGGCTTCAGGAGCAGTGCCTGGAAAGCTGCCTGACAGAAAGGGACCTTGAGGTAGTGATGGATGTTGAATATGAGCCAGCAGTGTGCCCAGGTGGCCAAGAAGACAAAGGCATCCAGGCTTGTATCAGGAATGCTGTGGTGAGAAGGATGAGGGAAGCCACCCTGCCCCTGTACTTGGCATTGGTGAGGCCTCACTTTGAGTTCTGTGTCCAGTTTTGGGCACCTCAGTACAGAAAGGGCACAGAGGTGCTGGAGCAGGTGTAAAGAAGGGCAACAAGGCTGGTGAAGGGCTTGGAGAATATGGCCTGTGAGGAGAGGCTGAAGGAGCTGAGGCTGTTTGGTCTGGGGGAAAAGAGGCTGGGAGGAGACCTTCTTGTTCTCTTCTAATAGCTGAAAGGTGCTTACAGCAAAGAGGGGCTGATCTCTTCTCACTGGTGACAGGAAGAGGGGAAATGGCTTCAAGTTGCACCAGGGTTGGTTTAGGTTGGATATCAGGAAAAGCTTCTCTACAGAAAGAGTTGTTAAGCACTGGAATGGGCTCCACAGGGAGGTGGTTGAGTCACCATCCCTGGGTGTGCTTAAAAACTGTCTGGAGGTGGTGCTCAGGGATGTGACTTAGCAGAGGGTTGTCAGAGTTAGGGTAGCATGGTCAGGTTGCAGTTAGACTTGATGATCTTTAAGGTCTTTTCCAATCTGAGTGATTCCATGCAGCATTTCTGCTGGATTCCACTCAAGGGATTCACAGCACTTTAGCAAATTTGTTGCAGCTGTCCTCTAAAGGATCAGAGCCTGATGATTCACAGCTTTTACAATTTAATGGAAGTTAGATCTTTGTCTCCTTCTGTGCTGTGCAAGAGCAGAAAGGGAGAAAAACTGAAGAAAAAAATTCCTCAAAAAATACATTGAAGAAAAAAGGAAAGATCTCACCTGAAAGTGAGAGCAAGAGGTCAGCAAGCAGGAGGTGCCTGGACTTGTGTAGAACCTAACAGATTTTCATTCTGATTTTAGTGTTAAGTATATCCTTCCATTAAGGCTGAAGCTACGAGTACCATTTATATATGCCCTGTTACTCCAGATGTGTAGGAAAAACTTATCTGGAACACAGATTTCAATCTCAGATGAGGTCAAAATCCTGGAAGCTACTTCCTCAGCTCCATCTCCACAATAAATGCACAAATTTCTCCTTCAGTATGTACACAAACCTCTGCTGTTTCAAGCAGGAATTCCACAAATGCCCTCTAACAGTACTGAAAACAAAAGCAAGACTGGGCATTTCTTCTTACATTAGGAACATTGTGAGTTGGCATAAACACTGAGCATAAAGATATGGCAGAAATGTATGTATTAATAGGAGAGAAAACTCATGGCAACATACTTTTGGCAGCTTCCAGGTCCCAGACTCGAATGGACCCTGACTGGGACCCTGCAACAAGAAGTTCCTCCTTGGCACTGATCTGTAGGCTCTCAATGGGTGTTGTGTGGCCTGACAAGCTCTGCAATAAAAACCACAGGTGACAAGCAGTGGTCACTGACACAGATCTGGGCACTGTTTAAGTCCCCAGTGGCACAGCTCACGCTCAACTGGAAGCTATTTAGTTGGAACCAGCTGGTTGTGCCACTGCTCCTTTTTCCTCAGCAGCTGGTAGAGCATCCCAAAGACCATCTCTGCAGCTAGCACTGTGCACCCATCTTCCATGTTATCCCACTTGCTGGAACACTGATTTTTTTTCAAGGCTGCATCAACAGAAACATGTGCAGCTAAACATTAAGTGCAGATGCCCAGATGAGGCTGACACATGCTTATATTAAAGGAATTATGCTAGGCAAGCACAATGGCACTGTGCTTATTCTAAGTGGGTCATACAGGTCTCACAAACAGGTTACAAAATCAAAGCAAGCACAAAAGCAGGGCCATTCAAAACCTTCCCAAAAGCAAGGAGCCACACGTTGCTGCCAGCACTGGATGTCACAATGATAACATGGTGCTATCATTGAAATATTAATTGGAAGCAGGAGCTTATAATTCGCATGTATGCATTTTCTTTCATCCTTGAGCATCTGAAAGCTCACCAATTATCTAAGAATTTTGAAAAGGCTAGTATTTAATATCAGTGTACACACTATTATTATAGGCTTTTTGCTCATCAATTAAGCAATATGATTATCCCCTGCTTTACCTCACCCTCACACAGGTCTTTTGAAACAGTTAAGCTAGCTCTGTGCCTCCACTCAGGTACAGAAGCTGGGGATGGCAGCAGAAAGCCACCTGTTTTAATGGGGATTTCTCTGGATTTCAAGCAGGTCTGCAGCACTCCAGGGCTGCAACTGTCACTGTGCAGGAAGGGACAAACAGGAATCAAGCTGCAGTGCTACTTGCTAAGTTTCTTCTTTCTCTTCTCCTCAAAGTGAATCCCAACCCTGAATTCCAACACTATCTTACTTTGCCTAGAGAAATCCTTCCATAATGCAACGTTATGTTGTTAATTAAAAAAGTGATGAGGGACACTTGCTCTAGATACTTTTCCACGACACCCACTTGAAGGAAAAGTGATACAGCACAGACAGCTGTTAAATGTGCTGTAGTGGTAACCCTACTCTTCCTAACATGCTGTGCCCAGGATTATGCTTTCCCAGCCTATGGTCAAGTCAGTATTCTAACTTTCTGCTGACAATAAGTGACTGTGGGACAGGTGGAAATGCTTCCTGCTAGGAGGGCAAACTCCAAGATGCAAATTTGGCCCTTGTAGCTCATACTACCAGATGAGCTGTCCTCATGCAAAACTGTAATTACCTGCAGCACAGTAACAGAAGACTCTGTATTTATTATCTGAGAGAATACAAGTTCTGCTGGAGCACAGAGCCATCCCTGATCATCCTTGGAACAGCAGCCTCACTGATAATCAAATTCTGTCCCAAACTTTTGCTAGCATCTGGCCAACTGGCTTTGCATTGATAAATTCTATTCACAAGTCCCACAGCCTACACCCCTCTCTTTCCTCATTCCCTACCTTTCCTATCTCAGAATTAATGCTCCCCTCCCCAGGAAGCTGAAGCAGGCCCACTCTCACCATGACACAGTTGGGCTTGTTCACTGACCACACGTTGACCCGACAGTCATCTCCTCCGGTCGCCAGCAGCCGGCCCGATTTCTTCCCCAGGACTAATGAGGACACGTTGCTGCTGTGAGCCACGATCTCTTCTGCACAGGATGAAGCAAGCAGTTAGGATGGTCCGCATTACAGATTTTCCACCCCATCCCTTCTAAAAAGGTTAAAAAAAAAAAAAAAATCATCTTGCTCCAGAAAGCATTTCCAGTTTCCACCAGACGAGCTGCAGCAGCTTGCAAGTCAGATAAGAAGTCGCACTATTATCTGGCTTCAAACAGTCCTTCTGGGCTCTGTCTGCTGCACTTAAGATGTTTGCTGGCCAAGCTTCACGACTCCAGTGCTCACATGGCTTCCTAAAAGCATCTTCTCTCCCCAGCAGCAATGCAGCAGCTTTTAAAGACTGCAGCAATCTGCTCACTGAGGCAGCTTTTCCTTCCGCACCGAGGTGGGTCAGCAGAGCTGCTTCAGAAGCTGCAATGATAAGCAGCAGAAACACACTCCTAGAAAAGAACTCTAACCTGGAGAGCTGCATCCAACCCCAGAGGGACTCACAGTTTGTTACCTGACAGAGCAAAATGCCAGACTCAGCAGAGGGAGAGGTGGAGCTGCCTCCCTGTGCCAAAGTGAAACTCAGCAATGCCACAGACAGAGGAAGGATGGGCATTTATCTGAAGGGGCACCAAGAAGCAAACGTGGCCGATATGGAAAGACTGGAGGGCTGATGGAAATGCTAGAGTTCTAGGAAAGAAAGCCTTGCAAGCATGCGGCAAAAAAAAAGCCAAAAGAGCGCTTTTGCACAGACATCAATTTTTATAATGGATTTTAAAATCCACCCAAATTTTTGGCAGGAGCTTTTGGCAGATGTATTTACCAATTTCTTCCCCTGGCTCCTCTCTTCTTTGAGAGTTTACTGCATTTGCTGGCCTAATAGGTATGAAATTTGTTATAAAAGGGGCAGGCAGTAATCAATTCAGCTCTGCCTGGGGTTGCTCTGGTGGGAAGGGCGATGTGACCGTGCAAAGCACATCACTAATCCAAAGGGCCATCAGACAGCTGCAGCAATAATTACATCTGCTTTGATCTCAGGCTCTGAGTGTTTTTCTGAAAGCAAAACTGCGCAACTTTCACTTCAGCTGGAGGAACACCTTTCAAATTACACAGGTAAATGGACTTAAACGAGATGAGCCAAGCTGAAAGTACGTGTGCTCTGTGATGAAAGACCAATCTTCCTCTGGACGACGCTGAAGGAGGTACGTGTGCAAAGAATCAAAGGCAACAAGCAGTACAATTAGTACTGAGAGACCAACTCACTTGTAAAAAAGTTAAGTACAGATGCTGAGCGCTGCTGCTACCAATAGGAATGCATCAGCACCCCGTGCTTTTCGTCTTCCTGGTTTCATTCTTCACAGTAGAGCGGATGTTTCAGTGTCACGGCTGAAGCCCCAACCCCAGCCCACACGTGGGCCCTCCCCTCAGCCCCAGGGCCTTTTCTCGGGGTCACAACGCCACCGAGCCCCCCAGCAGCACTCTGAAGAGGACGCCGAGGGAGGGCAGAGCCCAGCACCGCGACGTGTCGATCTGCTGCCGGCGGTTCCCACAGCTACAATTTCAGCAGGACGGCACAGAAATCCGCTTTTCCGCCCCTCACACAGGGCACGGGCGGCTCACCTCGGTGCAGTGCCACCTCCCGGCCCAGGCCCGCTCCCAACAGCCGGTTCCCCCCCGCGTCCCTCCACCACTCACGCAGCTTCCAGGCCGTCTTGGTGACGACGGCCGCTGCCATCTCCCGCCGGCCGCCAGGCTCCGCGCCCGGCTCGGGGCTCGACCCCCGCCGCGTCCTAGCACGGCCGCTCCCCCGCCACCATCCGCAGCTCCGCCGCCTCCCTTCGAGCTTCTCCTCGCCGCCGATCCCCGCGGGCGGCCCGTGGAGGCCGACGGACCCGCACCCGTCCGCTCGCAAGGCTCGGATGCCCCGACCCGCCCCCCTTTGCCCCTTCTTGCCCGGCGCCTGGCAACCGGGCCCTGGCAACCGGCCCCCCACCGCCAACCTCGGGCACGCCCCGCCGCCGCCCGGCTTCCACCAATCAGAGCCGCCCTTGCTCTCCGGCGTCCAAGCCAATCCGCGGTGCCGCTCTGTCCCGCGGAACAGCCGCGCCGTGCGGTTGCCGGGGTTCTGTCAGGCTCTCGACCAATGGGAGACGAGGGATGGCAGGTTGCCATGGGAACCACAGAGCGGCTGACCATTCGCAGCGCGGCTTCTTCGAGGAGCTTTTCCGGCCCAGCCAATAAAGAGGGGGCGGAGATAGGGTCGCTGCGGGGTTTTCTTGTTGTTGTTGTGGGTTTTTTTATTTTTAATTTGTATTTTTTTTGTAGGTTTGTGGGTGCTGAGAAGGGTGACGTGGCTGCGCTCGGGTTCCCGTCAGGTGGGAATGGACCCGCAGCTGGGTGGTGCAGTGCTGCTCTCTGCAGTGTGCATTGGCTGGTTCTTGGCAGGCAGCTGTGTCCCCAGCGGCTGCCCGTAACAGGATTTCTAAGTTAATTTGTTCTGGCATCTGTTATTGAGTTAATGCTGATTTAATCCTCGCAGGCTGGCTTGCTCCTCTCCTGCTTCCTGAGCCCTCAGCATTTCTTTCCTCCTCGGTTCTCTGGGGTCCGTCATTCTCCAGGAGTTCACTCTTTGTGGTTCAGGAATTGCTTTGGCTCACTGCTTATATTCCTTTAATTACTTCAATGCTGTGTTCTTACCCAGGTAACGTATTTATCTGTCACGGAGGAGGAGGAAGTTTTTCACACAGGGGGTGGTGAGGCACTGGAACAGGTTGCCCAAGGAGGCTGTGGATGCCCCATCCCTGCAGGCATTCAAGGCCAGGCTGGATGTGGCTCTGGGCAGCCTGGGCTGCTGGTTGGTGACCTGCACACAGCAGGGGGTTGGAACCAAATGAGCATTGTGGCCCTTTTCAACCCAGGCAGTTCTATGATTCTGTGGTAAGAGCTTTCTCTCTATGTCACCTAGCTGCGTTAGGTCACCACGCCAGCAAAGCACTGACGGAGGGACGCAGCCCTGAGCTGCTCTTGTCAGGCACCTGAGGATGCCAGGTGCTGTCACAAAAGCCCTCAGAGCTGCAAAACCCAGGGGCTGGGAGGCTCAGTCACACCCAGAGAATTGCTGTGGTGTCAGCCACCTCCCCGGGAGACACAGACGCTGCACACAAAAGGAGTGCATCATCCTTCCATCAACACCTAATTGGATGCCACCTTGTGCAAGGGCAAGGTGGTAGATTTTAATGACCTGCGATATTTGGATTAAGCATAATGAGTTTCTTCTGCTAGGTGGCTTTCTACAATGAGAACAGTGCAAGAGAAAATGATTCTGTTGCAATAAAAAAGGCAGTCATTGGGGTTCTCTATAAAAGCTGAATAAAGTATCAGTTAAAATAGGCAGCGAGCATAAAGAAAGTCTCATCTGCTCTGACTCATGCTGTATCTCATGTGTAATGCACCTTATTCTATCACCAGGAAAACAAAACCCAAACATTTCTACCTTCCTCTGTCTCTGGTCAGCGTAGCCTTTGTTGAAGATGATCATTACAGATTGTTCCTTGAAGACAGCAATCATTGGGAGCTGTGGGCAGAACCACCAGATGTGTCTGCCGTGCCTCGTCCAGGACATCAGGAATTGATTCCTAGCAGGTTCGGGGACTTGTGTGGCAACACACTAACAGGCTTCTATTTTTTGGTATCAGGGAATGATTACTAGCAAGACAGTGGATTGTCTAAAATAGTAGATGGTACAGGTTCATTAAAATCCCCTGGAGCTCCAGACACAGGTGCACAAAGACTTTTAGCAGAACCTGATGAGAATGCAAGATTTCTTACAGGCAAGTAGGAAAGCCTTTCCACCGTTTTTAAGGCTGCTTTTAACAGACTTCAGCACTAATTTCCCGTGTCTGATCTGAAGGAAAAAGAAGCCATCAGGCATGACCGAGGTGCTCTGCTAGGCGAGGGTCTTTGCACAGTTTCTCCTCAAGAGCAAGGTACTTCTGTGGTGCTGTCTGCTTTTCCCTAGAACAAGAAGGGGAACTGTCAGAGGGAAGCTGCAGCAGGACATGGAGTAGAATGTCTCACAGAACAGCTTCACTGCTCAGTCACTAGGAACGCTGACTGGTAGACCTCCTTGTTCCCGTGAACATTTTTCTAGCAATCATTCCCAGTACCTGTTGAGTCTTAGTGCCAGAATGTGGATACGGAACATGGTTTCAGAGTAACCAGCAAGGAAGTCAGCCTCCTCCTTCTCGCTGAGCTGATTCTGATTTTCCTGAAACTGCTGGTTCTTCTTCTGCAGCTCTTCTACCTCCTGTTGAGAGAGAGAGTGGCAAGAAGTCAGGCTAATGGGAAGGAGAGTGAGGAGTGCAGATGCACAGAAGTGCAACTCAGAGTTCAGGGAGCCAAGATGAAGGAAACCACAAATAAGGGCTGTTTTATTTTCATGAGAGGCAGTGAGTCTGAGATGAGGTCTCACAAGAAGAAGAAAACAAGGGAATCAAAACACACGGACCAGTGAGAGGCTGCAAGACCAGAACGTGTTGCTTCACTATAGTTAAGAAGCACTGGAGAACCAAATCAGCTCTGCTTGAAACAAGGACTAAATTTGACTCTGGAGCTATTCTGTTCTTTGATCTCACATGTTAATGACAAAGTGACACAGGTGTGTCCAGGGCTCCCGTACAGGTAAAGCAGTTTTGTTTCCTGCCTGCTGTCACGATGAGATGTGTGTTGCCCCCCTGCCAGTGCAAAAAAACCACTCCAGTGACATGCACATCACAGAGCAAGGCTGGGAATACCTTTTCAAAATGAGCTTGGATGATGTTGGCCTTAGAAACCAGACGATTCTTAAAATCACTCAGGCAGTCGTCCCGGAGGCGGAGGGCCTGCTTTTTGGTTATTTTCTCTGGGCTGCCAATTTGGATAAGAAAAGGTGCCAGGTAATCCAGATCCTGCTCCTTTTGTCCTGGGAACTCATCCTTCTTTGCCTTCACCTGAAGGGGGAAGGACAGAAAGTCACAGTCCATCTGCTTGTTTCCCAAACACCCGAAATAAGACAAAATAAAAGCAAAGGCCTAAACTCCCTCAACCCAGTGGTGGAAATGATGTTTCCTTTTGCTATAGTTTGACCAAATCTGTAGCTTTTCATTAGATGCACAGTGCTAATGTGTTTTTCATTCTGTCATTTATTTTTTATCACCCTTTTTAATATCTTTCCTAATTTCCTTGACTGCAGAGATTTATCTTACATAAAATGTGCAAGAAGGGCTCCAAAAAAGGCATTTGTATTTGGATGGGATATTTTAAGTGCTATTAATTTGTAGGCTGGCAAATAGCTGATTCTTGGACCTTTGCCTCTGTGCTTCACGCCAGATGTCTGGCATATAAAAGCCAGTATCACCTCTTATAACCTCTCCAACCAGGAAAGTTCAGTCTAAACATCATTCACAAGAAACATAGCAGAGGTTTTAAAAAGCTGGAAGTCATTATTCTTCAAGGTTTTTTTTTTTATTTGCTCACAATGTTCATGAGGTAATAATTCCCTGAGAGAGACCCTGAAACAAAAGTGCCTTTGCAAATAATGAAAACAAAAAACCCAACTGATTCATAGAGGGATGAAATGTGCAAAGATGTGCACCTACACCTGATGAAAAGAGAAAGGGCAATAAAGATGCAGCTTTG
>NW_024885589.1:0-36898 GCF_019232065.1 Centrocercus urophasianus
CGACCTGTGCGACCTGGTATAGGTCAAGACCTGCTTTGGCAGGGGGGTTGGACTCGATCTCTGGAGGTCCCTTCCAACCCCTACAATTCTTGAAATGCAATCGCAGAATCACAGAACTTCCCATCTCATAGCTGCATTACACTGTACTTTGTTACATTACCTATCTCAAATTTTCAATTATGCTAAAAACAGAGGGGGGAAAAAAGGTGGTAGGAAGAGGCAGGACTTTAACTGTCCAGGTTCCTCTGGACTGGAGGGGAGATGTTCACTGCAGAGGAGTTGGACTAGATGACCATCAAAGGTTCCCTTCAGCTCTAAAGCTAAGATTCTGTAATTCTATGTCAAAGCATCTCCTTCTTAAATCTGTATCCCGAGTCAATTATATTGCCCAGTTACTGTAATCAAAAATCTGTTGGACAGTAAAAATATCTTTACTAAGCATCATAATCTTTCCATTTTATCTTGTTTGTCAGTGGAAGCTAGAATAATCTACTACTGACAGTACAGAATGACAGCAGACAGAATGCAGCATCACATTAAAAGATCTTTCCCCTCCAATTGTTACTTGCACTTCATTATCTGAAGCAGTTAGCACTGCTAGACCTAAGACTTTGCACAAGGTTTCTCTCGTTAAATTCTGATCTACAAGAGATGGAGCAAGTACTGATGAGAGACAGGCACATAATCATACAAAGAAAAGAGAGACACTCTCAGCAACCTGACTGTCCTGGTTTTACCTGGGCTAGAGTGAATTTGATGCCATGTTTTGTCTTTAGGAGAAAAAGAAAGTTGATAACACACCAATGTTGCACTTGCTGCTGAGCAGTACTGCACATAGCCAAGTATTTTGCAGTTTCTTCAATGATGGGGCTTTGGGTGTACAAGGAGCTGTGAAAGGACAGAATCAGGACAGCAGACCTAAACTGGCCAAAGGGATATTCCATATCATATGATATCATGCTGAACAATAAAAGTGGGGAAGTTGGCCAGAGGAGCAGAGTCTAGCTGGGGACTGGCTGGACATCAGTTGGTTAGTGATGAGCAACTGACTGTGCATTACTTGTTTTGTAAATATTGATAGTTATTATCATCATCATCATTATTTTTCCCTTCTTTTTCTGTATTAGTTTTTAATCTCAACCCACAAGTTCTACTTTATTATTCTCTCCCACATCCCACTGGACAGTTGTGTAGTGCTTAGCTGCCTGATGGGTTAAACCATGACACTAGTGTATACATGGAAAAAAAAAAAAAGATTCCTCTCCCACTTCTCAGCTCCAGAAATGTCCATTCCTTAAGGTATACTACTTTTCAAAAACTATGCAAATTCTTTTTCCCACTACTATGCCCCATGCATTAACCCCACCCTGCCGTGGCACCATAACTCCAGCCTTTCCATTACATATGGAAAGCATATGTTGAGGAGATAAAAATTGCAGCATGGGTGAAAAACTGTAGAGAAAGACAGCAGAAGTTCCTTATCTCTCCACATCATCAGGAGGACCTCTAAGTTCTGAGAGTCTTTATGTTTGAATTGTGACTTGCAGACTTAAATAATCAAGAAAGAAAAGACTACCTAACTGAGAAATCTCAAGACTGGGATAGGCCTCAGAAGGACTGAAAATTGAGCAGGCTGGCTATAAGATGCAGTGGTAACAGAATCTGTTGGAGACAAACTGCCATGTCTTTTCTCCGCATATTTTTGGATTTTTATGTATAACTTTAATACCTGTTCAAGAATCATTTTTATTATTTAGTCATCCAGAATTTGTCTATGGCATGTCCAGAGCAGGTAGATAGTTAGGGTTTGGACATCCAATCTAATTGCAGTTTAAGGCAATCTTTTTCAACAGCCAAAAACATTCTACCCCTCCATTTTCTACAGACAGCCCTCCACCATGGCTCAGTGTCAGTGGCCTTCTGTAGTAAATGACAGTCAAAATCCCCAATTTAAGCCATCAGTGTTGTTCTTTCAACAGCATAAAGGTTTGTTTCACAGCAACCTGAGAGACTGCCTAGTTCATTTCCATGACACATGGCAATTTCTCTTTTCATCTGTGGAAAAGAACTCAGCTCTCCATACAGCAAGGCAGAAGGGTCAAACTTGCGCAAGTTCAAGACAAGATAAAAGAAAATATGTAAATCCTTTACCTTTGCAAGCAGCTCATGTAGCTCCGCCTCAGTCGGGAAGCAACCAAGTGACCTGACAATTGAACCAATCTCTCTGAAAGAAAGTAAAACATCTGTGTCAGTGATTCTGCAAAACAAGAGTGGCTGTGGCAAATACAGTTATCAGTTCAGAACGTGCATACAGGAGCATGCATGTATGAGTACCTGCATGCATAAGCACACCTATACGACTTTTAAGATAATGTCTCAGAAAGCAATGCCTACTTTTACAGATGTTACATATCTTGCAGCTTTTGGAAGGGTATAATTATACCTGTCAGCTTCCCCAAAAATTCCTTATTACTCTTGTGTTCATTACTGTGTGCAAGATAATTTTCAATTAATCTCCTGTAATTATTAGGCTTAACTGCAATAAAGCCTACATTTGCATAGTTAATAAAACACTTTGAAGTCTATTGAGATGAAAGGTCACAAAAATATAGGTTTAATTAAAAGCTATAAAGATACAAATTCTAACTTCAGAAGACAACAATTACAAAAGTGAGGTGACCTTGTGTTCCTGCTGTGTTCCTGCTGCACAGATAGATAATTCTAGTTTCCTCCTGACTGTCATTTAGTTCAGCAGCTTCAGTTTCCACTGTGTAGTTCCCAACATACAAAAATACAGTTCAAATTAGCTTATGTTCATACAGGTTTTGTAGATCAGACACAATGACAATTTTGTGTCATGGTTTTCATCTTACATGTCATACTCTCAATGGCAACATTTGCAAAATCACAGATGCCACTGACATAGGATATATTCTAACCAGAAATGAAACACTATCCTCCTTAAGCTTAATTACTTACTAATTCTTGTATTTGCATTAGGAGTTACCCAGCGCTTGTGTTATTCTGTCAAGCCAGTGTAGCTTTGCATATTCTTCACATATACCTAATATCTCAGGAAATAACACTCATACTTCTACAATCAAGGCTAAGAATTGTGCTGTGCTGCCACCTTCTGATATAAGATAATCAGACATGAATAGTCACACTACTGTGACACAGCCCTGCAATAAAAACATAAGGCAATAAACAAGGTAATAAATTGTTTTTCATTGTCATAACTGTTCTTTGATTAAAATTAGTTGTGAAATAGTATATTTACAGTGTTACATAGACTTTGAATGTCCCTTCTCACATGTTATAACTTACTGGCTGAATGAAAACATTAAAAAGAAAATTATATTTGAATCATTTAATTGTTGTAACATTTTTCTCAAGCTCTATATCCACTGCAGAGCGTAGAAACTTTACATCTATGCAGACAAGACTGCAGATGGAAATTACAAACAAATAAACAAGCGTGACATGGTACAGTGAGGGTCAGGCGTTCCTTGGTGCCACCAATCCAGCCAGGAGCAGGCAGCTGACAGGACACCAGGGCAGCTCCAGCAATGAGCACCTCCTTGAGGATGGAGATAAACCAATAGGTTTAAGGAAATAATCTTTAAAAAAAAAAAAAAAAAAAAAAAACTTGAGGGAGGATGGAACAGAATTGAACCAAATGTGGAGACTTGTCCTGAAATTCCCCTACCAACTAAAACTGAAAAGTCATTTCACATGTGAGTTCCTCACACATCCTGTCTAGTGACAAAAAAATTTCATCAGCTCTGCACCTCCTTTGTAGAGTTTAACTAATTGAATTATAATTAAAAGATCTGGTGAAATTCTTGTGAAAACAGTAGCTTGAAATATGCAGAATTCCTTTGGTAATCTTCAATGACAACAGCTTGTAAAAATTCAAGGAGACATAAGAGTGTTTAATTTTTTATGACAAAAGTAATGTTGTTAGATGTTATGAATATTTATATTAAAATGAAATTGAAGTAGCATTGTCAAATATTCAAACTTTAAATATATCACTATTAACATTGAGAACTTCTAAATTTGACGTCCATTAGCTATGTATTGTGTATCCTGTTATGCCTTGATGAGTCTAACAGTCCATGACCTTTTTACTCCCTGAATTGTATATTTTGTTTCTATTCCCACAGGCCTTAGCAGGTACAGTTCCTGACTCTCTTGGCCATCCCAGTCCCCCAGTTCTGGTCATGCCAAAAAAAGAGACAGCCCTTTAAGAAGCATCACAAAAATGAATGACAAGAGTAATGGAACAGTTCCTCATTAAAAATTAAACATATCTAGACTCTCCAGCATCGAACTTCAGTGACGGAGGAGGGATTTGACACAGAGCTATGAAATCATCAACGGTGTTCAGAAGATAAATAGAGAACAATGATTCACTATCTAACATAAAGTACAACATCAGGAGTCACTCAAATCCACGTGACACATATACAATAAAGAAGAAATACTGTGTATTTGCTCAATTCCTTATTCCTTCCCCAACTAACTACTAGCTCAGATGAAGATACTTGACTACATGGACTCTTAGTACAACTGTGTTCATCCTTATGTTCATTGTTACATACTGTTATTGTATGGTTATATAATACACCTACACGTGAGCTTCCTAAAACACTTCCTCATGAAAGCAGTAGCCACATGTCGCAGTATCCCAGAGAAGGAGGGATGCGTGCACTGCACTGAAGTAGCGATGACCTACTGAGAGCATGTAATCATGGCAGAGACCGGCAGGGACACTCCTTGGTGTGCTGACATTATTTTGAAAGTGAAGGTATCCATTCAGTATCCAGGACATAGAGCCAAATGAGCTATTAGAGCAGAGATTTGCTAGCAGTAACTGCTAGCCTTAGACTTCCTAACTGGATTCACCCTCTTCTTGCTTCTTGGCCCCACCAGTCTTGCATCCCTTTCTCAAGGGAGTCTCAGCCTCCAACCACTGAACAGTGCAAAATGTTTATTAAAGCAACAAAGAAATACTTGTCTGATCAGTGTCAAAAGGACTGTTTAAATTACATTTTCTGGTAAGGCAGATGCAAGTTGGGAGAGTTACTTATCTCTGTACTACAGCCTGTAATATCTCTATGTGAAGATATTTACAAACCTGACATCCACAGTTTCACTTCCTTCGTGATCAAATGCCTCAAAAGCTTCTGTAATCTTTCTCTCAATTTCAGCTACCACACCATCTGCAAAAAAAAAAAAAAAAAAAAAACACACAACACAGGGATAACATTCCACTTCCTTTTTAATGCTAATAAACTCATTCAAATTCTTGTCAGTTGTTTTGGGTTTTTTTGCATTTATTTCTCTATCACATGAGGTATGAGAATAAACGTCTTGAAAGCCGTCCTTTAGAAGCATTAACTGAAAATTGTATTCAGTATCAGTTTCCTTCACCGTACTACCCTTTTCTACTTTTCCCAGTTCTAGCAGGAGCTAGATACAGCTCTAGGCACTGCTAGTTAAGTAAGACTGGCACGGAGTCAGCCTTAAGTCTTTTGGTTCCTTCAGAACAATTATTTCCTCTTCAGGTTATCCAGACTGTTCACCAGCACATGATGCTCATCTGAAGACAGCCCATAAGCAGCACACCTGTCCCAGCTGTGACATTTCTTCTTCACAGACCGCAGCTTCAGTCTTTGTATGGAACAGAAGCAATTAAATATATGTGGTTCTGCTAGACTTTTAAGCAATGAGCATTTTAAAAAAGCTATTTCCAATTAATACAATTTGCAAGATGCTACCATTCATTTAACTATATGAGCTTCCTTTTCTTCCCTGGGGCCAATTGCTCTGTTAGTTCAAAAAGTCCTTTCACGGAAGAGAAATTATATGCAGAAAAAAGCAGCATCAAAAGAATACAACCTTAAACAGCCACTAAAAATGCTAGAGAGCGGTATTTGCTGCTTACCAGAAGAGATTTAGTTCCAAGGCAGCCTGATTAACTCATTTACACAATATGATACCCTGAAACTCTTTTAAAGCTATGTAAAGACTAAGATTAAGGTTTTATTGATGGACACATCCATGGACTTCATTTTATTATTTGATGTTACTGCTCAACACACCTGAAACAGTCTTTATAAACATTAGTCCAGGTACACTTTAATAAATACAGTCAATTTTATGTTTAAATTCCTACATGCATGTAGGCATCTCATTAATTACTTAATCCTCTCTTTGTAGTACCGTATTATGGTTAAAAGCAGGTGTACTGGAACCCTGAGGTCTCTGGTGACCTCTGGTGAATCTTTCCTCACATGGGGCTGCCTCTGAATGGGTCAGTCCAAAAGGACAAGAGATACAGCTTCTATCCAGTGATAGCCAGATCTGGAGTCATTTACATCTTGTTCTGTTTTCAGTTGAACAGGTTCTTATCAACAGCTCTTTTGTAGATCTCTCCATCCACTTATCATGGCTCACCAGCAGAAAGTACTGAATCCTATCAGTGACTACACTTAGAAGCCCTGGCTACTCTAGTATCATTTAATATCTATCCTACCTGCCATTATTTCAACCAAAAAGATAGAAGTCACTTTGGTCCCATAGGCTGAAATATTCAGAATGAGATGCCCCCTGCCATCTCCATTCAACTTCAACAAACCTCCTCCTCCTGCTTATGGATCCAAGCTATAGGATTTATAATCACCCTGCTAAGACCACTCCAACATTTTTCTGTAAGACCTCTACAACTAACCTTTACAAATTCCAGCTCTCCCCATCATCCCCACAACCACAAGCAGTACTCTCTCACCACGCAATGCCAAGCAAACAAGAGAGATGAGAAGGTGGTTGGGCTATTGGGAATATCTGAGCCAGCTGGAGATGAACAAGGTACCAAAAAAAGTGTGAAGTCTCTGCTTAAAATCTGAACTGCATGCTCTAGAAAAGGGTTTGGCCAACAAGCAGAAATAACTAATGAAGTTCTTACTCCTCTGACAATCAACAGCTTTAATATGGAGTTAAAATCCTATAAACGTGTCTAGAAGCAGTAAAAGTTCTCCAATGGAACAGGAGAGTGGTGTTGTTCACAAAGATGTGAAGCCTGTACCACGTTCCCCTCAACAGCAATTCCCAATTTACTAGGTAGGTGTGCAAGGCAAATGAATGAAAGAAATGAACTAAAAGGCAAAAACAACTGGTCTTTGATGTTTGCAGCCATTCTTTCATTTGAACTCTACAAAAGTATATCACAACAGAATTATTAGTGAAATTAGAGCACAAAAATTATATACATAAATCTCTCTCTATATGGCTGTAGTTCTAATTAAAAGACATTTATAACATTTACGTCCTCAAATCTGTGGCAAGAAAAAGCAGCTTCACAATTGCAGCTCACAGGAGGTTGTCAATTAGCTCTTACAAGATCTAATCAGGCTTTTAAGCAACTGTTTACTGAATCACTACCTAAAGATACTAAAGAGCAGTTGTAATACTAAGCACCGGTGAAATCTCAGACTCTGAACTAAGCACGCCACTTTTATTAAGATATTTTGTTTTCAGAGCAAGAAGGGAAAGCCAGTCTAGTTTCCTAAGATTCATTCTTGGTGATGTGACAGCAAGGTGTTGTCATACTACTATTTCTCTTTCCTAACTCTAAAGCAAAGTATACCACTCCTTAAATTATTTCACCACAAATGTTTGGATTGCCCTTGTGAAGATTGTTCAGGAACCTGACTGACTTAAAAGCAATGCAGAAAGCTCTCCCCACTCCAAAGATGACAGCCTTACAGTATTTAACTTATTCTATTTTAAAGAAATTACTAACGGAAAGGAACACAGAGAAAATCTTGAAGCCTTTTGAATCTGACTTATTGGCAAAACCTTTCTGCTCATTGGAAGAAAACGCATGCATTAGATTGTGTCCAGTGACCTCAATTCCAGAGGAAGAGTAAAGTACAGTCAACTCAGTATGCTGAAGTATTAATTTTATGTTAAGCTCTAGAAATAATTGGACAAGAGAAATATTTTCTTCTCCACTCTGAACACCCAATAGCATGCAAAATACAAATATAACAGATATCAGAAAAGGAAATAACAATATGATTAAACTGTAAGCTTGTGAAATATGAAATGATTAAACTGAAGTCTTTGCAGACAGTGGTACATAGCCCTATTAGGGGTCCAAGCTACGGTCTGCAGAGTTAGAAAAGGCATAACGCTCTCTGTTCTAGATGTTATCATCAAATAATCTGTAGGCAAACTGAGTTTTAGCCTTTCTCTTAGAAGAAGAAAGGAGTTTAACTGGTTTCTGTAGAAGTCACTTTCAAGCATTCACAAAGAAGTAAAAATTACGTCCCACTGAGATGCAGCCCTTCACGATTAGACTCATTTCACACTAAGAAGGTGATTAGTTTCTCCCCTTCACTATAGGCAAGAAAATCTTTCCTTCCTGCTGTTCAAAGCAGCTCCTGAGCAGCAGCTGATTGCTGATGACAAGCTAGCTCTGGGACATACAGAGGAATGATGCCAAAGTTCTGTGGTACACCAGAGAAAACACCGCTCCCTGGTAGGCAGTTAGTCTGAGTGGTGAATACAGGCATATATCAATCCACACAAAAAACACTTCATGTAACTCAGGAAATGCACCAAAATTATGCCCTGATGCTTTTACTGTACGCAATCTGTGCACCTATGTTATACCTACATAGATATCCATATATATTGAAGCACCAATCTTCATAAGCATCAGCAGAGAAGCCTATAATCCTGGGAAATGATCATAGAGTATCACCTAATCATATTCAGCTGGAGTTCAATTTTCTCAAATCTGAAGCACCTGCTGAAGTTTGATGAGTGATTAGTTTTTATACACCCATATATATTTTTTTGTTGAAGGATTCTGTGGGAACAACCCTCTCCACTTTCACTTTACAAAACAAATTTGTGACTGCATCTATAGAGGAGAAAAGGAGATGCAGAGGCTGGTTTGTATGACAGGGCCGCATGTTGGGAAGTACAGCATACCACATTCCCAGCCAAAGCAACTTAATGCAAGACAGACTCTGGAAGAAAGAAGGCATTCCTCTTCTAGGGAGAACCCTGATGCACCCCATAGCAGAATCCAGCCAAGAGCAACAAGTGTGTGCCATAGAAATACAGGTGTGCAGACTGGAGCCAGGACTTGCTACTGCACTGGATCCTCCTGCTGATAAAGTGTTCTGTACCAAGCAGTATGTCCAGAAAAGAAGCAAACCACAAGATCAACTAATCCAGGTTAAAACTGCTAGAGATTCAGGCATTTTCTAGTGACTAATTTGTAACCTATACTACAGCCATCCTTTTACACCCGCTAGGAAAATGGCCCAGTGGAGGCTGTCAGCCTCTGCCACACTGGTGTTATTAGGCAGCAGTTCTTCCCTTCAGAAATAATCATGCAAGCTGGATCCCCCCATATACAGCACAGGAGGCAGGTTCTCTGCTTCCTGCTTTCACCAGTCAGGATATACTGTGCAGCAGGACCACTACCTCTGAACAGCAGGAAAGTGCACAGGCAAGTGAACACTCAGCCCCCAGCCCTCTCCAAGGTCCAGTCTATTGCTGTGAGGCTGCTGCTCTGCAGGCTGTGCACAGCTCCACCTCACCAAAGCCCTGGCTGCCTCTGTCATCTCCTGCTATCTCACTGGCTACTGGGATGCTGCAGTCAGGTGTGTAGAGTAGCACTCTGCCTGGCTCCTTTCCCTGGAGCTACAGCTCACAGATTTTTATCATCTTAGCACTAAGCCCTCTGGACTCTGAAATGGTCAATAGTGAGAGCTAATGCTCTGACCTGGCCTCCATAAGCACCTTACTCCTTCTATCTTAACCCATCATTGACCCCGATTTAAGGAGTTTAGGGCTGTGAGCAGTAACACAGAGCTTACTCCCTTGTCTTCTGAATAAAGCACAGTATTGGGAACAAAAAGAAACACATGATGGGTATATCCCACATATGTCCAAACCTCTAGACAGAAAGTAGCAATAATCTCTTAGAGTTTCAAAAAATCTGGAGTCCTCATTACATACACCAGAAATGCCTGAGCATCTTTCAAAACACAACAGCACCTGCCACGACCTTAAAAAAAGCTGGTTTCTCCAGCTTTCACACAAGTCAGCTCTTGCACACTGTACAATCAATGAATGTACAGATGTTATAGTTACAAGGTATACCAGAGAGCTTGGCTATATAGTTATCTTGGCTATATAGTTATTACACCAAAGCAGAAAAGACAGGACACTTACCCATATCCTGAGCTCACTTACAAAACTCCAGCAGAGTGGATCTCCAGAAGAGATCCTTCCTCACTAGCAGTCAGCTCTTCAATGGGTCTAGGAGAGGCGCAGCCAGGCTCCACCCCTTCCAGCAGCACAGGTGAATTGCCTTCACCTGTGCTCCTCTGGCTGACTCATGGCTCACCTCAGGTGATCCATCAGAGGTTCAGGCCATGATTCAGCAGTTCCCATACACACACTTTGCATATTTGTTGTTGCAGCCTTTACAAAAAAACCACTTTCTTTTTCTTCCTCATTTTCTGTCATGTGTTAAAACTATATCACCCCATCACTACTTTGTCTTTCTGCATTTCTTGAAGAGAAGGGTTGAGCGAGACAGTTTGCCAAACTCTGAAGTGAGACACTTACAGTGACCTTACATCACACAAAAGGTTTCTAAGTCCTGGATCATAATGACACGCATTTTCATTGGATAAGCTGTCAAGTGGTTTATGTCAGGAGCAGCTGTGGCATTTTTAGAATGGCTATCAGAACATAGCATGAAATATTCAGCTATAGTTCCCAGAATTTGGCCTCACCTGTCTCCTCCAGCAGTCGGCCTTGTTTGCTACCTTCTGCTCCCAAACCTCAGCTGGACGTTCGCAACAGTTGCACATTATTATTTTGGAAACAGCACCAAATAGAATTCTCAAGGAGAAATACATGTACAGGTCTCAGTTCTAATCTGGTTTTCAGCCAGCCAGGCTCATCATCTATTCTGCAGCTACTCAAGTGGTAGTTGAGTTTGTCTTCATGAAGGCAAGCGCTCTGTGAGCCAAAAATGCAAGCTCTGAGTAATACTGCTCAGCCTAACCATTTGCACAGGTCTAGCTCTAGGAGTAAAACTTTCCCTCTGCTATCTGGTGTCTGCAGACGAGTTGCCAAATACCTGTCACTGTATACAAGCAGCAATGAGGGCAATGAAATGACACACTTTGCCACAGTGACCTGCATAACGACTGGGACAAATGTTTCTCTTTTAATATGAAAATCTTCATTGTCTGCTGAGCAGAATATGTGGAGATAGCTTGCTGACATTGAAAGAGAGCAAAAAAGACCTTTGCATAGATGTGGACTGCCTCCTGTATACGTGATTCACAGGTAATACACAATTACTATCTTCTACTTCTCTTGAGGAAAGTCTGAACGTTATCCTTCCTAGACAGAACTGAAAAAAATGACAGCACTTGAGGTTTGTTAGCCAGCAAAAAATAATTGCTATACTTTCTTTGAAGTCAATACCAGCTTCGTGCGGTCTCCCTTTTCATCAGGCAGAGATAAGCTCAGCATAAATCTCCATTAGCGGTGTCCTGTGCATCCCTAAATTCCCAACTCTGGCAGCTGTACCAGGCAGTACTCCTATTGCAGCTCAGAGCTGGCAAAAACTCTAATCTCCACTGCTGCAATTTGTTCCATATCTTTCATCCCAGTTACACCTGGGAGCTAATGAAAGAGTTATGTCTAGCCTGTACTTATATTCTCTTTCATCACGAGTGGCAAACTGCCCTGCAAGGATATATAGCTCTTCTGGCAACGCTGGGAGTTGTGCTATACCTTCAGCTGCTGCTGATAGGTAAGAGTCAACACAGTCTGCCACAGGGCCAGAAAGCAGCCTGTGCTGTTGTAATGTGTGCCCTCTGAAGGCAGAGCCTCCATTCCTCCTGGACTTTACATAGCCACAAGGGACAACTCCAGCACTCCCAGCCTTACGCACTCCCCAAGCTGCCCAAAAGGCAGTGTGCTGTGGTGCACCCTGAGACACGGGTCGTGCTGCTGAGCACTGGGGATGATGGCCCTGGTAGGGCACACTGACCTGTCACCAACAGCACACACGTTCACCTGCCTGAACATGTGTCAGCACAGAGCGTCTCATAAATGTGCCATGCTCAGTAAACTGCCACTGGGTGATGAAGTCATCAATCAGAGATCAGCATAAAGTGGATATTAAAGCTCTTAGAAGTTATTTATTACAAACATAAAGTAGTGTGAAGTTTAACTCTAGCAGTGGCTAGAATACAGCAGTTAAACTTCCTTCATTTGAAAGACATATAATTGTCTAGAATACTGTGGGAGAAGGAGAGCTTTTCAGTATGACTTCTAATACAAACTGCCACTATATAACATATCACAAGTTGCCTGAAAGGGTCTTAAATGGGCTTACAAAAATACAACCTCTGTACTGGTTGCCATCCTATCTGCACTGCTCTGGCCTGAGGACTTGGACCAACCAAAGCAGCTTCAAAGAGAAATAAAACAGCAAGGGATTAGTTGCAGCTATGTGCTTCTTAAGGAGCTGTCTTGAAAGCATCACATGTAGGGCTAAACCCATTTCTTTACACACTATGAATGCATACGAACCTCCAACTATCTTTTTGTTTGCATAAGGATCATAGTTGGAATTTGAACAGTATTTTAGCTGACAAATTTAAGACATTTACATTTATTGTCAATATGGGATAAGACATTTCTATAACCATTTGAGGCAGAAAAAAGAACACATGCTGTTCATGGAGAAATTTCACAACTCACGTCTCATTGTAACCTAACCACCAGTAAACAAGGTCCAGGTCCAGAACCTCTTGCCAAGTTAAACCAGCAGCACAAAAATCCTTACCATATTGAAGATGGAACTTCTTCAAAAAACTTCAGATCTGGTAAGTTTTTGAAAGCGATGGCTGTATGCAGCAGCAGGCTGAACTAGAGGAAATTCTATCCAATCTCACATCTGCACGACTTCTGCATAGCACCCACACCTATGTAACACTGGGCAGGAAATATTTCATATTTCCAAAGAGCTGAAATCTGTATTTAATTTTAAAGATTGACACTCACAGTTAAAGGTCATTTATAAAAACATCCCATGGGACCAACACACAGTGCACCCTCAAAACCCTTGCTGGCCAGGTTTGGTTTTGGGAAACCCCTGCCTTTCACTCTGCAGCAGGTCCTTGCAGGCTCACACGGTAGCCACAGCTACTGCCCCTTACCCTCACCCTGCCAAATCCCACCATAAATAGCAACAAAGCAGTATCTGCTCACACAAATTAAGGTTGCTTGAAAATAAAGAAATAAATCCTCAGATCTCAGAATAATTAGTATGCAGACTAATGGAAATTCTTAATAACATGTTAACTGCTGCTAGAGAGAATTTGTGGGTGTTCTCCAGCTCCCTGTCAGTGCTGAGTATCTGCTGGTTAGCATTGTTTAAAAGACAAAAAAAAGTTTAAACCCTTTCTGCAAACCAGTTAATTTTGTGCTCGGTAAGTCAGTCAGAATTACAGCCACAATGAATAACTTCTGCTATTTTATGTGCCATGGAAACAAGAAATCTGCCAATCTGCAATTACCTCTTCTACATGCATTTGAGATAACTTCTAGTGCAGGACTATAGCCAAGAGGATCAGATGTCTACAGCCTGTGCTGATCTATAAAAGACGGGCACAATTTATTCTTTGTCTCAGTCTCAAGTACAAATATTAAAACATAACTCAAAGTGATGTCAAGGCGCATGCTAAACCGCATTACGACCTAATAAAAGATATCAACTTTCCTCCTCAAACAATTTCTCACAGCGATGTCAACAAGAGGAAGTAGTATTTATCTCTAAATCCTCAGGTGGTAAGACTACACACTGATTTTTTTAAGGGATCTCATATATTCAGGTTTTCTTCTACAGCTGAAATAGTCCTTGCTTGAGCCCTATGAAAGCTATTTGCTTTAACAACGTATGCTAATGTTGTATTTTTTTCCTCAAAAGAAACACTGCTTCTTTTACAATTAGAGATAACTCACCCGATGAAATACGTTAGCCTGAAGGTTTATCACAAGTGTTTAGTCTACAGCTTTTGTACTTTGCATGCTGATGCTTAACCCCTGAAAACCCCCCAAAACCAATTTAAAATCCTTAGTACAGCAAAATATTTAAATGGACTCGTGTACTTAACATCATATGCATCATATTATCACCTTCAATGGGATTCTCCAAAGCCATACACAGCTTAAGCACTTTGCTGCATTAGGTTTGAAACTCTCCTGCCTGTTAAGAGAGCTGTGAGCACAATTAATGGTTACAAATGCCTACAGCACTCATGGCAGCCACCAGGCTCGCTAATGTTGGACTCACAACTCGACAAAAATACAGTGAACAGCAACAGAGCACTTTTAATCTCTGTAATGAATACAGACTCAAAGCAGACCAAGGCGATGTGAAGAACATTTAGATCCCACTCACAGATGTAGGAAGATTCAGAGGGGCAAATGAAGCAGTGGCAACTCCACTTTTTCACAGAAGGTAACAGTTAAATGGGGTGTGCAGCCTCTTCTTAACAGAAGTGAACTGCAGTGCATCTCTACTTTCACCAGCACGCCAGGTAGCAAAGCAGGGCAGCTAAAGAGCAGGTGTGTGTACGGCTCAAGACATTGGTACTACATTTACATAAGGCTATAAAACAGAGGTAAAAACTCTTTCCCATCTTCACTAACAACCTCAGCGTGAGTTTCTCACAAGTTGGGAAAAGGATCTGTGAGGACTAATTACATATTGCAGCAGTAAATTGAACCCCAGAACCACTACTATTTACCAGAGAAAATCATCATCAGAGAAAGGCTATTGTCCATGTCCCTAAGTCTTCACATCAGAATCAGGTATGTTTCTGGAAGACCTCTGTTACCCAGAATCGGTTGTTCAGTTCCATACGGGTGTGCAACAAGAGCTCAGAATATTTAATCTACTTCCTTTTGGATTCAAATTCTTGACTTATTAATTGAATTTTAAATATGCTAATATGCTTTGTGCTAACTAGCACAAAGAATATGGTGTGTGTAAAACTCTCACACTGATCACATACACAACATTTCCATAATGATAAAGCTACACTGAACGTTCTCTCTTTTATGTACTTCCATGTAATTTCTTAAATCCCAGCTGGAGAAAAATATGTCTTGTCTTCCATCTAGTTTTACTTCAGGCACTACTGGTCTGACACTTTACTTTCAGGTTCTAGTAACATCAGCATTGAGATCAGAGATATGAAAACTTAGAAAATCTGACACGTTCTGTCAAATTATAAAGAAAGTACCTGAGAACAAACTGGAGAACAGACAGATTGAACTAAGTAGCAAAAAAGGGGAGAGAAACAGAATAATGGAAAGAAAGATATGGACGAACATGCAAAAGAGAAAGATATAGCAGTCTAATGTAATGAGATGGGCATAAAGAAAAAAAAAAACATTAAACAACATTGAAAGCACAAATCTAGGAATAGAAATTCATGCATAAAACGTACAGCTCCATATACTGCGGGCATGATATTAACACACACACATGCAAGATTTTATTCACAATTATGTAAGCTAGAGGGTAACAAGTTAGCAGTGTCATGCAAAAGAGGCTGCAGGCCTTGGCCTTGCACTGTTTTTTCTTGTGTACATCCAGTATATCTGCTAAACATTAAAGTAAGCATTTTAACTTTGAAGAAGACAAACTCGAAAATAATAGGACCTAAGGGAAACTTTTACCACAAAAGCAGGTGGAACTACAGTACTACCAAGAACCAAGGGGAATACCCTAAAGACTAATTATTTGACAATGCAACTAACGCTTTTCTTCTGTTTGAGACACAATAAAGTAAAAGCTGCAGTTTGTGTTTATGTAGAATGCTTGTCAAAAGCATAATTGCTGCAGGAATCCAGGATTCAGGAATTTTAATTAACTCCCAAACAGCTATCTGCAGGAGGTCTAAGAGCAACTCCAACATGGAGATAAGCCACCTTCCCTTATGGGATGCTTTTGCACTTCAGTGAGACACTATTAGTTTGCCCCAGTGATGAAACACTCTATGAGGCAATAAGCAACTCATCTGCTCAGTGAGAGCATACAGTTCTCATGAGTGACCAAAGGGAAGCTAGATGCCTTGTCTTTGCACTATCCATGAGATACAAGTCGTTGTCTTCTTTCTACAGACAGGAAACCAAAGCCCAGCTTGCCACCTTCCTGCAATCTGACAGGAAGGGCCAAGAATGGAATTCTTGACAGCACAGTTTTCCCCTAGAAGATAACATGCGGTGGTCTCCTGGGAACAGTTCTTTACAGGATGATAAAATACCCAAAGTAGTTAAAAAATAATCAACAAAAGGGTGTGTCTTTGGGAATACAGTGCTTCCACTTTTTTAAAATTAATTAGAACTAAAAAAATGCATTAGAAGCTATTAATCAAGCAATCAAAAAAACAACAAAATCCATCACTACTACCAAAGCTTCCTTCTCCAATAGTTTCTGCCAACGGATTAACAAATTGGTGCAAAAGCTCAATACCATAAGAGTGGCTGCCCAAAATATATATGGAGCCAGAGCTTCCCAATATACCAGACTACCTCTTCTCAAATGTGCGCAAGAACTTCTTTACAGTGAGGTGACGCAGCACTGGAACAGGCTGCCCAGGGAGGTGGTGGAGTCTCCTTCTCTGGAGATGTTCAAGACCCGCCTGGATGCCTACCTCTGTGACCTGGTATAGGGAAGCTGCTTTGGCAGGGGGGTTGGACTCGATGATCTCTGGAGGTCCCTTCCAACCCTACAATTCTGTGATTCTGTGATTCTCCAAAGGTTCAGATTTCCAAACCCTTATCCTTCAATCTCCAGCTTCCTCTGCCAGCACAGTGCCTGTTTCTGTGGCAAAAATGGAATGATGAAGGAACACATCTTTTCAAGACTAAACAGAAATGAAAAACAGATGGTCAGAGCAGAGCTCACTGCTGTGCCATTGGTCCTACCTCTGATTGTATGCAATGCATCCAAACGACTCTTACAATACTACCAAAATCAAACTCCTCACTCAGCGTTACCCACAACAGCTATTTATACTTTTCCACAGAAAATCCCACTTTTACTCATTAATACGAAATAATCTATTCTTTACACTACTTCTCTTACAGTGTTCACAACCTCCGAGGCACTACCACGTCCATGTGTTTATTTACACAAAAGATGGCATTCAGAAGTGACACTGTGGCGAGCTGCACACAAAGTGCAACCTTCTGGAAACGACACTCGGACACCAGTGCGGCAGGAATTACCTTTCGCCTTTAAATCACACTTTCTGGCAGCTCTTCCCGAAGCACAACATGCCCGCCTCTAAAAATAAGCCCCGGTGCCCCCAGCGGCACCGATCACTTTTCCTTGGCGGAGGGCTGGCACCGCCCCACGCCGTCACCCAACTCTGGGCCCCTCGCTCCCCGCGCCCAGGCCCGCTGAGTCTCGCAGGCAGCAGCACGCCTCCGGGGAGGCCCTATCCGCCTCGGGCGCGTGGCCCCGCAGGGAGGACCTGCCGGCCTTACCCTCACGGCTCCCCTCCTCCGCCATGGCCGGGCCCCGAGCCGTCGCCGTGGCGACGCGGGGCACAGCGGCCCGGCGGGCGCTCCCCTCCCTCCGCCCGTTCCGCCACCACCGCGGCTTCCCCGTGCCCCCAGCGCCGTGCCAAAGCGAGAGAACGCACCTCTGAAGTCACACCTGGCGCATGTGGCAGCGGCAGGCACGAGCACCGCCGTCCTGGCAGGGAGACTTGGACGAGTCCCAGAAATCTGCCGTTTCACAATGTTCCTTTTTTTTTTTTTTTTTTTTCTTAATAAACAGTCTTCCCAGCAATTGCAGAGATTTCTCCATCTCAGCTTTAGAAAGTGAAAGAACATGTTATCCTAAATCTTGTCGCTCTGAAGCAGCTAAAATATTCTCAGTGATATTAAATGAAACACGGTTTAAATATAGCTGTGTATTTTAGCAGACGTACTTGCAATGTGCAGTTCTTCTGACCAAATGATTGTGGAAGTGGGGAAAATACAAATATGAACATTCCAGTAAGATGCAACCATACATTCATAGGAACTAATTTTTTTTTTTAAGGAATTTCCTACAACCAAAGCACTGTCTTCCCCACAGTAGGTATTATTTGTGAAATGTTAAAATATTGCAAACCTTATCTGGAGAATGCCTCTTCAAATGCTCAGACATACTTCCCGAACAAACACGAGATGTTAACTATTCGTGGAAGCCTTTAATACAAAAAAAATCCCACCAGTGTTGAACAGAAATACGGCTTCTTTGCTCTAGAAAATCACTTACTTATAACATTTGCTATTTGCAGGAAATAGCAATCAACAATGCCTTTCAACTACATATTTCTGTTTTTATTGAACGTAGCTCAGAGTAAAGAGGGTATAATATATACCCAAGAGAATGTAAAGTGTTAGTCTGTTGGGAAAACAACTGATTATGCTCTTTAACAAAGCTTATCCCTCCAAATGGTTACTTATAGATTTTACCAGTTTGTTAAAGTAACCGAATACTTCAAAATACGTGTTTTGACTACATGAGTAACATGGATTTGTTTCCTCTCAAGTAGATAACAGAAGTTTCAGTGAGAACAGTGCAAAAGCCAAATCTAGAGAATGTAGCAGAAACAGAAGGAAAGGCCGTTATCTTTCAGTGTGATGCAGTCCCATTTCTTGTTCCCTCAATGTCTCCAAATACAAAACCTTCGTCTTTGCTGGTTGTTGATCTGTTGTGGCAGATCAGCTGTGTATTTGAAACTGAAGAACAAAATACATGGTTTGATGAGCACAGAGCTTTTTCGTTACTTCTCTCAGCTTCTCAGTGTGAAATTTCTTGTTCTTAAGTATTGTGCCCAAGGATTATGTTCCCTATGTCATTTTCCAGATCACCTGATTCATCACAAGATGTTCAGAGCCATTTTACAAATGCTGAGTAAAGTCAAAGTGTTTACCAGATACCCCTAATGAATGCTTTAAGAAATGCTTTCCCACTCATTCAGATTTTCATGCCCAGCCCGTGCCCAAAATAAGGACAACATTGCTTGCTGTGGAAATTTGAGAATCTTGTGTTTCTACAGCAGTTTTTGTGTAGATCTGAGCAATTGTGAACATGAAGTGGTAAGACAGTCATTCCACTCAGGCCACTTTATTTTCACATCTTCCCAGCAATCTCAGCAGTATTTGGGCTCGGCTTTCCTCACACACTATATCTGACACACACTTATCTCAGTTTCCTCCAAGAGTTATGGTAACTAAACAATAATGTGTAAAATCCAGAAAGAAAGGGGAAATTGTGAAGTCTGCAACAGGTACTACATGTTGTGTTTGCCACACTTAGACCTGCTGTAGCAGTTGACTCAGGCCCTCATTAGCTGCCACAGTAGCTCATTTGGGAGAACATTATTCCAAGCATATAATAGTACTGGTGAAATCCTGGATATTTTTTTTGGTAAGTTTGGCACCCTTAGCCTAGGTGCAAAATCTTTTGTCACCTGCAGCTATTATTAATTTCAGCAAACAGTATTTCACAATCTCTTGCCCATGTTATTGAGATTCCACTCAGGACAATTACTGTAAGTTAGCATCTCCTGCTCCAACCTGAAGTTTCCTTTTGCTTTGAACAGTTTGCAGCCAAATGTCAGCACCTGTTTCTCTTTCTTCCCCCAGTTCCTGACATACAGGGCTTCGGTGTCTTGTCTGTCTGCAGGAACAGAATAAAATACAGAATGAGAAAGCACTTCAAAATGAGAACTCACCACTTTAAAATCTCCTGGCAACATGTAGGAAAGAAATGTTAACAATTATAATACAGATCAAATATTGGACCTGAACCACATGACTATTTCCCTTCTAACTTAATGCACAGACATCTCAAACCAAGGGTATGAGTGGGCTGAAACAACTAATCGCATTTGGCACAGGCAAGTACAAAAGGAAACCCAGAACTACTAATTCAACAGCTTGAAATATCAGCTGCTGCATGCAAGATCCTTAAAGAGCTCCTCTGAAGAGAACATACCCTTTTAAGCTTGTAATTTTTCATTTTAAAAATGTCAAAAAATATCTCAGGGAAAAAATATGTACAGAACAAGTGTTGATTTAAAGCCTGAATCCACTGACATCTAATAGAGGTAAGGTACCTTTGCCTCTGTATTTTAATTACATATATTCCTCTCAGTTATCACAGACTTATCTCATGTTTTGTATATTTTCCATGCGTAATTTTGCTCAGCATAAAAGTATCTCTAAAATGGGAGAAGTGACATAAAAAATAGAGAAATTGAAGGAGTGATGGTAATGTCCCACAAATCACTGCCCCCATGTTTCAGGTCTGTAGCATTTGGGCACATCTTTGCTCTGACCACTTGCTGAAGATCTTCACTGTGGAGCTCTCTCTGTGGGTCCATGGGACCATGAAAATGAAGACATAAATAAGTGTATTTGCTCGCTCTTCACAGATAAAGTAATTAATGGCTACGATTCCATGACATGAGTCTGCTTTTAACTCCTTTGTAGCTAGAAGTGTACAGCCCTACCAATCAGGTTCTGTGTTGCAGAACCATTTTTCACCCAAACAGTATGAATGACTCAATCTCATTTGACTTTACCATTCTTCTCTTTCTCTGGGGTCAGTTGCTGATTTGAGTGATTTGGAAACAACTTCTTCAAAAGTATTATCTAAGCACATCTGCTCACCCAAATTATACACAGCAAGCCAATAAAAATGAGAAAAAGACTCCACCATGTCTTGCCTAAGCTGTATCTCTTTTCAAATTTTGGGTAGATGATACTAAGAGCAACTACCATGTTCCTTGCAATTTCTCTTCTGTCTTCTTTACTCAAAGGTTTGCCCAAAATCTGATCTTTTAAATATTACATCAAAATATATGATTCCATGGGACATGGAGAGTGCAGTGGTGCCGAAAAGGGGAGGATCCAGCTGTTTCTTCAGTTTTTGTCCTTCTTTCTTTACTGGTGGCTACACAATCTCCTACCTCATGCTGGCTGTGCCATTCCCTGAGAGTAGGTATGAGTCACTGAAGTAGTAGAAGAACAATCCATCAAAAAGTGAATAGGCTTCTGCCATGTTAAGAAATTTGGCACTAGGGTCTGTCAAGCATCTGAACTGGCACAAGCAGGAAGTTGAATCATGCAATTAGAAGTGAGAGAGAAATAGGGATGAGGGCAGCAAGGGTAAATTGTTGTTTTGGAGCTAGTAAGTTCCATTTTTTGCTAAGTCTAAAACTTGGAAGGAAGGGAAATATAGGTTCAAAATCTGCTTGTAGTGGCAGCATCTGAAATCATTCCACTGTATGGCATCATCATCAACTGTCCTGGCAAGTACCACTTGCCAGTTTCTGGAAAGCTGCATTTGGGGAAAAGTGGCTGAATGTGCATTTTTCAGCAATATTCCTCAATGGCAAGAAACTACTGACAGTGCTTAGCCCCTGAGACTATGCCTGAGGAGTTGCAGCAGAAAAAACTCTCACTTTTATATGCAAGTGCAAGGTTGCTGTTCCCCATCCCACCCAGGAGCAGAAATGGCCCTAGAGATCCATATATTTTAACCTTCAGACTTCATTACCATTGATTCTATCTAGAAATGGAGCCAGGATCTCTGAGAACACTGTAGCAGGAACAAAACACAATAAATAATCCATCTGTCTAGCAACACAGGTTGCCATGAGTACTTCTCCCCATGCTCCATGCTCATCAGTGGCTTGCCTCTGAACAATGAGACAAGTTCAAGGGCCTTATACTGGTGAAGCAAACCATCTTCCTCCACTGGAGACCTTGCAAGACACTTGCATTCCCCTGGACCCTAGAAGGTGCCAGCTAGCAGAATGAGGAGACATGACTTTCAAAGCAGCAAGATTTGGTCAGTGGAACTATGGGAGACAAAAGTAAGGGCAGTGGTAACCCTGAATGAAAACAAACACTGATTTTCATTTCTTTGTTTCTTTTGACAGACTCCTTCACATTTGGGCTGCATGTTAGGAAATACTACTTTTCTGAAAGAGTGGTCAAGTACTGAATGGGCTGCCCAGGGAGGTGGTGGAGTCACCGACCCTGGAAATGTTCAAGGAATGGTTGGCTTTTGTCTTTACGGATATGGTTTAGTGAGTACTATTGGTGATTGGTGGATGGTTGGACTGGATGATCTTGAAGGTCTTTTCCAACCTTGGTAATTCTGTGATTCAATGCCCTACCAAAACATTCTCAGATAAAAGACTATTAAATCAATAAATTAACGTTATTAGAAAGAAAAAAATAAATTAATATATGAATATATTAACATATTAATATACCCATAGCTCAGGAAGTCTTTGAGCCACTCATAGGAGGCTGAGAAAGATTATTCAAGTTAGCCATTTGTCTTGTTCACTACATAGAGAAATACTCAAAGATAAGGTCCTTTGATCTGACCTAGGAAGCTTGGTTTTCTGTTCTTACAGGAGAGACATTCTTTGATTACAAGGTCATATTTCAGGGAGGCCCTCTAATAATGCAGTCTTCTAGAAGCTGTGTAAAAATAGAAATACATGAGAAAAAGAGAAAATCACAGGTTTCTGGCTGACATTTGAAGAATCATAATCGAATGAGCATATTGAACACTGCAGTTATGATTACGTTATCAATACTTTGAATACAATCTTTTTTAAAAGTTCTGATTTCATTGTTTGTTATATGATAACATTCAATTTAAGGATGTAAAGGCCATTGCTTGTGTAAATAGGCCCAATGTATATTTTGCAAAGCCATCAGCCACAGCACAGCTTTCAGAGAAAGAACTTAGGTTACACATCTAAATGAGCATATATTGCACTTGATTGAGATGATACAAAATCTTCCAAGCATATAGGTAGTAGAACTACAGTTTTTTAGATCTTTTACTAAGATTATGTAGGCAGGGAGATATTTCTGTACTCACTAGGTTAGTAGTAATAAAAATTAATATAAGAAGGCCCATCAATTTAAGCACTTAACATTTTTCTGTATTCTTCAGAATGCAAGTTTTCATTAAAAAAAAGAAAAATCTAGCCCATCTGCTTGTGAAGATAATGTATTGAGAACTGATGTAGCATTATTCTTTTAAGTCTACAGCAGGAGAGTAAGGGAGAAAATTGTAACAAGTGGCAATAACTTAATGTGCTTAGGATTTCACTTCATAAATCTGCCCCTCTACCTGCTCATACCAACTTCAGAATTTGGGAATAAGGCTGAGGTCTCTGGGATTGTTTTTAATTTGATTCACAATTTATTCATCTCTATCGAAATAAATGGCACAAGATTAAGTCTAATTTCATAGAATAAGCATCATCTCAATGCTCATTCATCTCAGCAATTGTCTTTTTTTTTTTTAATTCAGAGGGCTAATTGCATAGTTAGCTCAATTGTTCCAGATTCCTGACATTTTCTTATTACTTAAAAATAAGCCTTCACTTTGCAGGGATTAACTCATTTCCATATTTAAATGATGTTAACTCCAACTAAACTAGAAGTACTTACTGCATAGAATATGTTTTGTAAACTTTTCTGTATAGACTTTCAATTGTAAGATATGTCAGTTCAAAATAAAAGTACATTTTGTGCCTGTTTTACAGGAGGGAAAAAATAGAACACAACTAAGACACTTCTAATGAATATTATCTCTATCTTTAGAATAAGAAAGAAATTGAACTCCTATTTGATTCCCTTGTGAGTAACAGGGGTTTGATGCACTGTGGCCAAGAGATATATAACTATATTAATGAAAATCTAATCTGTGCTCAGAGACTTTGCGTGCTGGCTATGAATGTAAAATAGTCATACCACAGTAGAGTGCAATACTGTCACAAGCTGAAGTTCAGCCAATTTTACTAGGAACGATTGACATTTTGCTGTATTCTTCATCCTAGGGAACAGGAAAACTGTTTTTCCACTTTTTATTCTTGTCATTATAGCTATTTAGATATATAATTAATCTAGAAATAAAAAGCCTTTGTCTACTGAGCCGCTTAAACACAGTAGCTCAAGCTGAGAGAAATAACAAATGCTTAGGGTTGGCCGGGAACTCTTAGTGGCACTGTGCTAGGGCAAGCAGAGGCATCATCTGTTTTGGACTGTGCAATCTGCTATGCTCCAGGGCATGGCCATCATAGGGCCTGAGTAGGAAACTGATTCAGCTAAAAAAATACCTTTTTCTGTTGTTGTGGTAGCCTGGCCATAGAAGCAGAAGGGGTAGTGTATGAAAAACTGACTGAGGCTGAGGTTATTTCATGCCTGCCACCAAGCACTGTCCTGGGCCTTTGGACACAATCATTCATCAGTTGGTGGAAGGAGCTTTTGATCCATCGCCGGCTTTCTTCTAACTCAGGTGTGGGACAACCTGAGCTTACATCAGTCATGCTGTGTACATAGAGATCCACGGAGGAAAAAAATGCAGGCATCATCATTTATTAGACTAAGAGAAAAAAATAAAGTTGCTTTTGGACATTTGAACCTTTTTGAGCTCCGAAACGTAGTGTGGCAATTGCTTTCAAACAAATTAATTTCGTCATTATGTTAAAACATTTGGATCATTGAAGTGAAATGGCTAGTTGGTACCTGCAAGGTAGAGGTGCACGACTGCAAAGGAAGATGCAATAACAGTATTTAGGGACAGTATGACGAGCCCTGAGGAACAAGAGAAACTGCAACAGATTGAACTGATTCTACGAGATACAGCAGATAAATACAAATAATGGAGAGTTAACAGTAAGAGACACTTAAATATCCTGATAAAGCCATTTAAATTTTCTTAGGATTGGACATTCAGTGTTGCATCACTTCAGCAGTTATGGGGCAGTGCAGTGAACCACATCAGGGAAATTAGAAACAACCTGAAAAATAACTCAGGAAAAACAACAGACAACAAAATACTAATGGGTTATTTCTCCATGAGATGAGTTCTCATTTGCTGAATAGCCACATAAATACTTGCACAGAATGCAGGGCGAGACAGCTGCGTAAGCCACTGTTGCTAAACAGGCATAGTGACTGTCAGTGTGTATGATTACTCCAAAATGTAAAGATTTGCAACATTATGATAGCTGTGATCAATCACCTGCTCACATAAGGATGTTCTGCCTAAGATCATGCAGTTCACTGCAAATGAGCTACTAATATATGCACAAGTTTTAACTTTAAGTTCAGCTGCTAACTGAAATTTACAAAGTGGAAAGTTTAATAATCCATCTTAAACTGAGGATCAGTAAGCCCTAGCCAGTGACCTCTTCCCAGTTTTATGTCATTAGCACCATGGTTTACCATCAAGAATAGGTTAAAATGTAAATAAATATAAAAGTGGTATAATTTGCAGTGTGAGTGTATTCACTGAATAATTTTCTTAGAATTTTCTTAGAATTGCTCACGGCAGTATATAATCAGAACATATATTTTCTCTGTTTTATATATCCTCCTGTGATACAGCAATTTTTATTGATGTTGCAGTGGCCATCATCACTACCTTGAGATGTATAGTTACTGCCAGCATAGGTTCAGCCAAGCGTGGAACCTGAGAGGGAGCGTAGTTCTGGAACATATCTGGAAGCCTGAGGACCAATCTTGCTGCAGTGATTTGAAGCAAAGCTTGGCCAGCTGCCATCTGTATTATGAAGCAGAGCTTGGCCATATCTCCCTCTGTATTAGAAGAATCAGGTTGGAATGGCTGTGGATGTCCTGGGTACACATCCTTCTACCTTTTTTCACTTCACCCCGGCTGTTCTGCAAAGCACAGCATAGTTGATCCTTTAGATTGATAAACTAATCTGTGACCCAGGAGTGAGCACACATCCCATTTTGTCACTTCTCAAGTACTGCAACTGCTGGAACAATAAGCTCTTCTACTACTGTAGCTAAAGTAGACAGTTTGTCAGTTAAATTATTAAGTGCTGTCTCTGTGACTAGACCTCAGCTGTGACCCCAGGTAAGTCTTTTAACCCTCGTTTTTCTAACACTAACACATGTAAGTGACTTTCTATCTGTAATTATTTACAGGACTAAGATCAAACCTCAAAAAATTACATTTGTCATCTTAATATATATATATATTACTATTGCACATGGGCTGGATAAGTAGTGTTAGCACTGTATATTGTATAATACATAGCATTTGTTAGCATTTGTACCTCTCTCCACCCTCTTTGCAAGTGTTATGTGTCTTCAGACATAGTGTGGAACATTGAAGACATGCTGAAGGTACATGACTGAAAAGAGAAATAAAATTAATTATTCAATAAGTGAAGCTGAAGTTAATTTGTAGCCAAAGAAACAAGAAAATGCAGAGCACATAGCACAAAGAGAGGCCTATGTGAGCAGTGTGGGATCTAGGGCAGACAACACACTCAGGTGCTGAGCCTTTTGAAGAGCTTATCATTTTGTGTCCTCTGTGCTTCCACACAGAGTCAAAGATGACCCTGAAAGCAGACACATGCTTGGTGCCTGCCCTTTGATGGCACTGCTCCACTTCCCCATAGTGAAATAGTTGCATGCTAGAAGTCTATATTGCACAAAGATGTAGACAAGGCCATGATTCCCAGGTCACAAGACACTAATGGGCCATCTCGGTGATCTTCAACTCTGCCATCAGCATGTTCAACAAGGTGAAAGAACAAGGTGATACAGTACTGTCCTCCATTTTGACTGATGGTCACATATATACAGCCTGGGTCTCACAGGTAAACCAGCACGGCTATGCAGTTTATATATGAAACTTTCCAAAATGGCTACCAGAAAGCTTCTAGGATGCTCTCAGACTGATCTGGTAGCCATGGAGATCCACATAATTTTTCTGATCTAAAATTTTAGAAGTCTGAGAATCTCTTGTTCTCCTAAACAACTCTAGCAGCCAAAATTTTCAGCATGTTTTCAGTAATCTGGTTTCCAGAGTGACTGAAGACCTCTTCAGTAAATAGTACAGTCCCAGACAGGTCAACGGGAGGTTTTCTGTCTTTGTGGCATTACTTTGCTTCAACAATAGAAGGAATAAGCTGCTTTCTAGAGCTCTGTTTTTATCCCTTTCCAACTTACATTCATTGTCATAAAATATGAATGCATAAAGTTATCAGCCTAGAGCTATTGTCTTCCCCATAGACTTGAGAAATGAGAAATACAGAAGAGACTCTCTGATTCCAGACTTTAGAAGAAGTAAAGACTCATCTCATTTTTCTCAGCAGGGATGATCTTCAATAATATCAAATTTGCAATGAGGAAAAACAAACAAACAAACAAAAAAACCTGCAATCTTCTCCATAAACTCACAGATCACTCAAAGCCTCAAACCTGGCATTTCAATCTGCATAAGACATGACTGGTTATGAAAGAGCCAGTGCCACCAACAGCAGTTCTATGGTTCTTGATTTTGGGAAGATGCATTCTGTTTTTATGACAGTTATCTCCATCCTCCCAACAACATCCTTCAATAATCTGGTAGATTGCAGCAGATAAGAGATAATTTTATGTTAAGCATGAGTTTTCAGAGACAATCCTTGCTTGTAAGGTTCCTTTTTGATCACAACTTATTGCACTAAATTAATCACTTCCATTGTCACTTGAAAATCAAGAATAAATGTGCTAATATCTGGAAGCTGGAGACAGAGAATATATGTTACCCGTTGAGAAAGACAGACGATATGCACTGGGAAGAGGAAAGATCTGTGAGTTAACTGTTAGAAGAAGAATTAGAATGAAACCTACACAAGAGGATTTCAAAATAGAACAAAAATGAGGAACAGAAGTGAGAAAGCAATCAAATGCTTGAACAGAGAAGCATCCAAAAGAATGAAAGAAAAATTGATTATAGATAATTAGAAAAATCACATTTATTAGCATCATATAAAAAGGAGATTTATGTTTTGGGGAAAAAAAAAGAGGGGAGGGAAGGGGGGAGGGAAACACCTGAAGAGTGATAGAAAATACTAGCAAACCTAAATGGCTAATGGAAAAATCCCAGTCTTGGAGCATGAAGCATAAAATCCCAGTCCTAGCCATGAAGCATATATGTAAGCTTAGCTTCACCTCACACAAGTAATACCAGTGAATTCAGTACCAACCTACACCAGTGTAAATCACACTTCTCCCTCTCTCCACCCCCACTTTCAGCAGATGCAGCCACAGTGAAGACTTAGAAAAGGGAGGGAAAAAATGGAAAAGAAGACAGAAATGAGATGCAATTTCCAATTCAGATAAAACATCAGACTGTGAAAAAACTGAAAGAAAATACTTTTCCTTTATAATTACATTAGAACTAGAAGATCTTTAAGGTCCCTTCCAACCTGAGGCATTGTGCAGTTCTATGGTTCTATGATGCTGTGATTCTATGATTTTCAGTGTTACACAGTTTTCATCTCTGTATTGTCTTCTGTGGATGTTACCTGTTTACAGCCCCTCCAAAAAAGTGGAAAGAGAATTAGGACCCACTTTCACTTTACCCTCTGGCTGTCAGTTTGGGGGTTATGTGGAGTAGTTCTCCAAAGCAGCCCTTGTTAACTTGGAAGAAGACTGAGATCTACAACTCATTTCACTCAAGTGGTCTGCCACACTCTGTGATCCACAATGTGTGTGTGTCAGGTTCAAGCCAAGCTTTTTAGCAGAGTGAAATTCTGTGGGATTATTATAAACTTGGAAGTATTTGAAGTATATGGAAGTATTTGAAATACAAATGGGGGTAGGAATATAGAGAAAGTTATAACCAGTAAACAAAAAGTGCAGAGTGAAAAAAAAAAAAAAAATAGGGAGTGGGGAAAGAGTGGAAAGGAAAGTGAAAGAACAAAAGAATAACAAAAGTAAATGCTAACAGAAACATTTCCTCATAATAAGGGCTGTTCAAATAAACAATAGACTAAATTTCCTAAAGCTGGTTTCTGATTTATTCCTGGTTGCTAAAGCATGGCGTTAAGCACAAGCACTGGTATTGTCTAGCCCAGGAATTTGGATAGGGATCGCTAAGGCTGGTTACTATGGAGTTAAAAAACCTGTTGGCTTTTGTGATGAGTCCAGCTTCTCCCTCCCTACCGTGAGAGAAATGGAGGATTAGGAGAAACAGTTGATTTTAAGCATTCATCTAAAGACTTGCCATCTGAACATTGGGCATTCGTATCATTTAAAGCTGATAAGCTATAACATTAATTATTTCCTTATGTAGTTGCTTCTTTTTCAAGACTTTCATGTGGGTTTTCTATGTATTGCTTTTAACTGCCTTTTTTGTGCCAGTATATTAGAATGTCACAGTGCTGCCCATAGCTAAACTAGCTGAACCTTTTCTATGCGAAATACAATGGCAATTTAAAAAAAAATCTAGATCATTTGTGGACATCCAGATTTTTTTTTTTTTTTCTGTTTTGAAGGTGCAAGAGCTGCGTCTGTGCTTTTTTCCTTTCTATTTTTCCTTTTAGTTTTAAGTTTTGAGTTTGTAAATGTTAGGATAGACAAGCACATTGTTGTCACTTAGCAACCAGCCCTTATTTAATGCAGAAACACTGTCCTGTCTATGCTAATAGGAATTCTAAGGCAATTCCTTGCTACAACCAGCACGCTGTGCTCACCTTGCTTGGTATTTACTTGGTTTTGTGTTAATTTTGGCTGTTGGTGAATGGAGGGGGGGTGGGGGGGCAGCAGGACCAAGCACAGATGCTGTGTCTCACAGAGCAATTGCCAGGCATCTCTTTCATACAAAAAAACAACTCATACAATCCAGAATCTCATTTAGGCCCTGACCCTCTGATGAACTCAGCAGAGTCGCAGGGGTCCCAGGACATAGGAAAAGCTGCCTGATAGAAAGCCTTGAATTGTAAACACTAGTAATTCGGGGTGCTGTGCAAAGGATGTTGGTCTGATGTTAGTAAAAAAGCCACTTTGCTTTACTGGTTGACATCAGAAAATTGCAACTGGAGAGTTCAGGTGCTTGTTAACTATTGGTTTAGCTGCTTGAACGAGAACAAAGAAACAAACAAATGAAAAACAAAACAAAACAAAAAAAGCAAAAAAAAACCAAGGCCACTAAGAACACCTTCATTCTTCCCTTCACAGCTCTTCTCCTTTAAAGTAGCTGCTGAGGGGCCACCTGGCCCTGGTCTAACACAGCTAAGACCTGCGGTAGGGCTGCTCTCCAGGTGTGGAGTGTCATTCAGGGCTGCCGTGGGCAATGGCTGAGGAGCAGCAAGGTCAGGGCAGTGCCTTCCTTCTTTCTGTGGGTGGGGGAGTGCTCCTTGGTCTGATGGGGCTCACAAGGGGTTGGGTGCCTTCCTAGGAAATATCATGGGGCTGTTTGCTAGCAGGTACTGTTACTGTTTGGTCAGAAGGGTCTGACTGTTTGGTCAGAAGGGTCTCGGTTGCTGCCAGTCTGTTATATGGAATAATGCTATTTTACCTTATCTTGAAAATAAAGGAAAGCAGGATAGGTTTGCTCTAGCAGAGTAATTTAGAGAGCAGTCTGTGAAAAGTTGTCCTAATGCAAACTGGCTTTTCTTTCCAGGTAGCATTTTTCAATGAGGTAAACTGAGGTAATCCTTTTAAAAAAACAAATTCTAATGTCTTGCTTCCTTATACTTCCTTTCTTGACGATAATATAGTGATGCTTGTGTGCTGCTTACTAATACATAATGTGATGTTTGTTTTGCTTTCTGAGTCAATACATTTGCAATGGGAGATGAGAGGGTGGGAAGGATAAGGTTGCTTTCATCTTTCACCAATTATGCTGAGTGTTCTATTCTTTTGTGCTGGCTGGTTCTGGGCTATGTAACAGACAAGCATCCAGGCTTCAGGATGCTGCTTCCAAAGGTATGAGTGGAGAGACATGAGGCCAGGACACTTGGGAAAGGCAGTTTTGCACTTTCTCAGTTGATTTCTGGTGCTTTTTTACCTCAGCAGACATCAGAACTTTGTAACATCAATCTTGCAGGAATGCCAGATGAGTGCCTGGAGAGGAGAAATCTCCCTAGCATCTATTTACTTATTTCTTTTTCCTGCTTTTTTTTTTTTTCCCTCTCTCTCTCCCAGTCAGGCAAGTTTCCTATGTAGGAAACACCTCTGGGGAGAAGTCTGGGGAAACTGCCTCTGTCTGCCCATATGTCTCCTGAGGCTGTTCAACTTAAAAGCAAAGATATCAACAGCTTCAGGAAGAAGAAAACAGAGCTTCCTGTTGGTGAGGCATTGAAAGCCTGCAAACGTGGGTTAATGAATATTCAAAAACAGGTTGCTTACTGTTCTTTCTGCCTGTTGCAGATTTAATGTATGTGGCTTGACCGTAGTAGTATCCTTTGTCAGCAAACAATATTCTTTTACGCTTTAGGGTTTTCATGTGGGTTATGTGTGTGTGTATATATATATATATATTATTATATATATATATATATCTGAAATGGTATGTTGGAAATAGAATAGATAACCTGACACCTCACAGGGCTCAGGTGCCACAAAAGGTGTTTGGCTGGTTCACCTTTTGGGGAGGGAGAAAGGTGTATTAAAAGAAGAAAAAATCGCACAAGCGGTGGAGAGAAGAAAGGAAGGAAAACCCAATAAGGAAGTCTCTGGAATGTTCAGTGTGGGTTGTTTCTCCTGTATGAAAATTAGGTTGAAGAGACAAGTGGCATTAGGCAAGAGGTGGTCTGTTGCCTGCCAGCTGAATTGGCCCGCTTAGGGTTGTTGCTCCTGAGATCCTGTAGTTTCAGTTACATACACTGACCATTCATTTCTTCAGGTATGTGAGCAAGAAGGTACAGTGGAGCTGACCTCAACTACCTCCTGTTCCACTGTCTGACTCAGAGTGGCTTAGTTGATCTATTTTTCCCAAATTCATAGCTGCACTGCAGTAAATGTCTGTATGTGGCAGGTTACAAGCAGACCCTAAAAAAACCTGCGGATGACTTTTTCTGAGTTGCGTACTTTATGAATTAGTTCACATGTAACACTTGGTATGCATGTGGTCAGTAAGTTTTGGAATGACTCCAAATAAGGCCAGAATGACTTCTGTTCTTTATGTTGGAAGATGCAGCTTTTTTTTTTTTTTTTTTTTCCCAAGGCTTGGAAACTGTGTGTTTATTAAAATGCTCTAAATTAAGAAGCTGTTTATCAGACTTCTGATGTTTTGTTGGTCAATTATTTTCATTTATTTATTTTTTAACCAACAGAAGCTACTCCCTGAAAATGGGGAAGGGGGAATCTTGTTTCTGCAGGGTATGGGGATTCTTGAACGCTGAAGGGTGACAGACATGGGCTGGAGTTAACCTATGCCATGAAATTCAGGTTCTTTAGTCAATGTGAAGCATTCCTGCTGACACCAAGGAGTACTTCCTCATTATTTATTGCAAACACAGCCTTATTCCTTGTTTTGCATCACTATTAATTCTCTTCCATCTTCCATCTTTTTTTGCTTTGTTGATTCATGCTGTGGAGGGTGTAAATATATGGAAAGACTGAGGGGCAACTGGTGGTCCCAGCACAATTTTGCAGCCCCTCATTGTGCTCAGTGGGACTGCTGGAGCATTACACAAACAGACCCGCATTTAAGCCTAGCACAGGTGAACACGATTGCGTTAGGACTTAAAAAGCAATTGTGAATTGAACCTTAAATGCGAAACTACCTGGAGGCCCAAAGAGTATTGTGGTAGAAGGGGAGCATTATGCAGAAGTGTAAGAGGAGAGATGCTATCAAGGAGGAAATGGTTAGCCAAGCCAATGCCAGAAACTTCCATTTTGAAGTCTTGAACTTCCATCTTGAACGCTAGCTACTAGCCCTAGTTGTAATTGGGCATTAAACATCCTTAGGTATGAAAAAAGGATCTAGCTCCTGTACAGTTAACAGGTCTTATTATGGCAGATGGCCTTTCTGTTTCCAAGATTACTTGGACCTCATTGGGTATTAAAATATCATGAAGAGATTAGAGATAGTACAAGGTGAGACCAGTCTAGTTCAGCATCCTGATTCTGGCAGTGGTAGCAAATGCCAAAGGAAAAGGAGAACAGGGCAAGTATATAGTGGTATTTCTCAAAGCAGGCTCCTGTCCTCCTGGTAGTGTCTATAGATATGTATCTATATGAATAGAGCCTGAGACTTTATGGCTGAGAAATCATCAGAACTGATTCTTTATCAAGCAACCTTGCTTGTGACAAATTAGTGCTTAAAAAAGTCTGAATTTATGGCTGGCTGTAATAATGATTAATGAGGTTTTCACGAGAGGAGATTAAAAGGGAGAAAGCAGGGAGCATGTGGAGCAAGTCTTTCTATCATAAAAGGCAGCAGAGTATTTTGAGAATGATATTCTCCTTTAAAGTAATGGCGTGTTGAATACAGAACTCTGAATGCAGTGTTAATTGAGGGTAGATGGGTTGAGGACATACAGAAGAAACCAGGAACATATTGTGATGGTCAGAAGTAGGGTAAAGCATGAGAAGAACAACGAGAGAAGGACAAGGCAGTAAGAGATATAGCTAGGCAACGAAAAGTATGTGGGTCTTCCTGCAATACTGACGATGCAAGGGAAGGTACAAATGCCTCTCTCATTGATGGGGAATTGTCATTATTTTAAGAGTAGTGTGATCTGTACAATGCAGTTTTGCATGGGAAATTATGTCCAACGTAGGACCAGCCTAAACATGACTGACCCTCACTGCAGCTGGTACAGCTGGTACAGTTGCAGTAGATATCCCTCAGAACACAAAGCTTCTCTCAGCAAGGAGCAGGTCCTATGATGCATTCTTAAAATCAAGTGTAAAAAAGTCCAGATGGGTAGGAGTCCCAAGACTGCCATATCGTATTTAAATGCCTGCTCTTCTTTTTGTCACTCCTTGTGAAGACTGCCATTCCTCTGTCTGTGCTCTTGGCAAGTGGAAGAAGAGGGATTTTGAAGGACTAAGGGTAAATAACAGAATGAACTCTAGGAAGAGGCACAGGAGACAATCTAAGTAATATCTGAAGAAGTACGAAAACTAGATAAATTAGAATAATCAATTTGTTGAAGGACAGAGCTGTAGGATGGGAATCTCAAATTGAACTTTACAGGGGGAAAATTATTTAGAGAAGAAACCTTCTAGCCCTCCAAACTTAGGAGGTAACACAGTTGCAAATAAAATGCTTTATGATGAATAAATGAAGTGCAAGAAATTGCATCTCTTATTTATGGATGGATGTCACGTGTCATTTTTCTCTTAAATAAAGGGAAAATTTGATTTTTATATTTTGAGACCAATTCCTCTAATGGCGGAATATTTGTGGTTATCAGCATTAATATTACATTTTTCATGTAGCTATCACTATCATAGAAGTAAAAGTGTTCTCCTCTAGAACTTTGTTTCAGGAATTTGCATTATCAAACACTAATTGTTGTTGTAGGTGGTATCTGAATGATCTGGGAAATGCTGAGTTAAAGGATCTACTGTTTGAAATGAGAGAGGGTCCAATAGTGAGGAGATGATAACCCCTTAACTTTTTTACTCCTCTAACTTTGGGTAGGGAAGAGGCAAACTTCTTAACCCACATGTCCTCTCTAAGTTCTGTGAATATCTTAGAGGTTTTCCCAAAGGCAGATGTGTTAGAAAAATATTTAAAAGAGAAAAAAACTAATTTGTATTCTAGATTGTGAGGTGTCATAAAGTACACAAAACTGAAAACCTTAAGTACTTAGCTTTACTCTTTGCTCTTCTTACCACAACTAAATCACCTGGCATCTGAAATATCAGCTGAGATTTCTTACTTTTATAATGACATGTAGCAACATATTGTAGTCAGAAAACATGGTACTGCTACGCATGGCTCACTGTTTGATAGTGTAATTGTCATTGGATGGTACCTTTGCTACTGTTGTATGGATTAATCTACATTTTTTAAAAGTTCAGCCTATATTTGTGGTTAGCAGCTTTGGAAGCAACAAAAGCACCACTTTTCAGGTTGGTGTTATTTTCAGTTTATGTACTTGAACCTCTATGTACAGGTTTGAATGCTTTACGGTAAGTTATCTCTTGATGTGCCTCGAAGCTGTTAGCTGTTTTGTTTCTCCATGGTAACAGAAGTATAAACCCGTACAAGCATGTTACTGAAGCAGGCAGGCATGGCATTGTTTAGGAATGGGATTACATGTGAAGGCTGCAACTCTGATATGATTCTGAATAAGGCCATTTTTAACAGGTGCTGTGAATGTGCACAGATGCACTAATTTAAGGCATTTTTCAAGGCACTAAAAATGGCTTAAAGCAATCTACCAATCCATAAAGTTTTCTGTAGTGAGAGGGATTATCAGACTATTCTAATGGAGCTTTCTAGAAACGTCATTCAACACGTGACAAGGGCTGGGCCAGATCAAGGTTTCAACGTAAGGCTCTGAGATGCAGATAAAAAAGAAAGCCATAAAGACTTGGCAGTGTGTGTTCTTATTTTTTTTTTTTATGTTCAAAACTTGAAAAAGAAACCTGAATGTTGGACAGATAGATGATGGCTAAATTTAATGCAGTTTTCTATATTCTGTAAGTTTCAGTAGTAAATTATCTTGCAGCATTAACCTGGTAGACTCTTTTATTTTTACATCTTGACAGAATTGTTATTCAGACAAGTTTAGATGGCCCTTTTGCAAAGAAAGGAAAATGGTAATGATTTATATCTATTCAGCTTGATTGTGCACTGATCTTTCTGGTATTCATGCACACTATTCTTTTCTTCCTCTGCTTAAAAGGCTCTAACCTAGCGGAGTGCAATAGAACCTACTAACTCGCATTCATACTAGGGAAAACTTATAATTTGGACATATTGCATGAGGCAACTCTTCCTGTCTCTGTTCCAGCAAGACTTTGTGTAGTTGGGTTGAGCTAACCTTGCAGAGTGAGTCATGTTTCCTCCAAAAGCAATCAATCCAGCCTGACTGAAAACAGAGCTCTGTGTGTGTGTGAGCACTTTCCTTTTACATTTAGAACAAAGAGACTTCCTCATCTCTTCTCCCTTTTGCTACTCATAAGTAATGTGTTTTAGTTCAGAAGGCCATGTGACCTGTATACCTGTATAAGGCACCTGCATGCCTTTAGTAGGACTTCTTCCTGCTACACTTCATTGTTTGGCTTGCCTCTTTTGTGAACTTTTTAAATGCAAGTGAAAACTAGCTTTTTCTTCAGCCTCCCTAAGAATTGCACATTGAGCATTCTGTTCATTGGTAGCCTTCTCTAGTGTGGTTGTATTCTTTTTTTTCCAAGTAACTTTTGATCAAATTGTGTATATTGATAAATTATTAAATCCCCACCATACAACTTGGTGGCTGAGGAGAGATCCAAGTAGTGTTGTGCGGAGGGGAAGATGGGCATGCATAAGCTGTTTAGCTCTGTACTGAGCTCCAGACTGGTGCTTGTTGCGTGTGGAAGAGTTAATGTGCTTGAAGTGCTTTTGTTGGCCCAGCGGCTTGCTGAAAACATTGCCTAAACATCAGGTCAACGCATGCCTCTTACTGCTGCAGCCTCTAGGGAGATGGATGACTGGCCCTACTGCTGTCCTTATGTAACTTTTCAGCAGGTTGTGTCTGGGCAGCTATTTCGAAGTGCAGTCTTTGCTGTCGAACCCCCGATGGGCACAAGCGTGAGAGGAGGAGGCAGCTGTACCGCGCTGCGGCCTACACGCAGGCATGGGTTGCCCGGCCGGGTTAAGGCGGCAGCGCGGCGTGTCTGGGCCGGGCCTCCAGCCGCGGGTGCGGCGGATTCCCGCCGCCTCCTGCCCAACATGGCGCAGGTACGGCCGCGGAGCGGGGCGAGGGGCGCTCGTCCCTCGGCTGCGCCACGGCCGGCTAGGCTCGGC
>NW_024885590.1:0-42700 GCF_019232065.1 Centrocercus urophasianus
CCGACTCTGAGCGCGGCGGGGCCATGGAGGCGGCGGCGGCGGCGCTGGCGCGGGAGGGCGGCGGCGCGGCTCCCGCTCCCCACGAGCCCATCAGCTTCGGCATCGACCAGATCCTCAGCGGCCCGGAGCCCCCGGGCGGCGCGGGGCCGGCGAGGGCTGCCGGAGAGCCCGACTACCCCGGGCTGTACGGCGGCGGCTACGGCCCCGCCTGCTCGCTCGGGTCCTACAACCTCAACATGAGCATGAACGTGAGCGTGAACGTGACCCCCGCGCCCGCCGCGCCGCCCGCCGGGGTCATCCGCGTCCCCGCGCACCGACCCGCGCCGCCCGCACCTCCCGCCGCGCCGCCGCCGGTGCCGGGGCTGTCGGGGCTCACCTTCCCCTGGATGGAGACGACGCGGCGCATCGCCAAGGATCGGCTCTCAGGTGAGCGCTCCGCTCCGACGGCTCTCGGCGGCACCGACGGCGCGCGGCGCGGAGCGGCGGCTGAACGGGAGCGGGAGCGGAGCGGGGGCAGCGGCTCGGAGCGGGGAACCGTCCGCGCCGGGGAGCTGTGCCGGAACCGGCCGCGCTCCGCCTGTGCCGTGCGTGCGGCTGCTTCTACGGTGTGCGCCGGAGGCCGCCGAACGCTGCCGTGCCGGGGCCGGGCTCCCTCCGAACCGCCCCGCTCGCCGCAGCACCGCGCACCGGGATGCGGCCGCCGTCGGGGACCGCGCGCTGCGGCTCAGGGTGGGCGCTGCCCCCGGCGGCCCCGGGTCCCGATTCCCGTCGGAGCCGGAGCTTCGCCGCTGCCGCTCCCTGCGAAGTGCCGGGAGGTCCCGCCGTGCTTCGGCCGCGGGCTCCGCAGCACCGACCTGTTACAACCGCGGGGCTGCGGCCCCGGGTCGGCGGGAGGAGGGATGCCGTGCGAGGGAATGGGGAGCGAGGACCCTGTGTGGGGCGCACAGTGATACCCAGCTGTGTGTGGGAGCAGGGCGGCGTGGGGAGAAAACAGCACGCGGTGTCTGCGGGGCTGGGCGCCTGGCAGAGGGATGTGAGCCCACGTTGTGCAGTGTGTGTGGAACTGGGGCCTGTGCTGCGGGGTGTCTGCGTGACTGGGGATGCGGCGGGGACGGTTGTGGGGCTGGGGACGTGACGGGGAGGTGCTGGCGTGGCTGTGAGCCCGTGCTGTGCTGTGGTCGTTGTGCTGGGTTGTGGGATGTGTTGGGAGGAGGACGGGGCTGTGCAGGGTGTGCAGATCCGTGTGTGTGTGTGTGTGTATGGGGATGGATGCGGGGCTGCTGGATGCCGGGTTTGGGGCGAAGCCAGGGCTGGGTTGTGAGGGAGCGTTGGGGAGAGCGGTGGGGTGCAGCCGATGGAGCCGTGTGTGGGGTGCGTGGCTGGAGCAGCTCAGGGTGGTTGGTGGGGGTTCTGACCCCCTTTGCGGAGGATGTGGGGTGCTGGTGCCCGGTGCTGGGTGCCGGTGGGGTGAGCGAGGGGCTGTGAGCGAGGCTGAGTGCGGCTCCTTCCCAAGATGGCGGCTCTGCCACGTCCGCAGCACGGCCCTGTGTGGGGACGAGGGCGGCGGACGAGGCTGCGGGGGCTGTGGGGGCTCTGGAGGCTGCAAGGGCTGGGCCCTGTGGGTTGGGAGGTCTGGGGGTATGGGAGCCCATCCCGGCACCATCAGAGCCGGGTTCGCCTCCCGGCCCACCCGCGGGTGATGGAGCGCCGTCCCCGCGCATGGCCGTTGGTGACGTCCCCGTCTCCTGCCTGGCGCCAGCGGTGGGGGGACACGGCGGCCCCTCCCCGGCACGGGGTCTCCCAGCCGTAGCCATCACTCAGCGTTGGAGCCTTGGGGTGATGTTGGGGCTGTCGGCATCTGTTTGCAGTCAGGGGCCGCCCCGCGTGGGGAGGGGGCACGGGGGCGTCCGTCCATCCCCCCGACTGTGCAGCTCCACCTGCGCCGAGCGCTTCCGCCCCCGCCGCGGGCAGACGCCTTCCCACCACACTGCTGGGGTGTGGGGCACGGATGATCCGTCCCTGGGGCCTGCCGTAGGGTCTGCCCCGTGCCCCACAGCTGTGGGGTGCTGGAGCCCCACGGCAGCCCCGTGGCGGCGCGTTGGCGCAGCGCTGCCCATGCGGTGCGGTGTTGGCGATGGCCGTGGTGTCGCCTGCGCTGCAAGCACACGGCCCGGCTCCGTCCTCCTCCCGGCCCTTTGCTGTCCTGATGCTCCCGTGGCCTCGTCCCCGTGTCCCTATGGGAGGTGGCAGCCCCCTCCCCAGCCCCCCGCCCCCAGCGGCTGCAGGGCGGTCAACCCAGAGGCTGCTGCGTGCGAAGGGAAGGAGACATCAGCTGCCTCCGATGGCCTCCGGGTCCCATTCCCTCCGCAGGGAGTGCTGGGAGGCGGCGGGGCTTCGGCGCAACGCGGTGCTGGGAACAGGGCCGGGTTTGTGCTGCCTGGAGCCCTCCATGACCCTGGCGGTGGGACCGCTGTGCTTCTTGGTGAGGCCGGGGGTCCTGGCTGCTGGGTCCCCCTGGGGCTCAGGCGCACTCAGAGCCACGGCAGGAGGTGCCATGAGCCCCCTGACCACGTTTAGCGGCGCCGCGTCCTCTTAGGATCAGGATGTGAGGAATCCCTCCTCGCCCCCTCCCCACAGCTCCCACAAAGCTGCTCGGCCCACATCCCCCTCTGCGCTCAGTGCTGCCCGAGGGCCGCGCCGTCCCGGCAGCTCCCTGCAGGATGCTCTCGGCCCCATTCCCCGCCGGCGGCTGAAGCGAGGGCCGGGGCTGTGCCATGCCTGCTCCCCACACCCCTGCACAGCCGCTCGCCCCCCTCTGCCCACAGCCGCGCTTTCGCCCTTCGCGGCGACCCGGCGCATCGGGCACCCCTACCAGAACCGCACGCCGCCCAAGCGGAAGAAGCCGCGCACCTCCTTCAGCCGCGTGCAGATCTGCGAGCTGGAGAAGCGCTTCCACCGCCAGAAATACCTGGCGTCGGCCGAGAGAGCCACGCTGGCCAAAGCCCTCAAGATGACGGACGCGCAGGTCAAAACCTGGTTCCAGAACCGCCGCACCAAGTGGAGGTAATGGGGGGGGAGGAGGGGGGTTTCACCTGCGGCTCCTCCCGGTGCTGCTCGGCTGCTTTGCCCGCATCCCGGGGCGGGGGGAGGTGCCGTCCCCGTCCATCCTAGAGCCCAACCCTCACCACGGCCCCTGCAGGAGGCAGACGGCGGAGGAGCGCGAGGCGGAGCGGCAGCAGGCCAACCGGCTGATGCTGCACCTGCAGCAGGAGGCTTTCCAGAAGAGCCTGAGCCAGCCGCTGCCGCAGGACCCGCTCTGCATGCACAACTCCTCGCTGTACGCCCTGCAGAACCTGCAGCCCTGGGCCGAGGACAATAAGGTGACGTCCGTCTCGGGGGTGGCCTCCGTGGTCTGAGGGCGCTGCGTGGCGGATGGGAGCCCCTGTGCCCCCGGGGGCCCCGAACTGATGGGGGCTTTGGCCTGGAGGGATGCGAGGCCACCCCGATGCCCAGCGAAGGGGAGGGGAGGGGGCTGCTGCTTCCCGGTGCCACCCTGAGCGGCAGCCCCCTCCCCACACCACATCCGGGCCCCCTCACTGCCCTGGTGGAGCAGCAGCCCTGGGCAGGTGGACTCTGAGCGGGTGGACGCCCGACCCCCCCCAGCTTTCATCCCATGTGCCTCTGCCAGCCCGGAGCCTCTGGGGGGGCCGCCCACCCCGTGCAGCTCCTCGGGGCCCGAACCCCTTCAGCAGCTCCATGTGCTGGGACAGCCCCAAGGCGCCCATCCTGCCCAGGGAGGGCAGAGCCGGGGGGTGGCATCCCCTGGACTCACACATTCCCGGTGCTGGAAACTCACTGCTGCCCCCGTTCGTTGTGGGGCAGCGTCCCTCACAAGCATCCTGGTATCCGGACGAGTCAGAGTCCATCAGCTTTGGCTTCCAGCTGGGGGGTGCCATCGCTGGCCCAGCGTTCCCCGCACACCGGACAGATGGAGTTTGTCGGCCACACGGGGGGCTCCCGGTGCTCCCGGCCCCCGTCTGCAGCTCTGGGCCTGGACGATGGGCACAGGGTCCCCCCACGTGGTGGTGGGCGGCAGCAGCCCCCCCAGAAGCTGCTCCTGGGGCCACCTCTGCTTCCTCCCCTCTCTGTGTCTCAGTGTGGGGCTGAACTTTTGGTCTGGCACGATGCAGACAATGGGGGCAGTGGCTCTTCTGGGTCACCCGGTGAACTTCCACCCCCCCGTGTGTCCCAGCAGCGGGGTGCAGCCAGGCCGGGACTCAGACAATGCGGGGCTCCAGCCGGGTCCCGCTGCTAACGGGGCTGAGGCCCCGACCCCAACCCTAATAGCGACCCCGATTTTGACCTTGACCTTCCTGCTGACCCCAACCCGGCCCCGGTTCGTGGTGCTGCCGGGACGCCACGCGGTGGACGGGAAACGACCCGGGAGCGGAGGTCGCGCACCGGCACTCACGGGGACCGCGGGGACGGCAGCCCGAACCGGGACCCCTCGGGGCGCGCCGGGAGCCTGCGGTGCCGGCGGGGCCCCGGCCCGCCCCCGCCGGTTGCGCCCGTCGGTGGGGTTACGGGCGGGGGGGGGCGGGCATCGTCCCGCCGCTCCCGCAACGCTCCCGGGAGGAGGCGGGGCCGCCGGTGCCGGTTTCCCGACGGCGGGATTGGCTGCGACTCGGTGACGCGGCCCGTCGGACCGGGAGGGGGGAGCCGCCGCCGCCGCGCCGCCGCAGAGCCGCCGGGATGAGCGCGGGCGGCCCCGGCGGGGGGGAGGACGGCCCGGAAGGCTGCGCGCTGGGTTGGTCCGGGCCCCGCTGCTCTCCCCGCTCCCGGGGCGGCGAGGCCGTGCTCCGCGCCCGCGCAGAGGCTGCGGGGTACCGGCGGCTGCTCCGCGCCCGCGCGGCGGAGGTGGAGGCGCTGCGCGGGGCCGTGGGAGCGCTGCATCGGCAGCTGGAGGGGCTCCGCGACCGGCGCAGCGGGGAGCTCGCCAAGTATCAGGTAATGCGGGAAGGGTGTTGGGGGTGCTCGGGGGGCCGGCCGGGAGGTGTGAGCCGGGGGTGGTGCGCGATGGGGCTGGAACGGCGGGTCCCGGCGGTGTGGGGTCTCAGAGGAAGGGGAGTGGACGCTTGGGTTGGGGGCAGATGAGTGCGAGGATTGGGGGCGCCTCGTTACGGGGGGCGCGGAGTCTGGATGTGGGGAGCGCTGCCGCGGGGTGCGGCCGCAGCTGGGGGACAACGGCGGCTGTGGGGCGGCTGGGCTGGGGGTGTCGGGGTCCGGGTCGGGGTGTCGGGTTGGCGCTGACGGCCCGACCGCAGGAGCGGGTGGCGGAGCTGGAGCGGCAGATCGGTGAAGCGGAGCAGGAGATGGCGCGGTGCCTCCGGGAGTACCCCGCGCTGCTGCGGCTGCGGATGGCGCTGGACGCGGAGATCGCCGCGTATCGGTACGGGGAGGGGGCGCGGGTGGGGGCGGGGGGAACGCGGCGGTCGCGGGGCTCAGAGGAACCCCTTTCTTGCAGGGAGATGCTGGAAGGGGAGGAGCTGCGCCTGGGTGCCGTGGTACCGCCGTGACGGGGCGCCCACCCCTTCGCTGCGGACCAGGGACCGCCGGAACCCCCCGGGCTCCCGGCACCGGGCTGCTGTTCTGCGGGGCCCTCCGTGCCCCCCGGCCCCCTGGAGCGCCCTCCACTCCCGAGCCACGGGACCCCCGGACTCCTGGAACCCGGTCCTTCCGGACCCCTTTGCCACGGGAGCCCTGGGCTCCGCCGACGTCCCCGGGAGGCCCCCACTCCCCGGCGGGGCAGCGCCCCGGGCCGCACACCAGTCTCACCAGCCTCTCCAGAGCGGCAGCAGGGCTGCAGTCCCGGCCCTGGTCCACGCGGGTGCGCCTCAATAAACGCCCCGTGGCATTACCCAGCGCCCTGCGCTCCGCGTGATGGGGCCGCGACCCCCGGCAGCTCCGTGTGCGTGGGGCTGCGGCTGAGGCCGTGCCCTGCGCTGCTCCACGGCTGCGTGGTTCTGTGGGCCATTTCCTGCCAACGAGGCCTGGCTGCGGGGACTGTGCTCGTTCCCACCCGCCGCAGCCCCCAGCTGGAGCTGCCGGCTGGATGTCCTGCAGGATGCTGGGGGAGCGGCAAAGCAGGGCTGGGAGCTACAGGGCCCAGAGCCCCGCTCTGCCCCACGCGCCCCGACTGAGGTTTTTCACAGAAAAGCCGAGCTCAGCTCTGTTACAGAGGTTAAGAAAAAGCGCTTCAATAGAACAGGAGTGGATGGGAATGTCGGCACTGGGCGGCTTTGGGTGCCTCACCCCTGGGTGCTGCCCCTCAGCCCCCTCCACCCCACACCCCCCTGAGCGCCGTGCGCCCCTCAGCCCCGCTGCAGCCAGGCTGCGTCCACCTCCCTCCATCCGCTCCAGGGGCTCCAGGAGCTGTTGGTGTAGCTGTAGGGGTCCTGGCAGCTGATGCGCACCCGCCGCACGCCCTCCTGCAGGCTCATCTTCTCGGTGCCCTCCACAAAAGCATCAACCTGCAAAGGGGGTTTGGTCACAGCTTGAGGAAGGGCGCCGCGACCACCTGGAGGCACAGCGCTTGAAGCTGGGGGCACAGCAGTGAGGAGCCGCAGTTCTTCCCCATCCCAGGCAATGATGCTGCCTCACTTGGGCAGTGCTGGGGGGAAGCAGAGGTGACAGCTGGGAGTGACAATTTCCCAACCTCCCTCTTCCCCACCCCCGGGGGTCACCAAGCACTGCTCCTAACGATGCTGCTGCGCTGAGGGAGAGGCGGGGGGAGGTTTTGGTTGTGTGGGCAGAGGGAGGCTGAGCGCTCAGCGGTGCGGGTGGGGGGCAGTGGGGGTGCGGGCAGCCTGCCCCGTTACCTTGGTGCCGTTGGGGAGCTCGTACTGCAGCCAGTAGAGGAGGGCGAAGTAGGACCTGGGGAGCGGCCAGGAGGCCGGGGGGGCCCAGGCCAGTTGGAGCCGCCCCTCCTGGAGGTGCGCGGTCAGCGCCTGCGGGGGGTCGGGCCGCACTGCGGGCAGCAGAGCACAGCGGGGCTCAGCGTGGGGCTGCGGCCCGCCGGGCTTCCCGGCACCCTGACCCCCACCCCGGGGCCGTCTGTGGGCTGAGCTCACCAATATCACGGACAAAGAAATGGATGGAGAAGTTGAGGAAGGAGGTGTCCGAGATCCCCTCGAAGCGCAGCTGCAGCGGGCGCAGCTCCTCTGCGAAGGGGCAGAAGGAGGGGTCCGTGAAGGTGGCGTCGAACTGCCCGCCGTGCCCCGCTGCTGGCACCCAGTCCCCGACGGAGCCGTCGCTGTGCAGGAAGGCAGTGTGAGCGTGGGGAGCCCGCGGGGCCGGGCTGGGGGCTGCGATACCCACCTGTGTGTGAGGCGGGCGCGGAAGACGGCGGAGCGGGGCCCCGTCCAGGAGCAGCGGAAGGAGCCGCGGTAGGAGTCGGCCTGGCAGGAGGCGTCCCTGCCCTCCTCTCCTGACAGGACCGGGGACAAAGGGTTGGGGTCTGCGGGGCTGAGCTGTGTGCCCCTTCCCCAAACCGCCCCGCACAGCCCTGCCCGCGTGCGTCCCCTGTCCTGCAGGCAGCAGCACGGTCTTCCCCATCCCCGTACCGCGTGTCAGGCGGGTCCCCTGCCTGCCCCCACACTCGTTCCATCCATCCCCACCCTTCCCCATCACTCCACGTCTGTCTCCACCCCGTCCCATCACCCCACGTCTGCCCATCCTGCCCAACGGCGCACATCCCTCCCCACTGCTCTCTCCTGTCGCCGTGCCCCCATCATCCCACGTCCCCCCCAGCCCCAGGTACCGCTGTCCCCGACCACCACGTAGGTGCTGTCCAGCAGGACGCCGCCAGCCCAGCAGCTGTAGTTGCCGGTGGCCGGCAGGTCCAAGCCGATGATGGTGAGAGTCTGTCCCTCGGCCACGAGCTCAGCCATGGGCTCCGGCTCCCCGTTCTGCGTCCAGGTCACCCGCGGCTTCGAGGTGTTGCATTTCACCACCACGTCCTTGTTCAGGTTCCCCACCAGAACTGGAGGTGAAGTGCAGAGGCTGCGGTCGGTCTGGGTGCCCCCCGCCCCAGCTACGATCCACCCGCGGCCCCCAGCCTGCTCCGTCGCCCCCTATCCGCTCCCCATCCCTCCCTGCGCCGAGTGTCCCTCTCCGAAGCCCCCCCGGCCCCTCTCGCACTCACACTTCGGGGGGAAGGCGGTCAGGGCGTCCGTAAGGGCGATGCACAGCGCCAGGAGCACCGGGACCGGCATCTGTAGGGAGAGGGGCAGCGCGAGGGAACGCGGCGTTGGATCCCGGGAGGAGCGGAGCCGGGGCGCAGCCGTTCCGGGGCGCAGCGGGGGTGGGCAGAGCGAGAGGAGCCGGGGGCAGCGGCTGGGAAAGCACCGCTCGGTGGGCGGTGGGCGCAGCTCCCAGCCCTTCCCGGCACGGCCCCGGGCAGGGAGTGCCCGAGTGGGGCAGCGCCTTTCCGGCTCCCCGTCGCCCCCCAGAGACGCCCCTGCCTACCTCTGAGTGCGCTGCTCCCGCTGGTTCTGAGGGCCGGGAGCTGCCGCGTTTATAGCGAGCCGCGACCCCGCGGGGCTGCCCCAAGGTGAAGGCAAACCGCAGCAGCATCACAGTTCTCAGAAGAGGAGAAAGCGGCGCAGGGCGGAGCTGAGGACCGGCACCCGCCATCGGTTCCAGCCCAGCCTGCCTCGGTGCGAGCGCCACGCTGTGCCCTGGGCCGAGCGGCAGCGCGAGGCCGCCCGAGGCGGTGCTGGAGCTCCTCCGGTCCCGGCTCCCACGGGGTGCCCTCCAACACTGGGATCCATAGGGGAGGATTTTAGGGAGGCACGTCCAGGGGAGAGGGGAAGGGACGGCAGAGCCTGCGGCAGCGCCCAGCTTGGGGGTGCGCACCCAGGCAACGGCCTGGCGATGGCCCCAGCCAAAGGGGAAGGGGCAGGGGCACCCCTGGGTGGGAGCATCCCCCATCCTGCCCTACTCCCCCCCACAAGTGACGGGGAGCCCTGTAGCCCAGGGTGAATTGTCCCCATTCTGACAGCACAGGATGGAGGATGGGTTGGAGCTGCCATCCCCAGACAGGAGCAGGGACGGCTTTCACCACACAAATTGGCTCCAGCACTGAAAGGGAGGCAGATGTGGGGCAGGAACAGGGGTGGATGGAGACGAGGGGCAGCAGGTGGTGGGGATGGGGATGAGGGGCAGCAGCCCTGGGCAGGGGGTCTCTGCAAGTCCCCATCCTCCATCCTAGGGGCAGAGCAGTGCCAGACTGGGGGCAGGGGCAGGGGGCATGGGCTGTCCTCATCACTCCTGGTCACGTACTTTCTGGGGTTCCTAGAAAGTAAGAGGGAAGTCCAGGCACTGATGTGGCTGTGGCGAGGCTCAGTCACCAACCTTCCGCTCGGCCTTCGAGGTGCTGTGATGGAAGATGGAATCCCTGGGCCCCTTCCTGGGAACAGCAGAGCCTCATGCGTGGGCTCGAGGCAGGCAGGGGGGCAGACCTGCCTGCTGCTGGGCCACTCAGCCTTTGCTTGCCAGCCCTTTCACTCGGTCCTGTGAAGTGATGCAGGACTGGGACCAGCTGGGGGGCTGGAGAACCCTCAGGGGCAGGAAGGGGGGCCTTGAGGACAGGGAAGGAGTGCAGCAGCTCCCCCCAGAGCATCGCCCCATCCTTCCCGAGGGGGAGCAGGGAGCTGGAATAGGGAGCCGGCTGCCCGCCTCCCCCACCCACCGCAGCTTCCCCTTCACTTCTGTAGAAGAAGAACTGCGGAGGGGGAACATTCGATGCAAATGCCAGGGCTGCCCCTCACTGTGACCGGGACGGCAGCACGGTACCCAGAATTGGAGGCACGAGGTGAGCAAGGGCACCATGCATCACGCTTCCAAGCACAGGGCAGGGTGAGTGCTGGGCTCACAGAAGGGCCCTCGGGGGCTCACAGCAGCTGGTGAGGAGTGTCGTGGTGGGATCCACCGTGGGCAGCCATCCTGGTGGGACGGCAGGGTGCTGGGGAGGGGGAACGAAGCCCACCCTGCCCCAAGCCCTTTGCAGGCAAACGCTCCACGAAGCCAGGAGTAAAGGTCACAAAACTTTATACAGGAAAAATTCACGAGCGGCTCCATCGCTCCTGAGGAGCCGCCCCTGCATTTGGGGAGCGAGGCAGGCAGGGCCCCCCATCTCAGCCCTGCGGCCCACGGCCCCATCCAGCCTGGCCTTGACCCCCCCCCCCAGGGTCGGGACACCCACAACGCTCCGGGCCGCCAATTCCAGCACCTTGCCCCCCTCTCGGGGTGAAGCGCGCAGCTTCGTCCCCGGGGAAAGCAGCAGGGGCCGCTCCCGCAGGCGATGGCAGGGCAGCCCCCGGGCAGGGCTCGGCCCTCGGAGCAGCGCAGCGTCTCCCGGTCACCCCGCCGTCCCGGCCCAACCCGGGCAGCCCCGCGGCGGGGGGGCTCCGGCGCCTTCCGTTCATTGCAGCGCGCAGACGTCCCGGTTCTCATCCTCCCCCCCGGCCGCCTCCTCCAGCGGCTCGGCCGCCTCAGGGACGTCCTCTGCCGCCACCACCTTCTCCCGCAGCTCCGTGAGCAGATCGCGGCTCTCGCTGGGCGGCAGGTTGCTCAGGTAGTACTGGGGCGCCAGCTCCACCAGCCTGCGGGGACAAGGGGCGGGGGATCAGGGAGGGGGGTGGGAGCTGGGGGCCAGACGCCGCAGGGGCAACGCCGGGAGCACCTCTACAGATGTGAACCCCACAGATGGGAACCCCACAGATGGGAACCCCACAGATGGGAACCCCTCGTGAACGGGAACGGCCCCCATCTGCCTCCACCCCCCCCCCCCAGGCCAGGCGTCGTCCCGGGGCTCCGCCGCAGTGCTGGAGCTGCACACGAGAGCGGCCCCCAAATCCTCACATTTGGGGCTGGATCTCCGAGGCCACGCGGAGGCAGTTGTCCTGCGAGATGGTGAACTCGTGGTAGAGGACCCAGGGGGGCAGGCGCTGGGGGGGCTGTCGCAGCAGGTAGCAGCAGGAGGAGGGCAGGTGGGCCACGTGTTTGTGCGTCAGCATCACGTAGTTGCCGGAGCCATCGATGTCCCGGGCCACCTGGGGAGCGAGAGCGAGGCGGACGGCGCTGCCGGGCCGTGCCGCTCACCCCACGCGGCCGGGCCCCTCGCAGCCCCCCGCCCACCTTGAGGAAGTAGCCTGAGATGAGCGCCCTCTGGATGTTGAGCACGTTGGCGTCGGTGCCGAAGGCTGGCGGTGAGACGGGGAGCTCGATGCGCCGCATCACCTCCAGCAGCTCGGCCCGCACGACGCCCGCCAGGCGCAGCGCCTCGCTGCTCAGCGCGTGTTTGCGGCACCAGCCCTCATCCATGTCGTCTGCGGGGAGAGAGGGGTCGGCAGTGCGGGACGGGGAGTGCCGAGAGCCCCGCGCGGGGGCTGGGAGCCCTCAGAGCCAGGCCGAGGCTCCGGGGTGCTGCGCTGAGCACAGGAGAAGCAAAGGAAGAAGCAAAGGAGCTGTGGGATGCGCGCAGGGTTCTGCCCGGCCCCAGTCGCGCCCCTGCGCGGCACTCACGCTGCTGGAAGGCATTGAAGATGTTGATGAGGGTGAAGTGGTCTCCATCCGGGTGCAGCAGGGCCCGCCGGCGTGCGGTCACAGCCTCCTCCAGGCGCGTGGAAGGAGTCACAAAGCAGGGGGGAGCTGGGGACGCACAGACAGGTCCCCACACGGGCTGGATGCCGGGGGCTGCATCGCTCCCCTGGGCGGCAGCAGAGCGGCGCCCACCCCCACCTGTGAGCATGGCAGCCAGGCTGACCATCTCGTCCACGCAGTCGAACTCGCAGGAGGCGATGAGCGCTTTGGCCAGCTGAGGGTCCAGGGGGAACTCCGACATGATGATCCCCACCTCTGACAGGTTCCCGTCATCATCCAGGGCAGCCAGGTAGTCCAGGTCCTCCAGCGCTTGCATCAGCGACTCGGGGGCTGGGGCGGGAGGTCAGACGGCTGGCAGCGCCACCGAGGGCAGGAGCCCCGCTGCTGTGGGCGCTTCCACCCCTTAGGAGGGAGCGTGGACCGCAGCTGGCCCCGGCTCTCCTCCCAGCCCCGCCGCACTCTGTCTCAGCCCCACCTGGCCTGTCAAGGAAGTCGCACTGGCCCATGTCAGCGATGTCCAGGCGCTTCAGCAGCAGCACGAGGCGGCTGAGGCTCGTCTCGCTGACGTGGGGCGCGGGGCTGGCAGGCAGGCGCTGCTCATAGAAGGCCTCCGAGTACAGGCGCAGGCAGGTGCCTGCGGGAGAGGGGCCGTGAGCAGGGGCAGGGCGGCACATGGCCCTGCTGCAGGCACCCGCCAGCACCCGTCGCTCCCCGTGTGCCCTGGGGGGGGCTCACCTCGGGGGCTGCCAGCAGCTCGCTGCATGCGTGACTCTGCCTGGCTCCTGCTGATGGGCCGCAGCACCTGGGACTCTGCACGGATGCGGGGGTTGTAGACCTGCAGGGTGAGCCCATGAGAAGGGACCACAGGTCAGCCCCTGCCTGCGCCAAAGCTCCTGCATCCCCGATGGTGCAGAGCGGGGTCTGGGCTGAGTCCCCGGGCAGGCAATAGGATGAGCGGATGATTTCGAGCCCAGACCCTCTTCCCACACTCTCAGCTTGCCTCAGGGCAGAGCCAAGCTCCCCATCCCCACTCACACTGCGCAGCTCCAGCCCCGTGTCGATGACAAAGCCCACAGATCCCAGAGAGAAGGACGAGTCCCCGAGCCAGTGGGTGACGACGACCCGCCGCTCCCAGCCGCCCTCCTCCGGTGCCTCATACACCTTCTGTGCCGCACGGCCCACGCCGGGGTGCAGGGGCAGCACCAGCAGCGGGCCCAGCCCCGGGTTCAGCGCCACAGCTTCGGTCTGGATGGCCCTGCAGCACTCAGTGATCTCCTGCAGGAAGGACGGGGCCGCGAGTGATGTCGCAGCAATGCCCAGAGGGTCTCCACAGACCCTAAACAGGGCCGTGCCCACCTGGCTGCCCTGAGGAAAGACCTTGGGCCCTACCGTGCCCACAGCTGAGCTGCCTCAGCCCAGCAGACACCCTGAGCTCCCATCTCAGAATCACACAGAATCACCCGGGTTGGAAGGGACCTCAAGGATCATGTAGTTCCAACCCCCTGCCCAGCAGGGCCACCAAACATCCACATTCAGTTGCCCAGGACCCCGTCCAACCTGGCCTTGAACACGTCCAAGGACGGAGCATCCACAACCTCCCTGGGCAGCCCGTTCCAGGGCCTAACCACTCTCCTTGTGAAGAACTTCCCCCTAACATCCAACCTCAATCTTCACTCCCTCAACTTGGATCCATTTCCCCTCGTCCTGCTGTTGTCAGCCCTTTGGAAGAGTTTACTCCCCTCCTGGCTGTAGGTTCCCTTCAGGTATTGATAGGCTGCCATGAGGTCACCCCGCAGCTTCTCTTCTCCAGGCTGAACAATCTCAGTCAGGGCTTCCCTAAGAACTACAGACAGGGAGCCCCTCCAGCCCTCCTGCCCCCCACCCCACACCGGTGGCACCGGGAGGCCCCGAAAGCCCGAGGCAAGGGGTGGTGCGGCCCCACCTGCTCGCTGGCCAGGAAGAGGAGGACGTGGCCGGGCTCCTGCCGCCGGTGGATGTCCAGCACAGCCTGGCAGGCTGCCGCGACGCGGCCGTGGGTTGGGACATCCCTGTAGAGCAGCTGCGGGGACGGCCCGGCTCCGGGCACCCTGACCACGGGGGGATCCCCGCAGAAGGCGCGCAGCCGCTCCTCCATGGCCGGGGAGGTCACCACCACCACCTTCAGCTCCGGGCGCTGGTGCAGGACGTCCTTCAGCAGCCCCAGCAGCACATCCGTGGGCACCGTGCGCTCCTGGGCCTCGTCCAGCACCACCACCCCGTACTGCCGCAGCAGGGGGTCCGACGTCATCTCCCGCAGCAGCATCTCGTCCGAGCAGAACCTGCGCGGCCCGGACCCGTCAGGGGGTGGCCGTGCCTGCAGACGTCCCCAGGGGAGCGAGCCTCTCCCACCCAGCGCTCGCCCTGCCCGGCTGCCTTAATGAGGCCACGGGGGATTAAACGATTACGCCGCGGCCGGGGAGCAGAGCGGGATTAGAACGGCACGGCGGCCCCCATCCCCGCACCTCAGGACGGTCTCGGCGGTGCAGCAGTCCTCGTGGGGGACGCAGTAGCCAACCTCGTGGCCCAGGTTCAGGTCCATCTCGTCGGCCACGCGCAGCGACAGGCTGAGGGCGGCCAGGCTGTGGGGCTGGGTGCAGGCCACCAGGCCGTGTGCAAACTGCAGGGACAGGGCGTAATCGGCGCACCACTGCGGGACCTGCGAGGGGACGGCGCTGGTCGGCGGCCTGGGTGCTCCACAGCCATCAGCCAGGGCTCTGCACAGTGCAGGGGCACCCGGCGCCTCTCACAGCCGCTCCTGCCCTGGCGATGCTGCACCCGAACCCACGGCGGCCTTTGCAGGGAGCTGCGAGGCCTCACCACCCTCCGCCCAGAGCTTTCTGCCCTGATCCTGGCATTAAAGACACGGGACAACCACCCTCTCCACCTCTACCTCGTCGCTTCTTACTCCCACTCGAGTCTTGGCTGCTCACCTCCTTCCTAGCAGGGAAATCATTCCTCCCCTCATCGCTCCCCATTGCCTGTTTCCACATGTTTCCAGTCCTGCTATGCTCAGTTTGTGACTGGAGAGCACGTGCCCCAGTCCACGTTAGATGGGGCTCCTCCAAACCAGCCCCTTACTCCCCTGCTGTAGCCAGACACGCCTGCCATTTAACTGCAACGCAGCGGGCTCCTTGCCCACATCCTGCAGCACGCAGTACCTGCAGGCAGGTGCCCTCGAGCGGCAGGGATCTGCCCCCAAAGCCACTTGCAGAGACCCACACACAGCCCTGCAGGGGCCGCAGCCCCCAGCCCTGTGCCTGGCTGTGCCCCCTCCCATCACCGCTGTGCACAGCTCAATGCCCTCCTCATAAGGACCGGCACAGAGCGCAGTCAGCCACAGAAACAGCAAAGGGACGCAGCCTGAGCATCAGCTCTTCCCCCTTTGGGCAGCACACCAACCTGCAGTGTGCTGCACACCAAGGCATGGGATCAGACGCTCCGTGTCTCCCCGTCTGCTGGAGGTGTGGTGGTTCCAGGACCCGCACGGTGCCTGCACCCGAGGGCAGCCCAGCCCCAGGGCTACCAAGCACTGGGTGAGGCCCCTAAAGGGGGCTCCTCGCTGGCTGTGCCTCACGCTGAACCTCAGCTGAGCGCTGCAGCACGGCTGCACCCAGAGCCCTGCAGCCAACGCCCTGATAAACCCAGCGACCGGCAGCTGCTGAGCTTTGATCCAAACGGCAGCCGGCCCTGTGGAGGCTCATGGTTACCCCCGCAGCTTCCAGGCGATACCTTTGCAGGTCAAAGTCTGCGTGACGACATCCTCAGGTGTTGTGTCAGAGGAGCACAGATGGGACGCGCTACCCCTGCTCCATGGGGAGGCCCGGTGGTCCTGGCACCGTGTGCCAGCTATCGCCCAGACTGACCATCCCTGACCATCGCACCAAGCCAGCAAGAGTCCCAGCCCTCTCCCAACACACGGGTGGCAGTGCCTCCCCAGCTCATGCAGAGGCACTGCCTGAAGCCAGCACTCCTGCCCTGGCACATCCAGCACTGCACTCAGTGCTGTTTGCCCGCCGCAGTGGGGCTGGCAATGCCACCCATGGGGCCACCCGCTGCATCAAGGCCAAAGCAGAGCCCAGGGCTGCAGGACGTTCATGCAGCAACAGGATCAGTGTGTGGGAAGGCTGCTGCCCCAGCACAGGGCGTCTTGACAGCAGCACCACAGCTGCTCCGTGTAAGGAGGACGGCGCTGCTGAGGGAGCACCGCAGCACAGCACAGCGCAGCCCTGTGCCCATCTCAGCAGCAGCACGGCCCCAGCCCTCCCGCTCACCTGTGTACTCTTGCCTGTGCCGGGTGGCCCAGACACCAACACGATGCCGCTGCTGCCCTCCAGGTGCTCCATGAAGCTGTACTTGGTGGTCCAGACTGGCAGCTCTCGGCGCTGCCGCAGCAGCTCGTAGTAACGTGAGGAGAAGGGCAGGCCATCGTATGGATTCACCTCCAGGTCCCCGTCGCAGCCCAGGGCTGGGTCCTCATCCTCCTCCTCATCCTCCAGCACCGAACCGGAGCCGTTCTGCCGTGGCGGGGAACTCGAGGCCCTGCCAGTGGCCATGGCGCTTCCACTGCAGGGGGCAGGTGGGAGGTGGCACAGGGACACCCTGATGCCTGCAGGGTGTGGGGACATGGGAGACAGCCTGGGGCTGAGCCACCCTCAACGGGACGTGAGGGGGTGGGAGGGCCCAGGACAGGGACCGGCATGGACTGGGTACGGGGACAGATGGGGCCGGGCTGGGACAGAGGGGAGCAGAGGCACGTGGGGATGGGGGCACACCAGATTAGGGCACACGGGATTGGGGCACACGGGATGGGGGCACATGGGATTGGGGGCACATGGGATTGGGGGCACATGGGATTGGGGCGCGGGATGGGGGCACGCGGGGGCGGAGGGCTGAGGAGCTCAGGCCGGGCCAAGCGACCCGGAGCGCAGTGCACGAATGAGGCCGGGCACAGCCGGGGGTCACCGGACCGCACCGGAGGGGGACGTGGGCAGCGGGTCGGCCCGAAGGAAAGGGGGCACCGCGGGTCCGTTCGGTTCCGGTTCCCGTTCCGGTTCCGGCCCGGCCGCCGCTCACCTGCGCGCGCCGCCGCCACCTCGGCCCTGCCTGGAGCGGGCGTCAGGTGACCGCGGCGTCGTCACGTGGCCTTCGGCAGCCGCCAATCAGCGCCGCCCCTGCCGCCCGGCGGCGCGCGGTCCGTTACTAAGGGCGGCGTCTGCGTGGCAACGGGCGGCTCCGGGGCGGGCGGCCAGCACGGAGCGCGGCGAGAGCCCGGCGCGTCCGGGCCGGCACCGCTGCGGTGCAGCGTCCCGAGCCCGGCGCCCAGACCGGAGCCCTCGGTTCCCGGCTCGGGGCCGCCAGGTGGGGCTGCGGGGCGGCCCGTCCCCTCCGAGCGGCGGCCGTGGGAACGGCTCGGCCCGGCCGTGCTCGTTTGTGGCGCGGTTCACCCGCGAGCCGTTCGATTGCGATTAAAGGCCAGAGGTGTTCAGAGCCGCTTTCATTCCGCTCGGCCGCGCCGTACGAACGCGCCGGGTGTTTCGTGGCGAATCTGCGGATGCGTTTCGTGACGCAGCGGGCGGGGCGGGGCGAGAGCGGGGCTCCGAGCGGCCGGGATGGCGGGAACGGGGGCGGCGCCTCGCTCAGAGCGGAGCGGGGCTGCAGGGCTGCGGGGCTGCGGGGCTGCAGGGCTGCGGGGCTGCGGGGCTGCGGGGCTGCGGGGCTGCGGGGCTGGGGGAAGCGCGGCGTCGGTCGGCCGGGCGCTGCCGGCCTGGGCGGCGCCGCCTGCTAGGTGGGAAACCCTGGGTGCGACCGGAGGGCAGCGCGGAGCCGCGGGGTGCTGGCAGGCAGGGACGGGGCGGTGGGCGATTGTCCTGCGCTGCGCTGCGCTGCTCCGCGCTGCTCTTGTCCGTCCGTCTGCAGCACTGCATCCAGGTCTGGGCCCTTCGGTACAGGAAGGACAGGAGCTGTTGGAGGGGGTCCAGAGGAGCCACAGAGACGATCGGGGCTGCAGCACCTCCCTGCAAAGCCAGGCTGAGGGAGCTGGGCTCGTTCAGCACGGAGAAGAGAAGCTGCGGGGTGACCTCAGTGCAGCCTGCAGTGCCTGAAGGGAGCCTGCAGCCAGGAGGGGAGGCAGCTCTGTGCAAGGGGAGATGGCAGCAGGACGAGGGGAAAGGGCTGGGAGCTGAGGGAGGGCAGCTTGGGGTTGGGTGTCAGGGGAAGTTGTGTGCTGTGAGAGCGGGGAGGGGCTGGAACAGCTGCAGAGAGGCTGCGATGCCCCGTCCATCCCTGGAGGGGTTCAGGGCCAGGTTGGATGGGGCCCTGGGCAGCCTGGTGTAGTATGAAATGGGGAGGTTGGTTGCCCTGCATGCAACAGGGGGTTGGAGCTTCGTGATCCCTGCTGTCCCTTCCAACCCGGGCCGTTCCGTCATTCTGTGAGCTCCCAGAGCCGGGCAGGCGGGCACCGGGAGCGGAAGGCAGGCGGCGGCGCTGAGCTGTTGCTCCCCCGGCCGCTGGGTGCTGCAGGAGAGCAGCGCCGGGCTCGGTCCTGCGGGGCTCTGCGCGGCGCTGCGCTGAGGTTCGGGGGCGGGTTGGCCGCAGCCGGGGCGCGGACGGCCCCGTGCTGCTCGCTGTGCCCCGGGCTCCGGCCCGCCGTCCCCGCTCCGGGCACCGCGGCGTCGCTGGGGTTGGGAGGCTCCTAATCCTGGCGTAGGCGGCGCGGGAGCCGTTGTCCGGTGTCCGGTGGGTGCCGGGCTGCGGTTGGGCCCCACGGCGCCCGGCGGGGTGTTGAGGAAGCAGAGGTTTGCACAAGCCGGTGGGGTGCACGTGACCCGGGGAGCGAGGCGGGAGGAACCGGCAGCGCCCCGCGCAGCGCCTCGGGTCCCCGTGCTGCACGGCTGGCCATGGCCCCCTGGCTGCCCACCAAGGAGAAATATGGCGTGGGTGAGTGGGGCCTCGGTGGCTGAGCAGGGAGCCGGGGCTGCGGGGTGAGCAGCGCTGGGGCGGGGCGGAGGCGATGCTCGGTAGTGAGAGTTGGAGGCCGGGTCCCCACGGCGCTGCCGCTGGTTTTGGAAGGTCAGGGGCTGCGGGATGAAGCGTGGAGTGGACGGGGGCTGCAGGTGGTGGGATGGGTTGGGAGTCGTGGAGCCGGGGGCCGAGCGGCAGGGCAGCGTTGAGGCTGCGCCTTTCCGAGGCTTGGTGCAGGATCTGTCCTCCCTTCTGTGCTGGGCTCAGCCTGGATGTTGAACCATGCTCGGCTCCAGGGCTCTTTAGCTCGTTAGTGACCGGTGCCATGGACTGTGCTCATTTCTGATCTGCCTGTGGGGAGGTGCCTGTGCAGCCCAGAGTCAGCCCTGCCATTTGCCCCTGGGCCACCTTGGGGCTCTGCTCCCAGTCCCTGCTCCTGGTCCCTGCGGCGGTTGTGGCAGAGCCCTGGCAGCCTCAATCCCTGCCCTGGCCCCACTCAGCCTCCCTGCAGCACCCTGAGGAACTTCTCTTTACGCCACTCCCGCCCTCCCTGCTCTGTGCCTCTTCCCCTTTCTGGAGGGGCCGTTTCCCAGGCCCCTGCCCTGTGCTGCGGGGGGGGGGGCCTGCCAGGGACCCTCCGAGCTGCCCTGTGGGAGGCCTGGGCCCGGCAGGGGGGCGAACAGGACTGGGGCCAGGGGCTGTGCAGGATCCTCGTGCAGAGAGCAGGAAGGGTCCGTGGGAAGCTGAGGGCCTTGGAGCTGCGAGGAGCCAGCACGGCCATGGGGCTCCAGCTGGGGGTCCCGGATGAGCCACGCAGGTCTGTGAGCGCTGCAGTCCCTGCGATGCAGGCTGGAGGGCTGAGTGAATGGGGTGAGGTGTGAGCAGGGTCCCAGCAGGGCGCCACCAGCTGCAGGCACATCTGTAGGGACGGTCCGCTGCGCAGGGTGCCGCCCGTCCTGTGGTCAGGGCTGCCCCCTCCCGGAGCCGCAGAGGAGCCGTCGCTGTGCAGAAATAGCAGCAGGAGCAGCGCGGCCGCTGCTGCAGCAGGAAGCACCCCGTGCTGCTGCTCATCCTGCGCAGGGCTGGGACTCTGTGCCGCGACCCGCAAAGCTCAGGGCTGAGCGATGCCCGGAGATGTGGCTGTACCCCTATGTGGGGGTCGAGTGAGAGGTACGCGGCTGCAGGGCCTCCGCTGGGCGGGGGCAGGACGAGGAGCCCCTGCTCACAGCTCCTGGCCCCTGTCTCTGCAGCCGTGTGGAACTTCCCCAGTGCCAACGAGCATCACCTCCCACTGGAGATTGGGGAGACGGTGCACATCCTGCAGGCGTCCGAGGGTAAGGGGTCCCGGCTGGGCTGGGGCTGAGCTGCACTCGGCCGGGGGTTGCCTGGCCCCAAGCCTGGCTCACGCTGAGCTCCTCCCTTCTCTCGCAGGCTGGTACCGCGGGTACTCGCTCAGGAACAGGGCTGCTCGGGTAGGTGAGGGGCACGGGGGGCTCAGCCAGCCCCGGCTGTGTGGGTACCCGCTGGGGACACCGAGGGGATGGGGACCCCTGCGGGGCTCTCACTCCTCGGGAAGCCCCCGGCCCGTGCCTACCGACACCGCTGATTGCTGCTCCCCAGGGCATCTTCCCGGCCTCACTGATCCGCCTGAAGGGCGCGGTGGTGGAGCGCAGGGGGTAGGTATGGGGCGGGGGGGCAGCCGCGTGCCGGGAGCGGGCGCTGCAGGGCTCTGTGCCCTCCCCACAGGGCGGAGGAGAGCGTGGTGCCCGCCGAGATGCCCATGGTGCAGGAGGTCACCACCACGCTGCGGGAGTGGGCCGCCATCTGGAAGCAGCTCTATGTGGTGAGGGGAGGTGGGGGTGGGGAAGCACGGGACGAGGTTGGGGCTGGGGGTGACCCTGAGCACGGCGCTGCCCACAGACGGGGCAGGTGGAGCGGTACTGCAGGGTGAAGCAGATGATGTACGAGCTGATGGAGCAGCGCTCGCAGCTGCTCTCGGGTACGCTGCCCAAGGACGAGCTTCTGCAGCTCAAGAAGGAGGTGACCAGCAAGATCGACTATGGCAACAAGTGAGAGGGGAATGGGGCTGTCCTCATGTCCCCGCTGACCTGGGGTGGCGGGGACAATGCCGTGCAACCCACCTCGCCAAGAGCTACTGCTGAGGGCCCTGGGTTGGGGCAGAACGCATCCCTGGTGCTACTGCTGTTCCCGCCCCGCTGCTCTGCTGCTGGCCGTGATCTCCAGGCCTGTCCTGCCCCGTGCCGTGCTCACGGCCCCCTGCCTGCAGGTCCCAGAGGGACACACAGCCCCACATATAGCCCAGCCGGGCTCTGGGTCCCACCTCACCCCCTCTGCAGGATCCTGGCGCTGGACCTGGTGGTGCGGGACGAGGATGAGAACATCCTGGACCCCGACAGGACCAGCATCATCAGCCTGTTCCAGGCACACAGAAGGGCAGCACAGACCGTCACGCAGCGCATCCAGGAGGAGACGGTGAGGGTGGCACCGATCCCAACGTGCCACGTGCCCACGGCGCTGCACACAGCCCGTGCCCCACAGCCCTGAGCTGCGTGTGGGGCTGAGCAGCCTCGTGCCCCGCAGAGCTCGCAGCAGAGCCACCCGGGCTGCAGCGCACGCCTGGCGGCTTCGCCCTCGCACAGCCTCTACCTCTGCGTGCGCAACTTCGTCTGCAATATCGGCGAGGAGGCGCAGCTTTTCATGGCTCTGTACGACCCGGGAGAGCAGCGCATGATCAGGTGCCGTGCTCCCCCTGCCCTGTGGGGCCGGGCTCCCGTCCCTCTGTGCTCTCCGTGTCCGTGCGGGGCGCCCCGGCCCCTCTGCGGGCTGCTCACACCGTTCCCTCCCAGCGAGAGCTACGTGATCCACTGGGCCAGTACGGGCGTCCCGCGGGACATCGAGCTGCTCAACAACCTCCGGGCCATTTTCACGGTGAGCCCCCGGCCCTCGCCCACCCGCTCTGGGTCTGTGCCTGGGGGATGGCGCACATCCTCCCCACCTTGCTGCATTGCAACACCCCCTCGATGCGGCGCTTGGGATGCACTGGGGCGCTGTGCGTGCAGGGATCCCCAAGCCTGTCACGGCCCGCATCCCCCCCATGCATCCCACTCCCAGTTCTGCCCCTCTGCACGCTCTCTCCCGCCCCCCTGCGCCCCACTCCATGCCCTCCCCCGGCCCCGTGCCCACCCTCACCCCGCAGTCAGGCTCGTCCCGGTTTCGGCTGCCTGCAGTGAGCCGGGCGAGGAGCAGCTCCTGCTGACTGCGCAGGTTTCTGCTGCTCGAGCGAAGCTGCGCTGACCCTCAGGACGGCCCTAGCCATCGATATGCAAATGAGCCGGGAAATCAATGTAAATGAGCAGCATCAGCACTTCCAGCCGCGCGGTCCAACTCCCCCAGCGCTCGCTCCCCTCCGATCCCTGCCTGCGGCTGGCGCTGCGTCCCTGAGCCGCGTTCCCGTGCCGCAGCCCCGCAGGAGCAGAGCCCATGGGATCTGGCCTGGCCGCGGTGCCTGGAGTTGGGGTGCATGGCTGCTCCCCAGGCCCCGCACCGCGTCAGATCTGTCCCACCTCGAGGTGCTGTCATTGCCATGGGGACTCCCTGAGGCCGTCGTCTCCATCAGCCCACACTGTGTTGTGCACACGATCCCCGGGCTCCACGCAGCAGCTTTGTGCCCTCTGTGGGGCACAGCAGCAATCCCTGGCCCCAAAAGCAGAGCTCTGCAGCAGCTCTGCACCCCATTAACCGTACCCCCAGCTGTCCTCCCAGGCAGTCGCAGCTCGCCGTGCCCTCCTGGCAGCAGAGCATCCTCACTCAATTCTCACACCCTGCTGTGCTCCCAGGACCTGGGCAGCAAGGACCTGAAGCGGGAGAGGCTTTTCCTGGTGTGTCAGATCATCCGGGTGGGCCGCATGGACCTGCGTGAGACCCTCAGCCGCAAGCTCAGCACCGGGCTGCGGCGGCCCTTCGGCATCTCGGGTGAGGGGGGCTCAGGGTGGACCCCAGCACCACACCAACCCCATGGGCAGCTCCCAGACCCACAGCCCCCCCCCCCCACCGCTCTGCCCTGCTCCCTCCATGCTCACTTTTCCCCATCGCCATCACTGCGCTGGCTGGGTCACGCAGGTGGTGCCAGCAGAGCCCCCCCAGAGCAGGGAGCCCCATGGAGAGGGGAGTGCAGGAGCTCCCCGCACCCCACCCTGCCCTGACAAATGCTGCTGCTCTGGGTATTGATCCTCTTTGGATGGGCTTGGTAGGAAATTATTGATTTTAATTGGCCAATTAGCGTGCACTAGGATCTTGGCCACGAAGCAATTACCAGGTGAATTATTAACATACTGGCAGCTAATTGCGCTCTGAGCTGAGCGTGTCTCTGGGGAGGGAGCAGATGGATGGTCCTGGTGCAGCGGTGCAGCGCCCTGTCCCTGCTGCCTGCGGCTGCCACAGGGCTGCGGGTGCCACCAGTGTGGCCACACAGACCCCATGGCAGCCCTCCCCGACACAGCATTGGGTGCAACCCCAACAGAACTGCGGGCGCAGCATGAGTCCCTGCCCAGAGCCTCGTGTGTCTCGGTGCCACCCAGCACCAGGGGGCAGAGGGGTCCTTGTGGGACACGGTGACGTCCCTGGGAGCAGGATCCGTGCTGGGATACAGGGCAGGGTTGTGGCTGCAGAGGGGACAAAGCAGGCCCTGGGTGCATGCAGGAGGGTTTGGCACAGGGGTCTGTGGCACCGGGGTTGCATCCATGGCTGCTGTGTCTGTACCACTGCAGTGATGGACATCACCGACATCACCAAGGGGAAGTGCGAGAGTGACGAGGACAAACAGCACTTCATCCCTGTGCACCTGTGAGTCCTGGGGCTGAGGGCAGGCAGCGCTCCGGGGGCTGGGCTGGCGTGGGGACAGTGGTGGCACAGGGACAGCAGGAGTGCCAGAAACAGAGAGCAGATACTGCTGGGGACTTGGGCTTTGCAAAGAGATTGCGCGTCCCTGGAGCACTGTATAATCAGGATCAGGAGCTCTGCGGGGTTAGGAGAAAGGGTATTGGTATGGCCCGTGAGATACTGAGGGATACGGACCTTCCTGGAGCCCCACAGGCTCCACTTTGTGGGTGTGAGAGTGCTGTGGTTCACCCCAAACCAGCCCAGGTGCTCTCCTGCACCTCCCTATGGGGGCCTTTGCAGCAGGCGGGTGGGGAGCCATGGGGTCCGGCTTGTTTTGCTGTTGTGGTGGAGAGCAGCGGTGCTGCGTGAGCCCTCCCAGCTCCTCCTGCTGTCTGGCAGGGCGGCCGCCGAAAACGACTTCCTTCACAGCATGATCAGGAAAGCAGTGGAGGGGAAGGACATCAACCACAAAGGACAAGGTAGCAGACCCCCCCCACAGCCCAATAAACCTGCAGCAGCCACAGGTCGTGATCACGCTCCTGCATGGAGCAGGGCTGTGCTTGGAGCTGTCCTGGCAGTCAGGGTCAGCCCTGTGGGGGCAGGGGGGGATCACCCACCCCAGCACACCTCAGGGCTGTGCCCCGTGGGAGCAGCTCTGGCTGCAGCTCGGGCCGAGCTGGCACCAGCCATGGAGCTGACAGCCCTCACTCTGCTCCCCACAGGGTTCTGGTTGTCCCTGAAGATGCTGTGGGGAGACCTGAACCAGGTGCGCAAGGACCACCCGCACCTCGTGGACCGCAGCACGGTGGTGGCACGCAAGCTGGGCTTCCCGGAGGTCATCATGCCAGGCAAGCAGGGAGCAGCAGCGTCCTGCTCCATCCTGCAGAGCACCACTGGCTCAGGAGATGGGCGCAGCAGCAGCGCTGTGCAGGGGGAGGGGAGGGCAGCGAGCCTGGCGCACTGTTGGTGCCGACCCCGAGGCGAGGCAGGGCAGGGGGGGCTGGTGGTGCTGGCTGCAGCGGGGCCCGGCCCACTGAGTGCACTGCTTCCAGGGGACGTCCGGAACGACATCTACCTGACGTTGGTGCAGGGAGAGTTCGACAAGGGGAGCAAGAAGACGCAGAAGAACGTGGAGGTGACGGTGTGCGTCTGCGACGAGTCGGGCAGCGTGGTGCAGGTATGGCGAGCAGCGACTGCCCCACGCATCCCTGAGCAGGGGCAGCAGCTCTGTGCCTGGAACGGCCCTGGTGGCAAAGCGGTGCTCCTGAGGTTGTCCTTCAGGATAAAGCCTTGCGAAGGTGGTGGGAAGGGGCAAAGCCAGCCTCTCCCACCTCTGTGCGCCCGCTGCCTCGTCCCTTTTCCAGGGTGTTTGCTTTCATTGCAAACTGCTCTTATCTGGCCCGTGGGAACAGGTTGTTAATTAGCGAGGCGCCCGCTGGGCTCCTGCAGAGATGCAGTCCCCATCTCTTTCTGCCCGTGATAATGAATTTCCCGTGGGGAGGAGGGGCTGTGGCAGATGGGGACGGGGCAGCGTTTGGCTGGGAAGGGATGCTCCAAAGCAGGTCCCCGCACTGCCTGGGCTGCGTGGGAGCAAGGCGGCTGTGGGGCTTCTGGACCCCTCTGGTGCTGTCTGTACTGGGCTGTGCCTTTGCGTCCTTTGCTCTGTAAGTCGTGTAAGGCTTGGTGGGAGCTGAGCACAAACATCTCTGCAGAATGTGATTTACCACGGGGCGGGGGACAAGCCGGCCAGCGAGTACCGCTCTGTGGTGTACTACCAGCAGCGGCACCAGCGCTGGATGGAGACGGTGAAGGTCTGTGCTGGTCCCACCAAAGCCCCGGCCCCTCACCAAGCAGGGCGTCAGGACTGGCCCAGTTGCCCAGCTCTTCCCTGCTGCGCTCACGTGGGTTCTTCTCCCTCAGATTGCAGTTCCCATCGAGGACGTCCACAAGACCCACCTGCGGTTCACCTTCAGGCACCGCTCCTCCAGTGACAGTAAGCGTTGCTCTGCGCACTGCTCTGCTCCTGGTGCCGCTGGGCTGTGATGGAGGGGCTCTGGCCGTGTGTGGGGTTCAGAGGCAGGAGCCACACAAGCAGCCCTTGTCCTGTTCTGCTGTGGGGACGCACCAGGGCTGCTGTGAGACCTGGAGGAAGCGAGCTGCTGTCCCTGGTTTGCTCTGTCCCAGCTGCCGTGCAGAGATACAAACCTCGGGACGACTCCGCCTCTGCACAGCAGCTCCTGGGCTCTGTGCTGGCACTGCCTGGGCCTCGTGGCCGTGGGCTGCAGGGAGCAGAGGGGCTGCCGTCAGCTGCTTTGCAGAGCCAAGAATCAGAGGCTATGAGGTGGTGCAGCTCTGTGCACCTTCCTGTGTGCTAATGTAGGACTGGGAGCAACCCACAGCTGCAGAGCTGGGCACGAGGGCGGCCTGGCATGTCCCAGCTGCAGGGAGGGTGCCCGGGGCGGTTGGCTGACCCTATCTGCCCCAAACCCATAGGCACGCAGTCCCCACCTCCCCTCTGCTCCTCTGTTTTTGGTGTTCTCTCCCTCCCTGTCTCATACCTGTGCTGCAGCTGCGTGCATCAGTGCATCTCGTGGTGCTCCGGTGGAAGGCAGCGATGGCCTCAGCACAGCAGCCCTGCACAGCAGCCCTGTGGGCTGCACCCACCCTTCCCCTGCGCTGCCTCCACCTCCATCTCTGTGCCTTTTTCTCTCCCAGCTAAAGACAAAAGCGAGAAGATTTTCTCCATGGCCTTTGTGAAGCTGATGCGCCCTGATGGCACCACGCTACGTGACGGGGAGCACGACCTCATCCTGTACAAGGTAGGGCAGAGCGGCCCAGGACTGTGCCCACAGCCACGTGTGCAGGGTCCCCATCTCCTCCTGTCCTCGTGGGCCCCAGCACGGCTCTCTGCACACATCATCTCCAACCCCGCTGTGCGCATCAGCTGTGCCAAGTTTTGTTTAGGAAGAGGAACTTGAATGTGTCAGCCCCAGCAGGGAGCGTCCTCACAGAGGGATTCGCTGCGTTTTACCTGATTTCACCGGGGTTTGTCGGCTTAAAACCGCCGGGTCTGTTTTTCTTCTGAGAGCACAGAGGCAATGCGAGGAGGGGAGGCTCGCTGTTGGTCAGGAGAGGCGCGGTTGGCTGATGCTTGCAGCCAGTGCTCTCCTGTGCTGCGATGAGCTGAGTCTGCCACGGCCATGGGGAGCAGTGGGGCTGCACCCCGGGCTCCTGCCCTATGCACCCCCAGACCGTTGCAGGAGGTGATTCAGCCCCCCAGCATTTAGCTGAAGTTTTCTGTGGTCTCACCGCTATTCCTGGAGGTCAGTGCCACCTCTCTGGGCAGAACCAATTCCCCACACAGGTCCCCGTGGGTTGGGAACGCTCAGCTGCCATCGCTGTGCAGCCTCATCCAGCCTTCCCCATTGCTTTCTGCACCATAGAGGGTTCCTCCTCTCCGTGCTCCTCCCTGTCCTTTCCCATTTGCCGTCCCGGGGCCTCAGCGCTCCTCCTGTGGAGCGGCGCCCCAGCAGCAGCCACCAGACTCTGCTGCCACTGCTGCTCTCCTGCCCACGTCTGCACATCACTGCCCTGCAGCCCCCACCTGTCCTCCCACCCAACCCCCGTGGGCCCGCCCCCCCCCAGCCGTGTGCTGCCTGCCCGGAGCTCCGGCCCAGCGCTGCCCTTCTCTCTGCTCACTCATTTTGCTGATTCCTGACCTCCCACCAGCGCGCCGACAGAGAGCTGTGCTTTTCTCCCCCAGAAGAAAAAATGCATTTGAGATCTGTTGTCTCCTCCTTCCTCTGCACGCTATTTGGGCAGAGCACCCGAATTCGTTGGGCGCTGCTGCAGGCGCGCTCTCTTGGGCCCTGCCCTGCGCCGCGTCCCCACGCACAGCAGCCCCTCCTGCCTCCAGGGCGTCGTGGAGCAGACAAAGCCTCGCACGCCTCCCTGCTGGGCGCACTTTCTGCTTTTCAAAGAGTTGCTGCTGCCCTCGCTGACCCCGCTGCTGTTCGCAGCCTCTGAGCAGCGTTGCTGTGCTCTGCGCTGCCCTCCCCGTCCTGCAGCTTTCTGCTCCTCCCAGCAAACACAGGGCCGGGCTCCGGGAGGCAGAAGATTTCATCTTTGTTTGCCAGAGGAGCGTGAACTCCATCCTCACAGCTCCTCAGACCTCTTCGTCTGTGCTGGAGGGAGATGTGTGCGTTTGAGCCCACCACCCCTCGGGCTGTGCTGCCCTTGGCCTGCAGCTGGGCGCAGGGCTTACACACCGAGGGGAAAAGCAAACCAACACTTCTGCAATCTTTGACCTTCAGAAGAAGAGAAGTTTGCTGGGCAGGGTGGCAACCAGGGTAAAGACAAATGTTTGCTGCTCAGCTCAGAGCTCTGGGCAGCAGCGGTCCGTGGGACTCCGTTGTCCCCCTGGGCTGGTGGCACTGCTGGGCCGTGTCCTTGAGGTGGGTAATGGTGACAGCAGTGGTTCCTCAGCCTGTCCCACCTGTGCAGGGACCCAGCTGTGTGCCCAGCCTCGTGGTGCAACTTGTGCACGCAACTCTTCTGTTGCTCTCTGCTGCTCTGGCCCTGCAGCCCTCACTGCTGCCCTCCCCCTGATCCGCTGACATCTCCCCATGCTCTCCCACCTGCGTTTTGCCCCCCATCTGCACCAGCTGGAACGCAGCCTCCTCTCCCTGCACGCAGGTCCCTGTGCAGCTCTATGGGAAGCGAGCTGCTCTGTGCATGTTAAGCTCAGAGGAGCCCTCAGAGCGTTGATTCCGGGTTGCAGCGATGCCTCAGAGCCAGGAGCTGCTGACCTCTGGCTCCCTGCCCTGGGATACACGCTCACCTGCAGCTCTGCTTGTTCCCTTGCCCCGCAGCCGCCCCACACCCGCCACGCTCCCCAGCTGCGTGCATGTCTGTGAGCCGTGCTGTGTTGCAGGGGGACAGCAGGAAGCTGGAGGACGCGGGCTCGTACCTGGGGCTGCCCTCCACCAGGGGCCCCTCGGAGCCCTGGATCCTCTCTGGGTCCTCGTTCCGCGTGGCTGGGAGCGTGGCAGGCCTGGCCGTGTCAGCCCGGGACAGCTTCCAGATCTCAACGCTCGTCTGCTCCACAAAGCTGACCCAGAACGGTGAGTGCTGGATGCGGAGCGGCGCTGGCTGTGCTGCTGGCAGTGGGCAGCGATGAACGACGCGTAGCTGAGCTCTGTAGTGCTGGAAAAGAAGAAACCTCTTTAAGAGCAAATTCTATAGGAATGGCAGCAGGGAGCACCCCAGGCCGTTGCACCAGGTGTGGAGCAGGCGGTGCTTTGTTCCCTGAGCTCTGATGGGCCGGTGGTGCCAGGGGATGGGGCGGTACGTGGCTGTGTGTCCCTATGCTGAGCACATTGTCCTCATGCACTGACTCTGCCAGTCCTGGCCACCCCCATCTGTCCCTTCCCACCTGTGCCCCACAGCAATGCTGTCCTGGGGAGGGGGTCTGTCTGGCTCTGCTGCCTGTGCTGACTGTGTGTCCTCAGGGGCAGGGAGCAGGACCAGGCCTGCTCTCCTTCCCAAAGAGATGGAATAAATACAGCTTGCACGCCCCTATCCGCAGGGGCTGGTTAGGAAGGGGGCTGCTGTTATCCCCTTGTTACGAGGGAGCAGAGCTGCAGAGTGATTTACAGCCAGGACAGGGGGAGCGCTGGAGCCCTGGGGGTGGCTGGGCTGCGTGCAGCAGGAAGCTCACTGCTGTCACCAGCGGCTGTGGGGATGCTGCGGAGCCAAGAGCGCGGGGAAAGCAGAAGTGCTGAGCGCTGACGTCCTGCTTTGACATCACCAGTGCTCCCGAGGGAAACGGCAGCCCCCGAGCTGCTGCGGTGTCCCGGGCTCCCAAGGCTCTGGGGCTGCTGTCCCCCAGGTGGGCAGCGCACACGGTGGCCGCATCTGGCCCTGTGGCTGCCATCCCTGCCACGTGGCACCGCTCGCTGCTGCTCTGTGTGCGCTGAAGGCTCAGGGCTGCCACTCAGCATCGCTCGCTTTGTTTGTATCAAGGTTGTCTTTTGGCTTAGCGCTCTCCTGAGCCCTCCTGCGTTAGCAGTGGGTTGTTTTTCCAAGGCAGGGCGGTGTGAGCAGAGAGCTGCAGGCTGCAGGTAGCTGCACGCACCGTGCTGAGCCCAGCCCCGCCGGCAGCCGCAGGCAGCGAGCAGCTTCTTGGCCTGCACCGAGCCCTGCAGATGGTAATTAATCTGCTCACACCCCTGAGGGAGCCGAGCTGCTGCCTTCAGTTTAGGAGCTGGAAGGAGCTGCTGAGTGCTGCTGCTGAATGCTGTGCTGAAATCATGGTGGGAATTGGGACGCCGTGTTTTGAAGTGCGATCTGTTGCTGTGTAGTTGGAGCTTTCAGCCCCGAGGTCCTTTGCTCGGTGCGCTGAAGTCAGGCCCTCTGAGCGCAGACACGTCAGCGTTTAGAGAGGATTTCTGATTCGTACAAAATGGTTTGGGACGCAGCAGCACAGAGCGGTGCGGGCAGCCGTGACTGAGAGCTGGCATGGATGCAAACGGCTCCACGTGTGCATGTGAAGCAAACAGAGCCCAGCTGGCAGCGCAGGGTGCCCGCCCTGACGGCTCAGAGCCAGCTGTGCCCTCAGCAGGGCTCACCTCGGGGGCTGTGCAGTGTGTGTGCAGCTGAGGAGCAGGCAGGGCTGTGCTCTGTGCCCTGTGATGGTGCCAGTGCTCTGCGCCGGGTCACTGCAGGTGTCAGCAGCAGGAGCGGCCGCCCGTCCCTCCCCAGGGGACACAGGCACACAGACGTGGGTGAAAGCAGACATGGCAGCAGTTGGGCTCTGCGTGCACTCGGTCCATGCGGAGGAGCTGCACGGCTGCTTTGCTCCCCCACTGCAGTGCCTCCTGTGCAGGGCTGGTGGCTGGGAGCGCTCAGCTGCGCGTGTGCTGCACGCAGTGACACAGCTGGGACGCCGCAGCGGGGCTCCCGGTGCTCAGCACAGCACACGGTGACTCAGTGCTGCTGCGCCGATTGGGTTTGGGACCGGTGTGGCTCAGTGCAAGTGGGGTTTGGGGCTGCCGCAGTTCAGCTCATTCTCTTCCTGCAGCGCAAATGCAGCCCCTGTAGCGCTCAGCCTTCAGTCAGTGGAGTGTGATGTTTCCGTGGGAGTGAAAGCAGGAGGTTTCTGTGCTGAGCAGCCCCTGCACTCAGAGCTGCACGCTGCACATGTGGCAGCTGCAGCCGTGCTTCGCCACTGCAGCGCGCAGAGCTGCAACGGTGCTGCTGGCCCCGGGGGCTGCGTGGTGTTGGATTGGTGCTTTGCATACCTGCACCAGGGCTGAGGGCTTGCATGTAATGTGCCCACAGCCCCACTGCGGGTCTGGACCAACCCCCCTCATAGAGAGGAGTGGGAGGCAGCCGCACACTTCCCCTTTTGCTCTGGGTTCTTGTTGTGCAGAAGTTGGGTGCAGGCTGCAAGTTCTGGAAGGGCTGTGGGGCCCCCAGCCATCCTGTGTCTGAGCCTGGGGGGGGGCAAGGTGCCCCAAAGGGGTGCTGGCACAGGCGGCCCAGCTGCAGAGCACAAAAGGGGCAGGGTTAGGGCTGGCACTAGGGTTAGGATTAGGGCTGATGTTTGGATTAGAGTTAGGGCTAGGGATCGGGGTAGGATGAGCAGGGTGGCTGCTCCATCCCCCTGCATCCTTTGGCACAGCGCAGTGTTTGGTGCAGGCACAGCTGGCCCCCCCCCCCCGCGGCTCTCCATGTCCTTGGGGTGCAGGAGGAGCTGCATCTCACCCCTTGCAGGGCCCTGCCTGGGGCAGGATGGTGCCCGGGGTCCCTGATGTGGAGCCTGGTTGTGCACAAAGCCTGTGCTGATCTTTCCTACCTCCCCGCAGTGAACTTGCTGGGGCTGCTGAAGTGGCGGGCCAAGCCCAGCCTGCTGGCGGGGAACCTGCAGAAGCTGATGCATGTGGATGGAGGGGAGGTCATCAAGGTAGGAGAGGGGCTGCTGCCTCACAGTGCAGCTGGCAGGTCCTGGAAATGGGCCGGATGCCTCCGAAGGAGAAAAGCTGTGAAGGGACAGCAGCGGCTCTGTGCTGGAGGTCCCTCCTTCTCACAGTGCCGGCGGTGCTGGAGCTCTCACTGCCGTCTCCTCCCCGCAGTTCCTCCAGGACACGTTGGATGCTTTGTTCTCCATCATGATGGAGAATGCGGACACTGACGTCTACGACACGCTCATCTTTGATGCCCTGGTAAGCAGCATCCGTTTCCCAGCCGAGCTTTCAGCACAGGACCCAACCCACCACGGGCGCGCTGCCCACCTTGCGCCCGGGTCCCTCCCCGTGTCTGCGCTGGCGCCTGGCAATGCTGAGCCACGCGGCCTCTCCGCAGGTGTTCATCGTGGGGCTGGTCGCCGACAGGAAGTTCCAGCACTTCAATGCCGTCCTGGAGGCGTACATCCGCCGGCACTTCAGTGCCACGCTCGCCTACAAGTGCGCGTGGAGCACCGGGGCCGCGGCAGGGACGGGGCGGCAGGAGCCGCAGCGGGGCTCAGCACCGGGCGGTGCGGTGAGGAAGCGCCGCGCTCTCCTGATTCGTCCCCATCCCGCAGGAAGCTGATCGGGGTGCTGACCCAGTACGTGGAGCAGGCGAGCCGCGGGGAGCCCTGCGAGCCCCTCCTGCGCACCTTCAAGGCCCTGGAGTACATCTTCAAGTTCATCGTCCGCTCCCGGCACCTCTTTGCCCAGTAAGTGCCGCGTGCGTGGGGACGGCGCTGGGAGGAGCCGGGAGGGTCCCGCGGGGTCTCCGTGCGCTGTGGGTGCACGGCAGGAGCCGGGGAGGCTGAGGGTGGAACCCACGGCTCCGGGTGCTGCCGTGTCCGACTGGCCTCGGCTGCGCGCCGCAGCGCCGCGTCTCCTCCCGCGGAACTTTCGCCCGTTCTCTGCCACGTGCGGGGCTTCCGCAGCCGCCGCTGGTGCGCGGGTCGGCAGCGCTGTTTGTGCCCGGGGAGGGGGAGGCCGAGAGGCGGTGCTGCGGCAGGACGTGCGCTCACCAAGCCCGCACCCCCCGGTGCTGCGGCCCCGCTCTGCCCTGCGGTGCTCCGTGCGGCTCCCGCCGCGACGGCCTCGGGAAATGACATCTCCTCTCGTGTGCGTAAATCACAGCGTCGTGTAAAGTAGGGCCAGAAGGAACACGCAGAGGTCAGAAGTAAACTCCTGCCCCAGGGCGGCGTTGGCCGCGCTTCCGCCGCTCCTGACAGATGGCTTTTGTCAATGCGCTCTTACAAACCTCCCTGCTGCAGACAGCGATGCTCTCCGGGCAGCCGGCGCATCTCGGGGCCCGGCAGCCCGGCACACAAACCCTGCCGTCCGCCCCGGGAGCTGGGGGGCGGCGCCTCGGGGTCCTCATCCCGGCATCTCGACCCCTCCGCAAAGCGCGGCTCCGTGCCGGCAGCACGAGGGGCTGCGCGGCCCCGCGCCCTCGCGGCGCTGCTGGGAAGCGCTCGCAAGTGGGGGCGGCAGGGCCGTCCAGGACCCGGTGTCCTTTGTACCCCGTGGGCGCTGGGTTCCCGTTCTCAGCCCTTGGGTTGCGGTGGGACAGACGGCGCCCCCAGCCTGCTGTGCGTGTGGGGGCGCGGATATCAGTGGTGGAAACTTCTGAGAATGCCACCAAGCGGTTGCCAGGAAGGGCAGGTTGTGTTCCTGTTTCATTCCCGGTACGGGGCGCTGAAAGCTCCGCCGCCCCAGCAGCGAGCAGAGGTGATGCGCTCCGTGCAGAGCAGTGCGGGAGGTGGGGAGCGCGGTGCTGCTGTGCTGGAGGGGCTGCGGGTGGAGGTGGATGCAGTTGGGGGGGTCTGCAAATCACAGGTGGCTCCGATGGAGGTGGATGCAGGTGGAGGAACCCCCCCGTTTGCTTTGGGTGGAAGCAGAGGGCAAATCCCCAGCTCGTAAGGCTTCTGGCAAAGCAAATTAATTCTGTGGAGCATTTGCAGGCAGCTGCATGAATGAGTTAGCGTTAAAATAAAGACATCCCCAAAGACGTGTAGATTTTATTCATCTTTCCTTGATCTTTGAGATCTCAGCAGTGGAATAACACGGGCTCTTCAGATCTCCCAAGTTCTTCAAACGGTGCTAAATTCCGTACGCAGCCTGTAATTGGGAAGAAATTAGATTGTAATTACAACGAGTTGCTGCGCATTGCTGGGTCTGTTCGGTGCCGTCTGCTGCAGCCAGAACCAGGCAGTGGCCCTGCTCTGCTTGGGGGGGGGGCATGGGGGGCACCGCTGCTGCCAGGGCTCCTGGGGAGCTGCTCTGAGCCCATGGCTCAGGGATGGACCCCAGAGCACAGCTGCCTGCGCCTGCTGCGTGCTGCACAGCGGTGCGACGTCGGCCCATTGGGGGTGAAGTGAGCGCTTTGTGGTGCCCTGCTTTGAGCTGAGGCACACGTGTGAGGTCGGAAAGCGGTGCTGGTGATTCCTCTCCAGCTGTTCGTGCAGTGCGTTGCATTCATCCCTGCCCTTCCGGAATTTTGAGGGCCGGAGTTTGCGGTGGAGATCAGCGTGCAAATGGATGGCTGTGGGGGGGCACCGAAAAGGGTGAAAAACTGGATGAACCTCCAATGAGTGATGCTCGATTCGTGACATCGTTCCTGTGAGAGCGGAGCCGTGTGAGGCCTTTATTTCGTCCTGCTGACCCTAAGGCACGCGGGCTGCTCTCCTTCCCTGGCCTCATCTCTGGGTTTGGGCTGAGCTCAGCTCCGAGGTGCAGCTCTGGGCTCCCAAAGGGCGGCAGCTGGGAGCCCCGCAGCCACTGGCTGCATATGGAGTGGGAGGGGGAGCTTCCTTCAGGTGGCCCCAGCTGTGGTTGCACTGCAGTGCTGACCGGGGGCTGCACACAGCAGTCATGCAGTGGCCGCTCTGTTTAAGATCAACCCAGACTCCTCAGCCAAATCGTCAGCGTTTTTTCCCTTGGATGCTCCCTTGGGCTCATTTACCAGCAAGGAAAGATGAATCTGAAAGCAGAACAACCCAACTTTAAAAAGCAAAGCTTTTTTTGGCAAAAAGGGGGTTCAGCCAAAAAGCTGGAGAGCAGGAATTGCAATCCGGGTCGCTCTGCTGCTGTGTGGGGTCAGAATGCTGGCTGCAAGTCGTGGAGCCATAGAACCACGGAGGGTTTGGGATGGAAGGGATCTTTGTAGGACCATGGAAAGGTTTCTGTCGGAAAGGACCCTAAAGGCCACCCGGTCCCACTCCCTGCAGTGAGCGGGGACTCCTGCAGCTTCATCAGTGCTCAGAGCCCCATGCCCTGACCTTGGGGGTCTGCAGGGATGGGGCACCATCACCTCCCTGGGCAACCAGTGCCTCACCAGCCTCGGGTTTCCAGCTGAGGTGGAGAAGGTGGTGGAGTCCTCATCCCTGGGGCTGTTGAGATGGAGTTGTGGCCCTCGGGGACACGGCTCAGTGTGGGGGGCAGCAGTGGTGGCACAGGGTAACCTTTGGCTGTTGCAGGCTCTACGAGGGGAAGGAGACGGCCGAGTTCCAGCGCTCGCTGCAGCGACTCTTCCAGACCCTGAACCAGCTGATGAAATCCCCTCTGGAGGGGCCCACGCTGCTCTCTCAGGTATGGCAGGGGGCTCCGGCTCTGGTCCAGGTGGTGGGGTGAGGTGGGATGGATGATGGATGGATGGATGGACAGAGGGATGGATGGTGGATGGATGGATGGATGGATGGGTGGATGGAGGGATGGAGGGATGGAGGGATGGATGGATGGACGGAGGGATGGATGGATGGACGGAGGGATGGATGGATGGTGGATGGACGGAGGGATGGATGGTGGATGGATGGATGGATGGGTGGATGGATGGAGGGATGGAGGGATGGATGGATGGATGGATGGATGGATGGATGGATGGGTGGATGGATGGATGGATGGACGGAGGGATGGATGGATGGTGGATGGATGGATGGACGGATGGATGGATGGATGGATGGATGGATGGGTGGATGGATGGGTGGATGGATGGATGGATGGATGGATGGACAGACAGACTGAGGGATGGATGGATGGATGGATGGACGGATGGATGGATGGATGGACGGATGGATGGGTGGATGGATGGATGGGTGGGTAGACAGGCAGTGCGCCCAGCTGGGTGTGTGGTGCTGCAGCCAAAGGTGAGCTGGAGCTCCCACCTGCAGACCTGGCAGCACAGCCTCCCCCTTTGTTTCACTGCTGTCTCTATGCTGATTCTGTGGTTTCTGTGTTGCACTGCTTCGGGGCATTCTTAGGTAAGGCCGTACAGATTAGCTCATGTTTAAAGCACAAAGTTTGAGGATTGGGAGCAGCCTTTGTGAGGAAGGGGGCCGTCCCTCCTCATCCTCGCACCTCGCCCAGCTGCATCCCCTCGCTCCCACCGCAGCCCCGTTGCCCCACGGACGCTCTGTGCTACGGATCCCCACTCCCTGCAATTCTGCAGTGATTTGTGCATCACTCAGCGCTCTGAGTCGGGCCTGAAGGAAACAAATTTTGCCAACACGTCAGCTGGAGCGGCACCGTCCAGGTGCAGCAGAGGACAACCCGCCTTTGCTTCTCCGGACACGGAGTCCCCACAGCTGAGCTCCCGCTCAGGAACAGCGGCGACGAGAAGAGCAGAACGCAGGAGCGGAGCGGGCCGGGCGGCGATCTGCCCGCAATCGGGGGCCGCCAGCGGGGGCGGCGTTGCTGCTCCGCCCGAGGGGCTGCGCCGAGCGCCGGGACGCTGCGCCGTGCGGCTGCGGCTGAATCCCGGCGGCGCTTCTCAGCCGTTTTCCTGCGTTGGGTGCGCAGTTGGTGCGGGCCGCGCTCCGGCGGCGGCACCGGGGCTGATGGCAGCGCTATGGCAACGCGCCCGTCAGTCGCAGCTCACCCCGAGATGGGAGCGATTCTTCGGGGAGCTCCTCTGGGCCAATTTCTGCACGAGGAAATTCCTGATACCGCCTGGCCCCGGTCCGGGGCGCAGCGGCGCTGTTTGGTGTCAGAGCCGCATCGCTGCCCCCAGCCCGGCCCGGAGCGCATCCCCGCGTGTGCAGCTCCAAGAGGAGAACCTGGGCATCCCTCTGTGTGGACGCAGCCGCTGCTCAGAGCCCCTTCCTCACCTGAAGGACCCCCCCCATCACCGCCGGCGGTGCCCGCGGGATCTGCCGGCGGCTGACGCAGCTCTGCCTACTCCCGTCGTTAGAGCTGCAATTATCTGATCAGCACAGGCAGGGCTGATAATAGCTCGTTAGCTGCAGCACGCCCGGAAAGGCCACCTCCTCCGTGAAGGGGGCGCTCCTTTGTTGGAACACTTCAGCCTTTGGGGTTTTGCACTCTTTTGACCGCTCTGTGCCCCGGGAAGGAGCCTCGTTTGGGTCTGATGAGGAATGTGGGGCAGCACAGGGCCAGGGACAAACCTGTGTGCTGCTGGGATGGGGAGCAGTCAGGATCCCCCGGTACCCCAGCAGTGCTGGGCTGGTCCTGCTCCCAGAGCCCTGCTCTGCTCTGCACCGAATGCAGCTGAGGTCTGAGGTGGGACGGAGCTGCAGGCTGCAGCACGGTCAGATCCCCACGGCACACGGCCCCTTCCCCACAGCCGTGCCTCTCTGACAGAACCTCTGACCATCGGTTGTGGTTCCACCACAGAGGGTGCAATCAACGCAGAATTAAGGAGTGGCAGAAAAATTAATGTTAATCGGCCCAGCTCGGCTAAGCATGGAGGTTAATAAAGAAGTCAAATGTAGGAGATGCTTGTTCTGAAGCTGTGAATGTGACTGAATGAGATAACCAAGGCAGCGTGTGAGACGAGCAGCGGTTCAGCTTTGTACAGTGTTCTGGTTTAAAATTAGAGTTGTATGAATGCATTAAAAGAACTGCTTTGTAATCTGTTTAATATGTATCTCCTCAGTAGAGAAAAGGGAAAGAAGCAATTAGGGATGGAGAGGCATGGTGCAGGGATGGGCATTTCTTTGGGTCAGAGCAGCGCTGCTGTGCTGGGAGCATCCCTGGGGCCATTGGGAAAGAGACACGGGTGCCACGGCAGTGATTTTGGGTGCAGGGTGCGGGCAGCGCAGTGGTCACCGCCCTGTGTGTTTGATGTCTGTCTGTCCGTCCTTCTGTCCATCCACGCTGCCCCACGGGCACGTGGTCAGCAGCCTCATCTCTGCGCAGGGAGCAGCCCTCAAGTATCTGCCTTCCATCCTGGAGGACGTCTTTGGGATCTTTGATGCCTCTATGTTGGGGTAAGTGTCCCGGCCCCAGCCCCACTCCCCCCCGCAGTGATACCCACCCCAGCCCCCAGGGTGGGCAGTGCCTCTCAGGCCCTTCCCGTGCAACGTGGGGGTTTGGCTCAGTGCTGGCAGGGGTCAGCAGGGGGCAGGGCAGCGCTCTCCCGCTGCCTTCTCCAAAGGAAAGGGGTGGCAGCGCTTGGGGCCGCAGAGCAGCCTGGCCTTGTCCTGGCCTTGGCCGGGTCCCGCAGCTTGATGGTTGGTGCTCATTGATTCTCCTATCTGCACGGCAGGCTCCTGCTGCGCGACTTCATCGGCAACCTGCAGCCCCAGCGCCTGCTGAGGCAGAAGCTGCAGTCCCTGACCGACATCGTCAACAGCAAAATCTTCCAGTCCTACGGTGAGAGCAGCGTGGGCTCCTGCTGCACGGCCCGCGCTGCCGAGCACAGCACAGCTTGTGTCCCCCCACCCCGCTGCCCCCCTTTGCTCCGGCAGCACCGAGTTGTGCCTGCGGGACCTGAGCTCCCAGAGCTGCTGCCAAAGGCCGCTCGTTGCCGACGCCTGGTGCTGTGGTACTGAGCTCCAGGAACAGCTTTAAAACACGTTGTGTTGCAGAAGGAAATTGGGCCTAGAGGGAGGAAAGGGCTGCAGAGGGGTGGCAGCGGTGATTTTCAGGGTGAGGGTGTTGGTGGTTTGCTGTCCAGCGGGAAGGATGCTGTGTGTGGTTCCACAGCTCACGCTTAGAGCCGTGGCACCACTGGGGTTGGAGAAGGCCCTTAAGACCATCCAAAGGCCCTTAAGACCATCCAGTCCAACTACTGATACTGGTACAGGTGGTGATTAATACAGGCTTGTTAAGTTTTGCCTGCAAGGAGGAAGGGGCTGCCAGAGCGCGGCTGTAAGGGTATCTCAAAGCTGAGCAGTGCTGTGCGGAGGCAGCGCTGGCCGAGCCCTGGCAGCCAGGGGCCGTTTGAGTGAGAAAGTCTCCATCTGTTGGGTTAAACCCAAAGCACCCTTAGCAGAGCAGCACTGCGGAGTCGCGGAGCCTTTCTGTTAGCATTTAAAGTCTTTCCAGAACTCCAGGCTGCGGCCCAAATGCTTTGTGCTCCCTCCTTGCTCTCAGTCCCTCTCAGTGTGGGGAGCTGTGGGTGCCCTCTGCCAGCCCCACACCTCCACCTGCCCCACAGAGTGCCGGGATCTGCTGCTGCGCATGGCCGTGCCCGTCCTGCAGGACCTGATAGAGAGGGGTGAGGAGGAGGACGCCTGCGTTGAGCTGCTCAGCACCATCCTGGAGGTGCTGTACGCGGCCCAGAAGGTAGCGCCCAGCTGCTCCGCTGCTCCCTGCTCTCTGTGTTGGCTTCACCTTGGAAATACGTCTGGCTGCTGTTCGTCGCAGGGGTGGCTGTGGGGGCACTGCGCCGGCCTTGCGGGCTTTGCGCTGATTTGCAGCGCTGTGTTTGTTGCAGAGAGCAGAGGAGGAGCGGCGCAGGGAGCGCGGCGACTCGGAGCTGGTGAGTGCCGGTCCTGGGGGTGTGCAGGGGGATTTGGGCACCCAAACCTGGGGGGAGCCTCGTGCACCTCCTGCCCAGAGCAGGACTGCGGCGTCTCCTGGGGTCGGCGCACGGAGCTGCGCTGCTGCGGGGATGGAGGAGCCGCCTGCAGCAGTGCCTGAGGGCTGGGGGCTGCAGGCTGTGCTGCGAGCCCTTAGGGCCCACACCAGCTGGCTGTGTGTACGGGGATGATGCTCTCCCAGCGATGCTCTGTGCCATGGCCTGCTTTCCACGAGGTTTTCATTACTTCTCACTGCAAGGAGTTCCCTCAGTGAGGCACTGCGGGTGAGGTGTTGTTCCCTTGACCCATGGGACTGACTCAGACCCTGCTGCTGCTCGGGTCTCTGCCTGCCCGGACAGCCCTATGAGACCGTAGCATCCAAACAGTTCCCAGATCTGCTGTGGAGGGTGATGAGGCCAGCCCCCCCCACACCTCCAGCAGTGTCTGCCCTGAGACCCGCAGTGCTGTGAGCGTGCTCTGCGCTCTGCTTGGCTGCACTGGCTGTGGTACAAGGTACAAGGCAGCCAGGCTGTGCACTGGGGCAGCTTTGGGGCTCGGGATGCTGCAGCCACGAAACCTCAGCAGGTTCAGCTCAGCTGCAGCGCCAGGTTGATGCCTTGAGTGCAGCCGTGCCCGTGCCACAGTGGTTGTGCCCTGTCCTTTTGCTGCACGCCACCCCACAGCCCCTGAGGCCTTGTCCTCTGCCACCCTGCAAGCCCTTGGGGGTCCTGGCAGCTCCCGGTGCTGCTGTTCCTGCAACAGTTTAGGAGAGTGCAGAGAGCTGTGCTTCAGCTCAGCAGGACGCTGCCCCTGCCTGCTTTCCTGTGCTGGCAGCTGTGCCTGTGCCGTAGCCCAGGCTGTGTCTGGGTGCCCTCCAGGTGTCTGGGACCCCCTCAATGTGTCCCATGATGGAGCAGTGTGTCCCTTTTGGAAAGCTGACCTCAGGCACACAGCAGAAGCACTGCGACACCCTGCAGCACTTTGTTGCACTGCTTTCTTGCGGGCATCTCTGAGATTTGAGTAGGATTTCCTACAGGAGATCTCCTCACTACATCTCTGCATTGGGAACAAAGTGCTCTTGTGCTCATATGACATTCACCTGGGGCTGCCAGGGGCCAGCATGTGCCTTGCTTGGAGGACAGGGACAGAAGGCAGCAGGCAGTGAGGGGACACTGAGTCTGAGATGAAAGCAAAAGCTGCATTGGGTGTGGGCTGCGCTCCTGGTACAGCTGGAGTGGGGCTGAAGTTGGGTGGCGGGGATCGTGGCTGCCACCAACTGCACTGCTCTGCATCCCTGTGTGGGGACGGGCACAGCCAGGTGCAAAAAGAGGAGACGTGCATGCTGAGGATGCAAGCTGAGAGGCTGCTGAAAGAATGAGGTCCTTCCTTTCACGCAGCCCCAGTCCTGTGCTGGGCAGGAGGTGCACGAGGCTCTCCTCGGCGTTCGGGTGCCACGCTGGGTCTGCTGTGCCCAGGGTCAGTTGGGATTTCTGCACTCCGAGGTTTCAGTGCGTAGCGTGCAGTTGGAGCAGTGGGGATTTTCAGCTGCTGAGCAGAAGTTTTGGGAAGGATGAATGGATGAAGGAGTGAGCGGAGCCAGCCAGCATAGGAGACACAGGCTGTGCACAGGGGAGCAGCTGGGGGAAGTCTCACAGAACCACAGAATCATAGAACGGCCTGGGTTGCACAGGAGCACAGTGCTCATCCAGCTCCAAGCCCTGCTGTGTGCAGGTCACCAACCAGCAGCCCAGGCTGCCCAGAGCCACATCCAGCCTGGTCTTGAATGCCTGCAGGGATGGGGCATCCACAGCCTCCTTGGGCAACCTGTGCCAGAGCCTCAGCTGAAGGTGCCCCAGTTCTGCCCCTTCCCAGCTCTCTGTGGGAACTGTGTGGCAGCCACGGGTGTCGGAGCTGCAGCCTGGGTTGATGTGTGCTCCTTGCCCTGGGCTCTGCTGTGCCCCGTGGTGAATTCGGGGCCTCTGCTGGCACTGCCAGTGCCACCAACCCCGACGTCTCCTGCGGGTGGCTCTGTGTTACACATCCCGGCCACCTCGCAGGAGCCAGGGCTGCCCAGGGCCCTGCTGAGGGCGTGGGGACGGTTCCTCCTGTGCCCACACGAAGAAAAAGCCCTGCCAACTCTGCAGCTTCCAGCAGGGAGCTGCGGCAGAGCAGGAACCGGTGTGGGGCTGCTCCCCGTGCCAGCAGCTTCTGCTCATCGGGCTGCAGATGCCTGTTGCTCTCAGGGGCACAAGGGCTGCCCCCGGCCTGGCTCGGGGTCACCTGGGGAGATGCGCATCGCCCGCACCCCACCCAACCAATGCGGCCGTGACTCCCCGCGCCTTGCAGGTGAAGGTGAAGAGGCACGTCCAGCTGATCCTGGAGCGGCTGCTGCACACCGTGAACCGGAGGGTGATCGTCCTGGAGAGGGACAACAGCCTCAGGGTGAGTTACCACCGCCTGGCCGGGCGTGGGACGGCTCCGCCGCTCCGCCCAGGGGGATGAGGAAGTGAGGGAAGGGCTGCGTGGTGTGGGGATGGGGAGCAGGTGGCAAATGTTCCTCGGCGGTGCCGTGGTGTCTGGCAGCAGCTGCTGGGGATGGGTTTGTGGGTATTTAACGCAGCAGGATGCACGAGGAAGCCCAAAAAAGGAAGGAGGAAATGCGGCAGAAGCGGGTCGCGGAGTAGGAGGAGCGCTGGGAGGAGCGCGCAGGGTGCTTGCGGTGCAGGAGGCTCGTCTGGAAGCAGATGCAGGGGTTTGGGCTGCATTCTCTGCAAAGCAGTGATCGGACCCAACAAGCGTTCCTCATTTTACACATGGGAGCAGCACGCTGGGATGCCCACCTCGTGCTGAGCTGTTGGCAGGCTGCAGCACGGCTGCACCGGGTGCAGTGGTTTCATCATGTGGGAGGAGGAAACGAGCTCTGTGCAAGTGTGGACAGCCAGGCTGTGTGCAGCAGGCCGGGCACGTGGCTCTGGGCTGTGTGGGGCAAGGGGAAGGGTCTGGTGGCATTTGGGGCGCAGTGCTGTGGGGCCCTGCCATGCTGTGTCATCCCGTGCCGTGCATCGTGCCTAGGGAGGTTTTGGAGCAAACCTGTAGTTCTGCCATTCCGTGCTTGGCTCTCATTCATAAATACGTGGCTCTACCAAGTTGCTACGGGCAGGATGGGACCTTCCTTCTCACTGGCCATGCTGCTGCTACTGGCAGAGGGGCCTGCCTGCTTCAGGAGCCATTCCAGACAGCATCTCTGTGCTCTTGGAGTGACCCCACTGCTGAGATGGTGCAGGGTGCCATCCCTCCTATACATCTGGCTGCAAGTAGCCCTGTGCTGGGCTGTGCTGGGCTGTGTCAGACTGTGCTGGGCTGTGCTGGGCTGTG
>NW_024885590.1:42710-61767 GCF_019232065.1 Centrocercus urophasianus
GGCTGTGCTGGGCTGTGTCAGACTGTGCTGGGCTGTGCTGGGCTGTGCTGGGGCTGTGCTGGGCTGTATAAGGCTGTGGCAGACTGTGCCAGCAGTCTGGGTGGGTGGGCTCTTGCTGGTTGTGATTCAGGTGGATTCAGGCAGGCGATGCGTGCTGGGTTGGGTTTGGTATCATCTCGCTTTTAGCCTTTGTTCTCAGAATGCATGATTCAGTGCCAGAGGAAGCGAGAGCAAAAAAAGAGCTGTTTGAAGCTACCTGTGGGGCTGTGACAGAGATAACGAGCAGCGCCGGCTGCTGGAGCACGGCCTGATGCGCAGCGCGAGGAGATGGAGGGCAGTGCTTTGGCTGAGCCTCGCTCTCTGCGCGCTCCTCTTCCCCCGCTCTGGCCCTGCTGTGCTCCAGAAATGCTGTCTGGCAGCTTTCTCACCTTAGTTCATCCCTTTCATGGTGCTGTCACAGTCCCAGGCTTCACCCCACTGCTTGCAGCCCCCAGCCGGGCTGCTGCTGCTGCTGACCGCTCTGATCCAGAGCCATCGTTACATCGATGCTGAGCTGCTCCTTTTGCAGGTTGGAATATTTGAGCTGCTGAATTCTGCCCCCATGTAATCAGCTGGTGCATCCTGCAGACGGGGGCCTGGCCTGACAAAGAGCCGGGGGGGGGGGTCAGCTTCTGCCCTGGGCTGTGCAGGGACGGCCAGGCTGCAGGGTGACCCCAGCACACAACGGCCTCAGTGGGCAGAGAGCAGCTCGGGGAGGGGAGGCGGTCTCTCATTGAATCAGGAGAGGCTCAGGTTGGATCTCAGCAATAATTTCTCCTGCAGAGCGGTCGGGTATCGACACGGCTGCCAGGGGCTGGGGGTCACCATCCCCAGAGGTGTTCAGAACCACAGAGATGTGGCACTGGGGGACGAGGACAGTGGGCACGGTGGGGTGGAGCCGGGCATCTTGGAGGGTTTCTCCAGCCTGGGTGACTGATTCTATGAGAGCAGCCGCACTCCTGGGTCCCAGCCTGCCCGCGCCGGGGCTCCTCTCCCCTGCCCTTCTCCACCACCCCTGGCAATGGGTGCAGGGCTCTCACGGTGCTCCCACTGTTCGGTGGGGTCTCTGAGAACCTGCTGGAGCTGCGGGGCTGCTTGGGGCCAGGATGGGATCGCAGCACTGATGTGGGGCCGGGGGGGGGAGCTTCAGCTGCATCCAGAACAGAAGCGCACAGCCAGGAGAGGGTGTAACAAAAATAGCGTCTCCCTGGAATTTATTGGTTTCTCCATCAATACAGCCGCTGCTCCCCGCCCTCTTATTTACACGGGTTCTTCAGTACGTTAAACGGAACGGTTAAAAATATAAAAGCTGGTGCTACCCAAACCCTAACGTCAGAGGGAGGGAGAGGAGGCAGGAGCCGGTTGTCAGTGCCGGGGCTCACAGGAACCAGAAGCACCTGCGCCGGGATTTCTTGGCGTCCAGCTTAGCAGGGGGCGAAGCCTCCTGCCGGGCGGGGGGGCCGGGCCCCGGTGCGGGGCTGCTGTGTGCCGCGTCGGCCTCCATGTGGCTCAGCACCCGCTGGAAGCGGCCCTCCTGCTGCCGAAAGTCGTGCTCCACGCTGCGGGGAGAAGGGGCGGCGTCAAGGCGCTGCTGCGGCGCCGGGGGCTCGGCTCAGCCTGCAGCCGCTGCCCCCCACCTCCTGCGTGCAGCGCGGCTGTGAGTGGGGTGGGGGCCGGACCCGGGCCGAGGGCGGCTGTCGTATCGTGCAGAATCGTGTCCTGCTCACACACGGCACCGCGCTGCAGCCAGAGCACAGTGGGACCCTCAGTTCTGGAGGGACGGACGGACAGACGGCCCTGACCCAGTGGCGCTTCCCCTTTCATTCCTAGCGTCAAAGCTGCTCTCAGAGCTGCCCCTGGCTGTGGCTCCCCATCCTTTTCCTGCCGTTCCATCCCCTCACCCAAGCTCCGTTGCCTTAAACACCAAATGCACCAAATCCCTCCTGCAGAGCTGAGCCGCTGCGTGGGCCCTCCCCGAATGCCCGGAGCTCATCTCCTGCACCCTGAGCTGGTGGCACTTCGGCACCGGGTACTTTGGTTTTGTGCAGCGGGGGCTGAGTCCCAGCGGTAGGAGTGCAGCAGCACCGGGCTGAGGGGCGATGCTGTGCCCATACCAGGAGGGGCAAGGGCTGCCCGTGTGCCCTGCGGGTCTGCTGCAATACAATGCTTTGAGTATCGACCTGGCCGGGGTGGGAGCCAGGCCCCCGCCCCGGCTGGGGAACAGCTCTGAGACCCATGAGAGCCCCTGGAAAGAGGCTGTACAAAGCGCTGGGGTTACAGACCCCCACTGCCCTCGCGCCCCTGAGCCCGGTGCAGCCACAGCACAAGGAGCCGGGGTGAGAGCCTGAAACCAATCCCGATGCAAGGCACGGGGGCACCGTTGGTCCGGGTAGGGAAGGAGGGGACGCATCACCCACCGGCACCACCAGCTCTCCTGCACGTCCCCGGACCCCCCGCTGTCCCCGCAGCAGGCAGGGCGCGGGAGGCCACGTGCTGCGATGCTCCCTCACCCGGAAAGCACTTCCATCTCCGAGCAGCCACCTCCCATCACATCAGCGAGGTGCTGCCGCCGACACCGCACGTGGCTCTGACAGCCGCGCAGCACCCCGTGTCACCACACATCACGAGGGCAGCGTTATCCCCAGCTACCTCTAGCAGAAAGGGCGAGCTCGGACAGACGGCCGAGTGCCGGGCGGCACGGGGAGCCGCTCGCAGCGCAGCCGCCGTCCTGCAGCCCCTTCCCGCTGTGCTCTCTGCCCACCCGTCTTCGTTCTGCCCACCCGACCACCGCCGTTCCCGCAGCCGCGTGCAGCCCTGCGCAGCCCCGTGGAGCTGCCCCCGTCCCGCCGCCCCCCGCTCCGCTCCCACCGTGTCCCACCGGAGCCTTTTCCCCTCACGTGGAGGCAGCGGAGCCCGGCGGGAGCCCTCAGCAGGACCCTCCTCCCCAGCGGTGCCATCTCTCCCAGCCTCAGTGCCGCATGGAGACAGCCTCGTCAGACCCAATTAGCGCTGACGGCCCCCACGAGCTACCGCGGGGAGTCGGCTCTGGGCTCGGGTGGCAACGAGCCGCCGCCGAGAGGCAGCGCCAGCAGGGCCCGGCCGAGCGAGGGGACGGAGCGCGGGGGGGGCGGATCGGGGGCACCTCCAGCCCCGATGCGGCCGAGAAGCGCGCGCCCTCCGCCCATGGCGCCGCTCAGCGCCGGCTCTGAGCGCAACACCGCTACCGGCGGGATCAGCCGGGGCACAGCGGAGGTGCCGGCGGGGCTCCCGGGTCACCCTGCACTGGGACAGCGCGGGGACCCTGATGGCACCGCACCACTGTGCCGCGTCCCGTCCTCGGGCTCAGGGAGGCGTTTCTGCTACGAACAGGGAGCGCGGCGCCGAGTGACGGGGGAGGAAACGAGCGCAGGAACTTCCCCGGGGCGGCAGCGCTGCCCCGTACCTGTAGATGATGCAGGCGCAGTCCCGGCACGTCCCGCAGTTGGCGATGTCCTGCCCCGTCCGGTACGAGTGCCGCCTGCAACAGAGCGGCAGCGCAGTCAGCCAGGAGATCCGGACCCAGGGCCCTCCTCTGCGCCGGCACCGCGGCCGGGAGCCAGGGATGCAGCTCCGCTCCCAGCCCCGCTCCCCGACCCCGGCCCTTCCCCCCTCCTCCCCATGCAGTGCCCTTTGGAGCCGTGCCGAGCGCGGTGAGCACGTTTCTCACTCGGTCGCAAACCAGACGAGCGCGGCAGAAGCCCCAAATCCTTTGCACGCCGTCAGCCTCATCTCATCACCACCCAGAGGTGCACCTCGTGCCCAGGGCCGTCCCAGGACACCCCACACACGGCACGATGGGGGGAGTGGATCGCGGGCACTGTGGGGTCTGTGTAGGAGCACTGCAGTGCCCAGCGGTGCCCAACAGATGGGCAGGGGGAGAGGTGCCAGCCTAATCACCAGCCCACGCTGGATTTATCTTTTTTTTTTTTTTTGATGTTTTTGTACCAAAGCATCCTCCTCCTCCAGGGAAGGTGCATGGCACTGAAATAAAGCAGAGCTGGCTGATGAGCCCCAAAGGTCAGCTCAGCCCCAGAGCCATCCATCCTCCTCCCAGATCTCTGCAGATCCTCTGCTGGTGCTGAGCGCTCGCCCCGCGCGGCCCCACGCAGCACCAGGCTGATGGTTGCTGTGGGAGCCCAGAGCTCCGTGGGCACTGGGGGGAAAGCGCCCCAATAAAGGCGTTTGGGCCCCCAGCAGATGCCCCCTCCCCTCCTCCCCTCAGGCACCCCCTGTCCCACAAACCCGTCACATTTCCCTGCTTAAACCGTTTCCCTGTTTCTCGACCTTGATCACGGTTGTTCTCAGCCCGCAGAAACTGGGTCTCGTGGTGCACCAAATTACACCTTGCAGTTGGGATTACAGCGGCACATAAATTAGATCAGGGTACCTTTTATATACACACATTGAAAGCACGGAAATACGCGCGTGCACAGCCGGTGCTCCGAAAGTGGCACTGTGGGGGATGCGGGGATGCTGTGGGGCACTGTGGGGCCGGTGTGTGCAGCCTCAGGGCCACCCCTGACACTGACCCACGGCAATGGGGCCGGGCCGTTCCGCAGAGGAAGGACACTGGGATCACCTTTATGGGATTTCCTACTCCTCTCCTATCTCTGGGCGTCTTGTTTGCTCATTTGACTGTGGCAGCCTATGGAGCTGAGATCTTAATTAAGCTGCCCACGGTGAAGCTCCATCAGCGTCAGCAGGCAAACTCATCCCGGCAGCAGGAGCGCGGCAGCCCTTCCGACGGGCTCAGCTCTGCGCTTCACAGCCAGGCTGTGGGCAGAGATGGCGGCGGGTGGGAGCTGCGCTGCGGAGGGGGCGCTGCGAGCCGCGTCCCGTGCGCGACACACAGGGCAGCGGACCCTCAGCAGCCCTGGAAGGTGAGGGCCGGGCGGACGCTGCGCTGGGGAAGGGGCTCAGCGCCGTGCCCTGCTTCTGCGCTCGCTAACGCTTCTGTGGGATCCTCCATTAGCCCTGCCTGGGAGGAGGCACTTAGCGGCAGTTTAATTTGGTTAAACAATTAAGCGCGCGCTCGGGCAGGAGGGCCAGGGCTCCAGCAGGTGCCCATCTGGCAGGGCAGAGCTCGCCACGGGAGCCGCCCGAGCGCGGTGCCAGACGCAACGTGCGCGCGGTGCTGTGCGCACAGCCGGCTCAGCGCCTGCAGCACCGACAGCTCTGCCAGTGTGAGGACAAACTAACGAGCTGCCAAGCTAATGAGCTGCCCCGTCGCAGGGCCTCAGGCTGTTCCCACAGTGTGGCTGCAATGCCACCTGCAGCCGGCGCAGGTCGTGGTCCCCATCAGCGCCGTCACTGCTGCTCTTGGGCCACGTTAGACGCAGGCAGTTCATTTGGCTGGTCACGCGTGCCAAACCCTGCCCAGACCCACCGACCCTGCCAAGCCCTGCCAAACCACGGCAGACCGTGCCCAACCGTGCCAAACCTGACAAGTCATGCCAAACCCTTCCAAGCCCTGCCAAAACGTGTCCCCTGGGCAGTTCCTCCCAGCATAGATGCCCACGCCAAGGCTCTGCTTCACTGATAGCCGAGCCAGGGAAATTCTCACAGGTCATTAAAGGGAACATTCTGTGCCACGGCCAGGGCAAACCAGAGAGGGCCGTGGGGCCTCTCCTGTGGTGCACACATGGCAGCTCAGAGACCGACCCCTGGATACGGCCCTACGCTTCCCAGGGAGAGAGCAGGCAAGAGGAGCAGTTTACGCCTCGTGCAGGAGGGCAGGCACAGCAGGGGCTGTCCACAGGGCATCTGCAGCACCAGAGCCCATAGCTGGGACACACTGTGCCAGCTCTTTGCTCTCACTGACCGATGGGCACAGCAGAACCAAGGGGTCCCTGCTCCCCTCGTCCTCTGGCTGGCACAGGAGGAACAAGCCAAGGGTTGGCAGACCACTACCCCAAGTCACCGTGCCAAGCAGATCAGGATGGCAGCTCTGAGCTGCTCGGAGGGAAGCACGTCCAGAAGGTGACATGGCTCCCATCTTTGGCGTGGCCACCCCTACCATCACCAGACCCCCACAGAGCCCAAACCCCCCCAGACGCCGCCCCATCTACTCACCCATCGCGCTGGGCCTCCTTCTTCTCCAGGTCCTGGATGACGTCCAGCAGCACACGGATGGTTTGCTGGCTGGTCTCCAGCACTCCTTCCAGGGACTGCAGCTGGGACTGCAGGTCCCCCTGTGCCCCCTGTCCCTGAGATGTGTGGCCGTGCTCATCGCCCGCCGCAGCTCCCGGTGTCCCCTTGGCTGCCACCACCATCTGCAGCAGGTCCTGCACGTGGCGTAGCGTCTCCGATTGCTGGGTGCTGAGGCAGGGCTGCCCGTGCTGGGGGGGCTCCGGCGTGCGCCCACCGGGCTGCACCACTGCACTGACGCCGTGTGGGGGTCCCTCGTGCCTCTCCGGAGCTGCCTGCTCGTGGCCGGGCTCGGCAGCCCGCAGCTGGCTGCAGATGTCCTGTGTGTCCGGATGGCCGAGTGCGGCTGGCGCGGTCTCCGGTGCAGCAGTGGCAGAGCTGTGCCAGCCCGGCGCCGGTGGGACGGGTGCTGGGGTGCAGCAGGGCCTCCCCCAGGGCGAGCCGCAGAGCCGGTGCCGGGGTGGCGAGGGGTCGCGGGGGGGGTTGCCCTGAGCTGGCTGGTGGAGGAGGGGCGGCTGGCGGTGCCCGCGGGGCAGGCTGCGCTCCGAGTCGCTGCGGCCGAGCACCCACAGCTCGGAGGAAGGCTGAGATCGGGCGCAGGGCACGGAGGCCGGACGCTGGGGGGGCTCCCGCCCATCCCGGGGGGTCCCGCCGGGCCGGGCGCAGGGCTCGGCGGAGCAGCTCCTGGCCGAGGGGGTGCAGCTGGCAGCGGGGCACCCGGCCGTGCCCGGGTACGGGGGGCGGGGATCCCTGGGCGGTGGCGGCGGCACGCGGCACGCTGCGGGGCGCGGGGCGAGGGAGGGGGCGCGCTCGGCTGCGGGCGCCCGCGGGGGAAGGGCCCGCATCGAGGCGGTGGGCGCAGCTCCCCCCGGGCAGCGGGCGCTCCCCAGGGCGGCGAGCAGCCCCGTGTCCGCGGCCGCATCGCAGACGCTCCCGCCGTGGGGCCGGGGGGCCGGGAAGGGCTTCTGGAGGCTGGGGGAGGTTTGGATGGCAGCGCTGGCGCGGGCCTTCCCGGGCACGGGCAGCGTCAGCGAGCACGGCTGGGCCTGGGGCCAGCTGCGCCGCGAGGCACAGAGAGCCGCCGGCTCAGGGGGGGCCCTGGGGGGCGGCGAGGCACGTGGGGTGTTGGGGCCGGGGGCGGGCGCCGGGGGGGGGCTGCCCCCCACCCGGTCCCTGAAGCGCACCTGCTGCGTGCGGTTGCGCCGGCGCTGCAGGCGGCTCTCGATGTCGGGCGAGTCGCGGTTGAGCAGCACCGAGCGCACCGTCATGGCTTTCTCCTGGCCGCCCTCGCCGGAGGGCAGGGGATCCCGGCTGAGCATGGCTCACAGCCCCGCCGCCGCGGCCCCTGCGCCGTGCCCGTCCCCGGAGCTGCCCGGGGCGGCGGGCGGCCTCATCCCGCACCGCCGCGCAGAGGGGATGCCGCGCAGGAGGCGGGCGCGGGGCTGCAGGGCATGCTGCCCACCTCCCGCACCTACGGCCCCCGGCACGCGGGCGGCCCGAGCGCCCCGCCCCGCATCGTGCCTCCGCGCTGGCAGCCCATGGTCCCGCCGACGTCCGCTGCGCTCAGAGCTCTCTGCGCTGAGCTCCGCGGAGCTCCGGACGCCGTCTGGCCCCGTGCATGGCTCCCGGCTCCCTGACCTGCGGGGACAGAGAGAGGCGGCTGACCCGGCCCTGCGCCCGCCGTTCCTGCGGCCCGGGATGTCTCCCGCTGCCCCGCGGAGCTCCCGGCCCCCGTGCACCCTCCCACCCTCCATCCCGCGCGGCCATCACCAAACGCAAAGAGACAAGCTTTGATCTCTGGCACTGCCTCCTCAGCACAAAGGGAGAAGGGAAAAAAAGAAACCCCTTTAGCATAAACACGTTACAAGTTCACAGCTCAAATCAAGCAGAAGCAGCCGTTAAAAATAGCTCTGCCTTGCTGGGACTCGGTACCTCGCGTTCGGATGGTGCGGGGAGCGCAGCAGGACGGGACGGGCACAGCCCTGGGGCACGGGGAGCTCAGACGTGGGGACGGGCGGACTGCATCGCTATCCTGCCATCACTGGCACACAGATATGCGTGGCTCCCCTCCCCGAGCAGAGAGGACGCAGCCCCTTCCGAGCCCCGCACCCGCTGTGCCCCCGCACCAGCGCTGAGCCCCAGTGCCCATCCGGCTCTCCTGCCCATACTAATTACCCACCACTGCCTGGCCCGTTGCCCTGTTGGGGCACACAGCACCACGCAGAGCCCCGTGGCACCACACAGTGCCTGCATTCTGCTCCTGGCACCCACTCACCGCAGCCAGCAGAGCCCTCAGCCCCACAGAGGCCTACAGGGACGGTTGCTTTGCTCGCCCTCCTGCCATCCTGCACCGCCGTGCCTGGTTCTCACTGTAACAGAGCAGCTGTCTCAGCACTGAGGCCTGGAGTCCCCGTGTGCCGGTCATGAGCTGATGGTGCCGGCTTCCACGCCTGTCCTGGCACCCAGCAGGAGCACCCAGCTGTGCCAAAGCAGTGCAGGTGCCACACACTGCACCCGTCTCTGCTGCCCCTCGCCCAGTGCTGTCAGGATGCTGCTCCATGCACTGCTGCCTCCCAGCTGTGCCAGCACCGGAGGTGTTTGTGAGGCAGGAGGTGATGGGGCAGCTGTTGGTACGGACAGGCTGAGCTGGGGAGTGGGATCACTGCTGCACGAGGCTGATGCGTGGCAGGGAGGAGTGGACACGTGCTCAGCCCTGGTCTGGGCAGCTGACTGAGATGGATCAGACCCACCGGGACCACAGGACCCGCTGCAGCCCCACGGTGTGGGAGTGGTGTCCAGCGACAGCCGTGCCGGTGCATCTCCTGCATGGACTCGTGGCACATCCCTGTGCTGCGCCCACCTCCTGCATGTGGGCCGGCTCCAGCACAGCCGGGGGGCGCTCCCAGAGGACGGAGTGCCAGGAGGGTGCCAGGACCTCCCACAGCCCGGCACGGGGCGAGAGCACCGTGGGCACTCATGGCCCTGCAAAACCACAGAGCAGCCCCAGCGCGCTCCACTGCCCACGCAGCCGACGCGGTGCTGTCAGTCAGCAGCGCTCTGCCGAGGCGCCCCGCGCCTCCAAACCGAGCACCGCTGGAGATCTGAGGCACGGCACAAGGACAAAGAGAAAGCCAATAAATTATACATGCGCTGACTGCATTTGGAGAACAGTTCTGAGGCTGTCAGACACCAAAAGCTTGGACCCTCCCGCTCGTCCTTCTGCATATGCATTATGGTGCGGCCAGGTTTAGTGCTGTGCCCAGGCACTGCTTCTGGCACTCCTGCATCTCCCCCTGCTAATAACGAACCCTGATGGGGGCTGAACCAGGACCACGCGACCAAGCGGCTGCTGCATCTCGGACACCCCCTGTACCAGAGCTGAATACGAAGGAAACATCTCTGCTGACAGATCCAGCTGGAAGCACAGCTCCAGGGACATTTTGGATGCGCGGAAAAGGCCACTGGGAGAGGCTGTGCAGGAAGCACAGGCACCCAGTGCTCAGCACATCGGGGCTCTCCAGCTGCTCTCTTCCAGCATGTTTGCAGGGAGGTGGTGCCCACGCACGCCGATGCACCGTATCCAACCTGCCTTCCTGTGCCCACAGCTCCTGCACCAAGGCACCCTATGCAAGGCCTGAGCTCCCAGACTGAGGCACAGGAGTAGAAGTGTCCCTTGTTAATGTCACCCTCCCCAGAACAAGGCACAGACGGCTCTGCTCCTTGCTGAACAACACGGTGAAGCCTTTCTGGGGTCCTAAAACCACATCAGCCCCTTCAGGGCCTTCAGGGCTGCAGCTGTTCCAGCTGTTCCTCTCTGCAGGAGGATGGCCAGGACCACGGGAATGGGCAGACGGGAGGGGGCAGCTGAAGGATGAGAGCCGCACGGTGGCTGAGCTTTCCTCAGGCGCCCCGTGCCTGCAGCCCTCCAACAGTCCCTGCTCCAGAGCGAGTGTGGGGGCTGCTCACGCCATCGCCCCGACCCCGTGCCCAGCACACACAGACACTGGTGTCAAACCCTCGGGCTGCACGGTGCCCGAGGCCGCAGCAGGAGGCAGAGAGGACGGAGCCATCCCAGCGCTCTGCTTCTGTCCGTGCGCTGCAGGCATAGCGCACAGGGGGCTGGGAGTCCCTGTGCCCGGCTGTGCCAGCAGAGCCGTGCTGAGCAGGGCAGGCTGGCTCTGCCCACCCTGCCTGCTTGTCCGACCAGCCCGACGTGCACAAACGCGGAGCAGCCACTCCTGGAGCAGAGCAACCCGGCAGGGAAGCCTCAGTGCCACAGGGCCTTCTCCTCCCCCAGACCCGGGTGTGATGGCGGCATCCAGACCTCAGGAGAGCTGTGGGACGATGCGCTGGAGGCGGAGGGGCGCGGGGACCAGCAGCACAGCAGCACCGAGGGCAGCAGCGGGACGCGCTCAGAGCCTGATGAATGACGGCTGAAGGACGGCGGCGCACACCAGCAGTGCCAGCCTGCACTGGGAAACACGGCTCATCAAACCCATTTGCTGTCTGTTTTGATGAGATCCCCGGTTTGGTCAACGGAGGTAAAAGCCTCCTTAGATCTCTGTGAGGCATTTGACATTTTCATGGAGAAACCGGAAAGATATGAAAGCGATGTGCCACGCGTTAAATGGATTAAAGGCAGGCCAACCAGCGTGTCTCAAGACATAACCATCCAGCACCCAGCACCCAACGGCCGTGCTGCTGGCCAGGTCCCCCAGAGGGGCATCGAGCCCCACGGTGATGCTGGAGTCAGTGACCTCAAAGAGGAAAAGCCCGCACTGGCAGAATTTGGATGATGCGGAGACTGAGAGAAGGATAAGGAATGAGGATGACAAATGTGGTGTCGTGTGGGCATCAAGGAAAGAGCGCTGCAGGAAAGCAGTTCAGCGGTGGGAAGCGGCTCTGCTCTGCAGCCCCACAGATCAGTGCAACAGAACAGTGCCTGAGAGCCAGAGGTCAGAACTTCCAGATGGGGAAGGGCCTTCCTGAAAGGTGAGGCCATTCGGTGCCGGAGCGACTTGGACAAGATTCAGGTGGTGATGGATGCTCTCCTGACAATTATTTAAGGTCTGAGTGTTTTCCTCCTCTTGTTCAATTACAAGCAGTAGATCATATCAAGTGATTTACGGACAAAACCAGATGATGCCACCATAATGCAGTAAATGACAGGAGCACCTCAGCGTGGGCTGCGCTGGCTGCTCGGGGCAGTGGGGATGGGTGCCGTGGGCTGATCGGCACCTGGAGCCATGGAGGCACTGGGGTGGGGTCCCCATCTCCTGGCCACCGCCACCACCACTGAACTGTGACGCTGCAGTCACACTGCCTGGCACACCTTGGACCCCTGCTGCCCGGTGCCACCCTGCCTGGCACACTGTGGGTCCCAGCTCCAGGCTCCTCGGGCAGGACGCCAAGGACAGGACACCCTGCCAGCCCTGCTGGGGGCCCTTCTGCACCCATCCTCCACCTCCTCTTCCTGGCGACGTCTGTGGAAGAAGGAAAACCAGAGCAGACACATAAATCTTCTCCTCAAGACGCAGGAAGCCAGGAGATTAGATTTATGAGAGAGGAAATCATCTACTTCTGGAGCTGCAGAGGAGGGTAGCTAATTACCCGCCCCTACTACGGGGTGCGATGGCTCCTCCTGGGACGGAGCCTTTGCTGCCCCTGAGCTCAGCACGGCGCGAGGTGCTGCGGCACTGGGAGGCAGCGGGGTGAGCTGTGTGCTCACAGCCCACGGCCGGGCAGCAGCCAGGTGCACAGCGCAGTCAGCAGCAGGACTTCATCCCAACTCGGCTCCAGGAGCATCGGTGCGTCGCTGCTCGGAGCATCCACGGCACTCAGGGGTGGATGACGGTGCGTTGCTCAGCAATGGCAGCACGCAGCTCCTCACAGAGGCAGTGCCAGCACGAAGCCAGCACGTGCCCTGCCCTCACAGCTGCTCTTGGAGGCCCTTCCATCACCCCATCTTTGGAGGCGTGCAGACCTCCTGGTTTCCTGCAGGCTCCTCATCACGGCCACTTGATCTCCCCCATCTGTGCCTGGGCCAGTGCCGTGCCTTCTCTCGAGCAGCTCTGCTCCCCCTCAGCACAGAGCCCCGTGTGCCACATCCCAGCCCTCTGTGCTCTCACGGCGAGGGCGCGCACCCCTCCATGGCGACGGCTCCCAGGTCCCAGCAGCACCCGTCGCTCCCATTACCCCATACCTGCAGCGTTCACAGCACCGTCTCACGCTGCTCCTGCACCTCCGTGGCCCAACCCAAACCCTGTCAGTCTGAGGATGGCCGCGACGGAGCCGTGCACGCTCACAGCCGACGCCACGCGGGCGCTGTGGAGGAGCCCCACCAGCACAGCGGCCCCTTTTTGGCTGCAGGTGCCTGGTGGAAGTGGCAGCTCGCATGAGCCGAGTGATCTGCGTGCATCCATCTTTATTTAGGTCACTGGCTGAAGGGCCCTGCAGGAAAATGAGTCACACTCCCAGCCCCGGGGCCAGGAGAAGGCAGGTGCTCCCTGTGCCCCGGTGCCGACTGCAGGGTCCTGCAGCCCTGAGATGGGAGCCCAGCGACCAGGGAAGAGGCAACGACGTCCTCCCGGCACCTCATGTCACCGCAGCATCACATCCTTTCTTTCAGCCTCACGTGCGTGGGTGCAGTTGGACGGGGACTCGCTGTGGCTTGGAGTGCAGCAACATACGAAGCCTCTGCAGGAGGTTTTTAGGGGCCCACGGAGGCCGAGTCGTTCTGTCTCCAAGGCTAACGCAGCCGTCGTGGCAGCAGCGCCGCTGCCCTCGCTGGGACTGCCTTCACCACCACCTCTTTGCAGTGCACAGGAGCGGCTGTCACCATTTCAGATGAGAGGTGTGGAGGCAGTGAGCTGCCCAGAGGAGCACGGAGGAGCACAGGCCGCACTGCTGGTGCGTGTGGAGCAGGGAGAGGGGAGGAGGTGGCTTCCCATCCCAAGGCTGTGCTTAATGAGAGCATCGCTGCAGCACTGCTCGGCCGCCCCTCCTGGGGGTATGGAAGAACAAGGGATGGCGTGGCTGCTGCCTTCCCAGCACATGGTGTGGGCAATAGGATGTTCCTCCAGTCCCAGACACGGCCCTGCAGGTACAGGGATGCGGGGAATCACCTGACGTGAGACCTGGCCGGAGATCCTGCAGGCTGGGCTGGCTCTGCCCGAAGTAATTACAGGACAAATGAAACAGGACATGGCCTGGAGGCTCGTGGTCATGGGAGGCTCAGTGCATCGCGAGGCACCTCACAGCTTCCACGGAGGGATGCGCTGCCCCTCACAGAGCCGGGATGGGGCTGCATCCGGAGCCACAGCATCAGCAGCAGCCTGCAGGCTGGGGAGCCCCGCAGCTCCTCTCCACACCAGGATGTTTTCAGACAGCCTCAAGCTGCCTGCAGAGCACATTTCTGGAAGGAGCTGGAAAGGTTCTGCGTCCTGCATTCGCAGGCAGATGGTCACGATGCTGTGCTTTGTGTGTGCCTGTCCAGGGGGGCTCAGCCCCCCGGGGGGCTGCATGGCCCCATTGCAGCTCCGAGCACACAGCCCTGCGTGGAGCAGTGCCCCGTGCCAATGCCACTCACACACTGCAGCCCCAAGAGCAGCCACTGCTGTGAGGGCAGTGGGAGCTGAGGCTGCTGCGGCTGCAGCTCCCATCACCGGTGCGGAGAACGTTGTCTCAGAATACAAATTCCTGCCTTTAAGTGGATTCTCATTGCCATCCAGCAGGAACCCCCCCCCCCTTTATCTTTATGTGCCTTAGACAACACTCGCTGCCAGGGGAATTTGGGAATTAGTGAGTGTCTTTCTGCGCCACGTGCCTCGGTTTCCCCACCCACAATACAGCCAGGATGATTTGGATCACAGCTATAAGCACACGAGCCACACACCGTCCAGAAGCACCGGTTACGACTGAAGCATTGTTACTGCAGATGGAAACGAACCCACTCATTATTTGTGGCCTCTGAGCACTACCATACTATTAAGCAATTATAATAATTGTAATTCGTCAAGACGATGACCTCTGTCTAAAGGAGTTCCCGTGTTTAAACCTGTTCTGCTGCTCCGCATGCACTGGATGGATTCAGAGTGCTGCAGACACGACCCCCACCAGGAGCTGAGCGGGACCACCAGACTGTGCCCACCGCTGCCTGGAGCCGCCTGCCGGGCTCAGAGGGATGCAGGCAGCGCACAGCTCGCAGCCGGCACTCCCAGCGTCCGGGAGGGCGCATCCCTGCAGGCCAGCAGAGCTGAGCACCGCGGGCTGACACACCGCTCTCTGCCCCGCCACGAGCGCGCAGCCACCCACCAGCCCCGCGCGGGCGCAGCTGCACGGCCGGCTCTCAGCCATCGCCCTGCGCACCCGCCTGCGCTCTGACCGAAACGACGGCTCCGCGCAGAGCCTCCTGCTGACCCCCGCGGCCCTGCGAGGGGCTGCAGCCCGCGCCGCGGGAGGGGGCAGCCGAGCAGCCCCGGAGCGCGGTGCCCTCACGTCTCACCCCGCCCGGCTGCTCGCGCGAAGGCCTTGAGCTGAGCGCGCGGCGCCGGGAGCAACGTGGGCTGCATCCCTCCCTCCGGCGCCGGCGGCCGTCCCCGCGTCAGCGCGGCGTGCGGTACCCGAAGTGACAGCCCCGGCATCGCGTGTGCGCGTGTCAAACACAGCCCGGCTCCGCTGACGGACGTGTCTGCTAACGAGGGGCAGCAGCGAGGCGGGCGCTGCCGGAGCCCTCCCTGCCCGTGTGCCCCCCGGGACCGTTCTGCCAGCGGCGGTGCCCCGCGCTCCGGGCGGCAGCGAGGAGGGGCTGCGGCGCGGGGCAGAACCCGGGGGGCTCCGGCGCTTCTCACGCGGCGAATCCCAGCGCCGCGGAATCGCCTCCCCCAAGCACACTCTACTGCCTCCGGCGTGGCCGCGCGCCCCCCGGAGACCCCCGCCCGGTGGCCCCGCGCCCCCCGCACTTCCCGGGGAGCTCCGGCGGGGCGGCGGAGCAGAGGAGCCCGGGGGGTCCCTGACCCCAATGACACCCGGGGCTGCTCGGCGCCGAGCATCGCGCCGCTGCCTCGGGGAGAATCGGGAAACGCCGCCCGAGCACCGCAGCTCCTTCCCGGGCATCCCGGCCCCGCGCCCCTCCGAGCACCGCGCATCCCGCGCCGCCCGTGGGTCCCGGTCCCGGCCCTGCGATTCCCGCAACGCTCCGGCCCAGGGGTTCCCCGCACCGCCCCGGCCCCCACGCGCTGCTGGGCCGATCCCCGCGGGGCTGAGCCCGGTCCCGACCCGGCCGCCCCTCCCCGGGCTCCCCGCTCCCAGCCCCGTACCTGGCGCTCGGCGGCGGCGGTGCAGGGCGGTGTGCGCGGAGCACGGCCGGGGCGGAGCCGCGCGGGCTCGCCGGTACCGGGAGGAGGAGCCGGAGGGGCGGGGCGGCGACGTGCCCGCCCGCTGTTAGCGGCGGGGCTGGGAGATGCGGGGAACCCCGCCGGACCCGCACTGAACACCGTCCGCGCAGCACGCGTGGACGCACCGCCATCTGCCCAACCCGGGTGCCGGCAGCGCGCACCGGGCGCGTCCTCGGTCCCGTCCCCGTGCGGCTCCCCCAGGTCGCGCCGCCGGACTTTGCTGTGTTGCCCCGTTACTTCCAACCTCTCGGCCTGCCCCGACCGGGAGCAGCGGGTGTTTGCACCGAGCGGGCCGAAGGGGAGCAGGAGGTGGGAAAGCGCCGTCACGGAGCGGCCAAAAGGAGCTCGGCGTCCCGCGGCCACCACAAATCCTCTCCTGCTCCGATGCTGCCCAGTCTGCGGCCGCTGGGCTGAGCGGCGGCTCCGGGTGCTGCTGAGGAGTATTTGGGAGCTGAGTCCTTTCTGTCTGTGACCAGCGGTGGGTCTGCGGGCTGCTGCAAGGGTCGACGTGCCGTGTGCTGTGCCGGGCGGCTGCTGGGTCGGTTCCCCGCACATACGCCATCTGCCAGCTGAGTATCTGTACGTGCAGCAGCACCCGGCTGTGGCTCACCAGTAATGTAATTTAAATGTAAATGCAGCTTCCCCTGAACAAGGTGTAGCAGGCCGTGCAGGGAGTTCACCTGGATCTAATTCCAGCTGCAACCAGAACAGCTGCTTTCAGGTGGCTGAGCTGATCTCATCACATCCCCGGCACGTTCTGCCTTGCAGAGAACTTTCCTCCTGCTCTTCCTCCTTGCTGCCAGGGGGCTGTGCTGGCTTGGGCCGCCCTTCTCCCCGTGCTGGTGGTGGGTAACATCCACACTGTTGGGTGCATGAGAAATTCCCCCCAGACCTCTATGAAGGTGTGAACTGCTACTGCTCCCCAGTGCACAGCGAGTCGCACAGCCCGGCACACACTGTGCCACTGCTCATGTGGGTGCTCAGGGATGTGGGTGGATTTGTGGCAACCCCTGCTTCACTGAGTGCTTACTCTGGAGCAGGCCTTGCTGGGATGATGGCCGTGCACGTCGAGCAGAGCTCATCCCCAGCTCTGCCTCTGCAGCTCCGCGTGCAGCTGCTGTGGCCGTGCCGTGTGCTGTCCTTCAGCTTCAGGTCTGCAGCTCCACACTGATGATAGCAGGACTGGCATTCATGGGGTCGTCATTCATCTGCTTCTCATGGGATGCCTGCAGAGCTGCCTCCATCCCCAGCTCCAGCCGCTCCTGTCCCAGGGCTGCCCATAGCACCGATGTGCCCACAGGCAGCCCAGGCCTTTCCCAGCCCCCACACAGAGGCACATCCTGGGCACCTGGGCTGCTTTGTGTTCCCCCTGTGAGCGTGCTGCTCTCCTGGTCTGCAGCCAAATGCCCCGAGCTCAGACCTGAGGCTGAGCAGAGCCCGTCTTCAGGGGCCAGGAGCGCCGACCCTGCAGCTCTCAGGCTTCAGATGCCCATCGGGGAGTTTCCAAGAGCTTTGTCCCGTCACCAAAGCTTCCTCTTAACAAGTTAATATTCAAAGCACTTCAAAGTCTGCTGCAGACTCAGATTTTATGTTAGAAGCATCATCAATAATGGGCTGCACTAACAGGCTAAAGGGGAGATGAAAAAGAGGGGCGAGCAGCAGGTGGTCCCTGCTCTGCCAGCTGCTCCTCTCCCGTCCCACGAACAATGCAGACCTGAGATTAGCATGGCTGCTCCTGCTGTGCAGAAGGGAGTCCTGGCAGCACGCTGCGCCTGCCCCCCTCGCCCTGGTTCAGAGCCACAGGCACACAGGGCAGAGCTGGAGCTGATGGCTCCAACTGGGACTCTTATTAAAGGCAGCCTGGATACACTGGCCTCCTCACTGTGAGCCACTTCCACGATGCACTTACAGCCACATATTACTTAAACGATCTTAAAATCCACAGGTTTATGCTAGCAAAAGCGTTGTGCTTATGTCCATGTCCCCTGCTGCAGTGTGTGGGTCTCACCTCTGTCCCACCCCAGAAGCAGAGAAGGAGCAGAGCACAGGCAGAGCTGGGAAGCAGGCAGGGCTACCAGGGCAGCAGAGCCTTGGGAGGGGGGGGTACACGGCCCTCCTGGTGCCAGCCCTGCAGCCCCTGACCCAGCTGCTCTCTGCCAGAGTCACTACGTGGCGTGCATGGCCGCCATCCTGAGCCAGATGGACGCAGACCATTACCACTCCTACATCCAGGCCTTCCCCTCCCGGCCCGAGCTGATGGTGAGTGCCTGCCGTGCAGCGAGAGCCCGGCCCTCGTGTCACCACCCCGCTGCCGGCACCTCCTGCACCCCTGGGTGCTCCCAGCCCTGGTGCTCAGCACAGCACTGCATCAGGACGGCTCTGCGGCTGTGCCCCAGCCCCTCACGTCTCCTCCTCACAGGACTTCCTCATGGAGACTTTCATCCTCTTCAAGGACCTCATTGGCAAGACGGTGTACCCCCCCGACTGGATGGTGATGAACATGGTGCAGAACCGGTGAGGAGCCCCGAGCTGGGAGGGACCCACAGAGGAGTCTGGGGCCGCAGCCTGGGATGCCTGGCCCCGTGCTGGGCTGCACCATGAAGGCTGAGGGATGAGGGGCCGTGGGGCTGTGAGCAGGAGCGCGCTGTGAGCTCCGACCCCAGCGCCCCAACCCTCACCTCGCCGTGACGGGGGCTGCCAGCCTTGCTCCCCCTCTGCTGTGGGCTGTGTGCCGTGGGCTGGCTGTGCCCTCTGCTCAGCACCCACACCAATCCTGCAGGGAGTTCCTGCGTGCCATCAACCAGTTTGCCACCACCCTGACAGAGATGTTCCTGAGCAGCAGCAGCTTCGAACTGCAGGTGAGGGGACACCGACCCGGCCCTGACAGGGTGGCAGGGATGCGCCAGACGCTGTGTTGCTCTGCCTGCCGTTTGTCCCTCTCTTCTCACCGCAGCTTTGGAACAACTATTTCCACCTGGCCGTGGCTTTCCTCACCCAGGACTCCCTGCAGCTGGAGAACTTCTCGCAGGCCAAGCGCACCGCCATCCTGGCCAAGTGAGTGGCTCTCCCCCCTCAGGTCAGGGCCCCGGCCCCAGCCCCAGCCGTGCTTGCAGATGGGGATTCTGGAATGTGCTCTGCTGGGGCTCCTGGCCTGGAAGCTGTGCCGTGGGCTGTGCCCATGGAGTGATGCTGAACTGACACCGTCCTGGCAGGTATGGGGACATGAGAGCCAAGATTGGAGCAGCCATCCGGGACATGTGGTACAACCTAGGTGAGCTGTGGTGTTACCAGCAAGGAGGAGGGTTGGAGAGTGCCTGCAGCCTGGTGTCCATCAGCATCGGCCCCAGAACGGGTGCTGGGGACTGAGAGATTACTGGTGTGGGGCATGGGAGTCTGTGGTGTGTGCACCCTGTGAGTGTGCACCATGTGAGTGTGCA
>NW_024885591.1:0-12521 GCF_019232065.1 Centrocercus urophasianus
TCAGAGAAGGGCAACAAAACTGTGACGGATATGGAGCACAACTCTTAAGGGAAAACGGATTGTTTACTCTGGAAAGGATGAGGCTCAGGTGTGGCCTTATCACCCTCTACAACTACCTGAAAGGAGCTTGTGGCAAGATGAGTGCAGTCCTCATCTCCCAGGTAACTAACTATGTTCTCATAACTGATATTTAAATGAGGTAGTGTCAATATGCATCTTTAATTCTAAACTTCAACACCGATTTTCTGGTGATGAAGAGCCAGGTACATAACTTTTCCCAACTTCAGCCCATCAAACCTACTGTCTGTCGTTTTACAGACATTTTTTTCCTCAGTATCTCCCAGTATTTGCACGAAATTGTCACCCTGATTTAATTCAAATGAATAACCAGGCAATGTAAAACCTACTAAACAGTACTTGAATTCTTCAGTGTGAGTATAGCTACTAATCTTTTAATAGTACAACCTGAATTCTTTATTCTCCCTCATGTTTCAGGATTTCCTTCTGTCATCTTCTTCTTAATGTCTTCAGACTAGGCTTACGAATTTATTTAAGTCAGAAAACAAGTAAGTTTTCAGAAAAGATTTTATATATTTATGTAGATTTAATAATGCTATAGTGATAATAATGATATAGTAACTGAAAACATGGAAAAAAATATTCGTCTTAATAATTATAAAAGAACAGAGAAACTGAAGTCTGCTGATGGTCCTGAAACAGATGTAGAAAGGATAAATATCAGATTGGTTTTTTTCGTTAAGAGAAGCTTTCGCTGTATTTTGCAGCCTATATCAGACCAACACTGAAAGTACTAATGATGATGACGTAGAGAATTAAGTAATCACTCAGGACCTATTTAATCCATCAACTTTTGTCTTAACCTTGTAATCAGGATTCACATGGAGAATTGTATTTAATTAAGATTGCAAGTGACATGATTCTGTGTGGTTGGAAGGGAACCATAGCGACAATAACAACAGCACTTACTGCCAAGCTATAATCAATACAATATTTTACCCTGTGGTGGGCAGGGAGCAGGTCTTTACAACTGTGCACTTAAATCACAGAGGCATGCATAAATATTCTAGGAACATTTTGCACACACCTTTATTTCCAAGGTGACTACTTTGGACTAGTACTTCCTGTTGCATTCAGTGAATGTTTGTAATATTTTAGGAACCAACGTCCTGAGAGCAGAAAGTGGTTTGATCTGGGTCACTTGGTTTACTCAGGCAAGTTTCCCACTCTTCAGTTTAAACTCCACACACACTGAGCAGAGATTTCTCTATGTAATCCATTATACTCTTACAGATGAAAATTGCTACATTTATTTTATGTTTATTTTGCAAGAATATGTGCTCTGCAATACTTTTCCATGTGTGAGCTTTCTAGATCCATACCTGAAATTCGATATTTAAATAATCTTGATTAGGAGCAGTATTTAGTGCCTGTCATGATCTACATGATAAGACAGTAACTGTATTACAAGACATCTTCAGAGGAGTGCTTTTTTTCAGTTGAGCATTCTTACACTTTGAATCGGACACCTATGCTAAAGTAGAAACATCCCACAAATCTTTTGCACAGTTTCTTGTTTCATAGTCTCAGAATTTCCTCTACCAGAAGGAGATGAAAAGTCCCATGGGCAGTTATCATCTTGATGTCACCTCATTATGGTGTCTACATAACATAAAGACAGTCATGAGAAATGCTATGCATTTTTTGCTCATTGTTTTGTTTCTCTTTCTCTGAATTTTTTGGCACTTCTGATAGGATAACAGATGATATGAATGGCATTCTGTTTATGGTTGGAAGTCTTTATCAAGTAGGAAGTCTTCATACCCTTTCCTAGCTACAGTCAAACTTTCACTCTAATCTCTGTCTTGTTTGTTTCACTCTCACATCCCTTCAAAACAAGTCCTGAAGGCACTGATCTCCACTATTCTGAGACATTTTCCAGGCACTTGCTATTCTGTTTCCGTGCAAAATCTTAGTAATCCCAATCTGACCAATGTGCTAGTGGGACTCAAAATCCAGAGGGGTTAGTCATACTCTCAATTTTAAGTCATTGATAAAGGTACTTAAGCTTGAATGTATTTCTTAAAGTTATTTGAAACCGTTCAGAAGTATTCTCAGAGAACAATTCTCATTCTGCAGATGACTTACAGATCTGATTTTATACCACAAAAAATCCACCATTCCCTTCCATTCAGTGACTGGAAATTTAGTCAAAATAATGCAAAAAGTTAGCTATAAAAATAGTCAAAAGTGAATGAAAACAATGAAAACAATGGAAATTCTATTGAAATACAAAATTTCAGAGTAATAATTACTTAATATTTTGCCCAGCTGTAGTATTTACAATAAGCATTTCAGAAATGTACAGTCACGAGTAATCTGAGTGAAGGATTAAACGATTTTTTTTTAATGAATGAATTAGGAATACATTAATTTTCACCTTTTGATCCTGACTACATTAAGCACATAGAGATCTTTTGGCATTTGCAGATACTACTCTGAATCAAATTGTTCCTTTTAAAGAAAATGGGAGCTGAAAAGGTTTGGTTTCTCCTAAACATAATCACACACCAAATCAAAATCTCATTTGCTTTGAAAATGTTGCTAATTAATAAATGATATAGAAGCTGACATAAATATGAAGCTATATTCCAGACTCCAACAGTGGATGTTAAGAATCTCCCAAAAGGTAGCTTTGGATAAGTGCTTATCTAGAACTATCAAGTGTGTTTTGGATTTCACCCAGATTTTACACTTATGAATTTATTAGACTGATGACCATTCTCAGCCAGAAACATGAATCTAGAAATCACACAGGAATGTCATTTTTCAGGTTTTCCTTTTCTTTTTGCCTTTCATTTGTGCAAACAGAAAATAAAGGTTATCTTATTATTTTTATCAGATCATCTTCCAACCCTGGCAATGAAAAGTAAAATTCAGGAAAATGGAAGTTAATTATTCCATATAGATATTCTGAGCTTTTCAGAACCCCTAAAAGGGGATGTTCTGTTTCACATTTGGCAGTAGTTCATACAAGCTTTTTCTTTTTTCCTGATCCAGGAGTCTCTAAGACATCACTAAAACATCTCTATTAATTCATCTCCTGGGTTGCAATAAGCAGTAGAAACTGAAAAGACATCATTTGATACATAGTTTTTGTGAATTCCTTTGAATTCTTGACAATGTGTCAGGGTATTACCTCCCAGGGAGAATCATGATATTCAAAGAAATAGCTGGATACTGTGCTCAGATTTGGATCTATCATGAGTGATCTGTCCTTTAATGAGTGTACCTATAAATACATTGCAAACAGTTTATTTCATTCCAGAAATCAATACAGGAACATTAAAAAAAAAAAAAAATTAAAGCAATTTGTGTTGCCCATTTCCTTGATGTAATTGGAGTAATTAATGAAAAAAAAAATCCATTAAAGACAGCAAGAGTATAAAGGAATATGTTTTATTTTATGAGGTTAAAGGAAAAGGTTAACAAATTGTTTATAATCCAAACTCAAGAAAAGAGGTAATTTTCAAAGCTGTTGAAGGCCATTTGCTTTCCTAAACCTCTCCCTGGACTGAGTAGGTCTTTTAAAGAGATGTGTTCTTGCAATTATATGAAGTGGAAAGCATTATCACCCCTATTCCTTTGTTACTTCACTCCAGAACTCTTAAGCAGAAAGATCAAGAGAGGAAGAGAGAGACTGGGAGAGAAAACATAAATATGGTTAAGTGGCCAGAAAAAAAGGGAGGCTGAGATTGCTCTAGCACACCAGAGATATGAGGTCTTGTGTCAGACTGCTGTATGGTGCCTCCTGACAAGCTGGGCCAGGTCTGCTGGCTGCAGATATCACAGAGTTCAAACAGATCTCAGACAGCTGCAGTAGACTGTCTAAAATACGTGTTTTAGAAGCTCCTAAAAGTTTTATCTTTGCATTCATGTTTTGTTGTGTCTGTTTCAAAATCTCTGACACCACGTTTTCAGCAAGGTTGATAATCCTTGTTTCTTAGCGTGGATGCTGAATGGATACTTCATTTCCTGCAGTGCAACAGAAACATTTAGAGAGAACTCCAGCCCTATCCTTAAGTAAGAGGACAAGGGGGAAAAGTTTGGAGCCAAAAGAGGGAAGATTTAGATTAAATGTCAGGGGGAATTTTTTTGCTCAGAGAGCAGTGAAACGCTGGCACAGGCTGCCCAGAGAAGCTGTGATACCTCATCACTGGAGGTTCTCAAGACCAGACAAGATAGGGCTCTGGGCAGTCTGAGCTGGTGGGTGGCAACCAGCCCATGGCAGAAAGTTGGTATTAGATGATTAAGGTCCACTCCAACCCAAGACATTCTATGATTCTACAGTCCTATGATCCTATGGTTCTACTAGTCACATCTATTAAACGTATTTTTTAGTAGAGCTGGATCCAGCTGGCCAGCCTGATTAATTTATGTAAATAATATTTGCATCAAATACAATCTGAAAAAAAAACAGGCAATATTCTGAAGATTCAAGCAAGGGTACATAAGATCTATGTCACTAGGATATAATCTGTATTCATATTCAGGATACATTTTAACTCTTCATGTGTTTCAGCTTTATGCTTGCAGACATGCATAAATGACCATTCTGTGCGCATATTGACTTGAGCCAAAGAACTCTTCAGCACAGGGAGAGAAAATTTCTTCTTAGTCCATGGGGAACATTACGGTTTTTTGATTTTTGGTTATTTATTTTTGCTTTATTTGTTATCTTTTGTTTTGTTTTTAACATCCTGTGAATTAAATTGTGTTCTCAGAATTGCCTTCAAGTGCGCCTTACATGCAGCTGGCACTGTGCTGTTGTGCACAGTGAACAGGTTATGCAAGAGCACCCCCTGGATAAAGCAAAGAGTGAAATCATTTCCTCCTCGTCATTCTTACAGGCTATTTTGGTGGATTCATTGTATTACTCTGAATTGGCTTGTTTCACAGAATTGTTCAGTTTTTCCTGAGGACTGACTTAGAAGTGTGTGTACGTGTGTTGAGAGGCAGGAGGGAGAAGAGAAAAGGTGGCTTTCTATTCATGTTCAGTGCTCACTCAGACATGATAGCCATTGTGCAGCTTATAAATCTGGGTGTGGTGCTACATACAGCAACCAAAGCGAACATATCTACCCCGAGATGGGGAAGTTCCCAGTCTTAAGCCTTTCCTCAAATCCTGATTTCTCTGCCGGTTTGTGACTGATTTAATTGGCTTCAGCCACACTAGCATATTAAATGTAGCCAAGAGATCAACTCAAACAGTGTCCTGCAATCATTGTTCAGTTGTTTAAAAACACCTTAGCAAAGTTTTGGCTTGCAGCAATTAGCAGTGTCAGCAAAGAATGCCCAGGCACAATTAAAAGAGCAGAGATTCCCAGTGAGCAGTATGGACTCAGTGGTTACTGCAAGGAACATCTGACCATCTCTGTGGCCCTCGTCTGGACCTGTTCCAAAAGCTTCATGCCCTTGTGTTGGGGGTGTTAGAACGCAATATTCCAGGCAAAGTCTCACAAGAGCAGAGTAGAGGGGCAGGCCTTCTTTCTTCATGTGTTCCAATTTGATTGTCTGCATGGTCTTTTCTTATTTCTTTGTAAAAAGCATACAACATGGATTTCTGAGACTGTAAAAAAAAGAAGACTCATTTTTCAGTGCAGTACGAAAATGCTCAGAACAGTAATCTTTTCATTGAAAACAATTTAATACATAATAAAGATCTCACTAATTGCATGATGAAAATATTACAGTGTATGAAAAATATAATAAAATTGCAAATGAGAAAAGTGGAAAGTTGTTCATATTTTTTAATGATAATGGTATAATGTCTTGATTTTAAAAGAGACAGTAACAACTTCCTCTCGAACTTGCGTATTAAGCAATGGAGAGTAAAAAGGATAAACTAAGGCCATCTGAAATAACTAAAATCACCCACTGTGCACCAGCACCTTCATGAGTGGATTTGGCAGCTCAGCACTAGGCAGATGCTGAACAACTGAAGGCTTAGGAACAGCATTTCACACAGTTGCAATTTTGTTGATTTAGCAGTCAACTCAGATGTGGAAGCATAAAGGTGCCAGCAGCATTTGTTCACCTGTTTGTGCTCCATCCACGATACTTACTATTATCTCAGAGGTCATTTCCCATTTTTCTTCTCATGACGGATTTTCAAATTTTAAATCTTTGTACAGTGCGCACAGGTATATTTGATACCTCAGTAAAGTCACAAATGGAAGAAAAGACCCATCTCCATTACTTTTTTTTTTGCCTCAGTCTTTTCTGTTGTGCTCTAGCCACACTGCAGCCAAGCTGCAGATGGCAAAGACAGGGGGTGGGAGAACAAAGAACATGCACTGTAGGAGAAGGTATTCTGATTGGTCTGATAGTCACAGGACAAAGGGAATGGTTTTAACTAAAAGAGAGGAAATTTAGGTTAGATGCTAAGGGAAATTTTTTTTACTGAGAGGGCAGTGAGGCACAGAGACAGGCTGCCCAGAGAAGCTTTCATTGCCCATCCCAGGAGATGTTTGGGCATAGTCTTTTGCAATTTAGTTTAGTGGAGTGCTCCTTTCTGTGGAGAGAATGTTGAAATTAGATGGCCTCTAATATCCCTTCCAACCTTAAGCATTCCATAACTCTATGATCTCTTTTGTAAAACTTACCTGGAATCAGAACATACAAACATACCAGCTGTATTTTTGGATGATGTGTGAGAAAAATAGAGTTGTGAAATAGACTGTAGGTAATACACAATTTTAAATTTTTAAAAGTGTGATCAATATTTGAGAAGTGAAAATGTTATTTGAAAGCTATCTATTTTATTTATTTTAAAGGGGTCATAATAAATATGCTCATACTGCCACTGTTAGATTTTAACTCTTAAAGATTGCGTGTTAACTATCACCACTGGAAATGCAGCAGCTATGACTATTTTTTTGCTTGAAGTGTCTTTTAAAGTATTTCCAAAACATTTTTTCCTTAAGGTTTATAAGCAAGTATAATTTTAAGGATTTTTGTATTCTCTTAGGACTATATGACATCCTAAATAACAATGGATCTGGTGTATATAATCAACAAAATCCTGCCCTAGAGATGTATGTTCAGAATGTAATGACTGCCTGTTTTAACTTATATGTAGTTTTAACATATATCTCACCATCACAGTATATTCCTCTATAAGCTCCTTATTAACACAGAGAACAGGGATGCATGTAATGTTGTCTCTTTCTGGATTTAGATTCCCAAGCATCTATTATTTCCCATCATTAATCTCTCTGACATTTCCTCCGGGATATAACTTTCCCATAATATTTTCTGACCTTAAATAAATCTATCTCTTTCAAGTTTAATATCTTCTGGCAATTTCAGCTTCCTCATAGTCTGAATGAAATAATGCTTTCTGGATTTAAAACATGTTTGAGATGAAGTTACTTTCAGAGCAGTTGGCATGTAAGAGGTTGCTAAAAAAAGTCTTAACAGCAATGATAACACATGTGACTGCAGATGCACACATGCACAGTTACAACTGCAGACTGAGCTTTTTCTTTGCTTATTTCTTTTCGAGCTGATGGCATCTGAATGGCGAATGTGTGTAGCAGAGACAGCACTTTTAATCCATCCCAGAAAATATTCCTTTGGCTTTGGAAAAGATTGCTCTCCAGACATGTGTGCATACACGCAATCATATACTATATTAGCACCTATTACCTGGGGAACAAACACATCACAGTTCATTTGCCATGGCTAAGTCTGTATGCAATCCTTTGATGACAGTAAGCACATACATAGGCACTTTACTTAACCAAAAATAAATATTATTTTACCTTGGATAAATGTAACTACCGTTTCGTAAAGTCGAGGTAATCTGCTTATTACAGCAAAGACTTGGAGGAATCTGCTTCATTAGTTTGGATCTCTACTGGTGTCGGTTGCAAGGACTGAGAAACACATGTGAGTATTACCGAGGACATATGAATGTCACATCTGCTCATGTTAATCCTTGAGGAGTTATGATGCTCACCGAACTAACACAAAAAAAAATGTGCCTGTCTTTGACTTCAGTACTGTAGTACTTGTTCTTTTGTTTTCATCTAAAGCTTCCTCATACAAAAATAATTCACAGGTAACATGGTCTCTCTTTGGTCAAGGTTTCTTCATCCTGAATGCATGCTTAGTCTCGCCACTCCACATTCATAAATAGCCTGAAAGCTTTCAAGCATCTGAGGTCATTGTACTTCACACAATTGTTCTTTGTTGTGCTCTGTGAAGGAGATTACATGAGGGCAGGCTGGAATTCCTGGATATCTTATTTCTCACTATTGAAGGGCTATCACCTTGAATAAAAAAAGCAATAAGGCTATCTGAAGTGACCTTGGCAATTGTTGTGTGATTTATGGCATTATACTACTAGGTTTGATTTCAGATGCAGAAGCCCTGGAAAAATGTAAGGATCACTTTCAGGACAGATAATGTCTGTGAACTGGTGAAATTTTTCTGGATGAAAGATAAATTTTCTGAAATATAATTTATTGTATCAAAGTATTTTGTTATTATTTTCCTACACGATTTAACCCCATCTGTTATAGTACTCTAGTTGCTAAGCTGTTAATCCCTGTAAGCATATTAAAATTAAACACATGTAATAGAAACAAGTTGTTGCACAGTAGGGTAATTCTCAGTGAGCAGAGCCAAAAAGCAAATTACAAGGAATCTCATTATTACTAAATGAATATTACTAATGCAACTACTTCCAGGCAGACGATAATGTATTCAACACTATATAGCAGAAAAAATAAGCTAAATTACTATCCTTTCATTTTAGGTTGAAGAAAATGAGACATGAGGCTGAGTATGAGAGATGAAGTTTGTCTTGTGCTTTATAACTTTTGACACCATTTGTTAGCCACATAGGAAGGAGACTTCCAAGCTTTTGAACTTCTAGTTTTCAGAAAATAAGACACCAAGCAGTGGAATTAAATTGTGTTACCAGCTGTGAGGGATACTGTAATTTATCCCTGAGACCAAAGAACTCAGAAGAGGGAGACGTTGTGAGTGCCGCCAAAAAAATTTTGGTTGAATTTTTGTCTTACTAGACATCAAGAAATCTGTACACTCAAAGTAGTAAACATCTTTAAAAAATACGCAAAGCTGCTTGTGCTCTTGGGTCTAAAGTGATTTAAAATGTAATTTTATTCTCTACCTTAAGCTCTACTGAAGTATGTGTCCACTTGGAAATGAAAACTTGTGAATGTGGACCAATCAGCACGCAGAAGGTGTAATGCTTTCTCCTCTAAACTTAACTGCAGTTTTTAAGAGACTTCCCAGTGGAACAGATGTCGATCTGTCAGGAACCACTTGGCTGCTTTCAGCCAGCCAGCCCTCATTCAGACCACAGAAGACAAACCCTCACTGACCTTGGAAGATGTAGGTTTCAGTAACTTATTTATGTTTCTTCCCACCTTCCTGAGATAACCATTTTGCAAGGTGTGTTTCAATGACAACAGTTTGGATAGAACTCCTGAGAAATCCACATTTCAAAAAAGTGTAAGAAAACCTTGGGATGGCTAAATGATGTTTTCTTCACAGAGTGTAGCTGTACAGAGCTAAAATTAATGAAGACTTCATGTGCACAGGGAATTTGCCATAGTATATTCATATAGGGAACAGTAGTTTGTGCAGGTATTATATCCTCATATTTCCATTATGAATATGCAGTATTTTATATATCCACTACAAACTTAGCACGTGACTTAAGCTTTATGTACTCTCCAGAGACAAAAGGAATATTCTGCTTGTCCACATCCCATTGAGGCTCTCATGAAGTCAGGGAAATCTTCTAAATGCTACATCAGCTAACATTTTTTCCGTGACCTTAAATTACAATTGAGAAATATATTTTCAACAGGTTTGTGACTGAAACAAAACAAAATTCGTTAATTGAATGTAAACATTTTACCAAATCGACAGTTTTGTTTCAGAAAGACAGATTGTAATGTCTACAAGTGTCACTTCAAATTTCAAGAAAACTTCTATTTTTGTTGTGTTCTATTGTAGCTGTTTCACAGCTACTATTTCGTTTTTTTGTAAGATAAAATGTAAAACATACTAAAAGTGGAATTTATCAAAATGCAGCACTTCAACGGTGCAGAAATTATCAGGATACTTTTTCATTTTGTGAGGATAGGGTGTGATTCAAACTTCCAGAAATTTTTCAAAAAGGGAAATAAAATATTTTAGTTGCAATGTTTGCCACAGCAAAGCACTTAGAATTTTAATAATTACTGGTCACAGAAGGAGGTACAGAAATAGCCTTTTAATGATGATATATTTATTTATGGCCACTTCATAGAAGTATTAGTTTGATTTGCTGTATGTCATGTTACAGTGCTTGAGTAATGCATGTTCAGAGGCCACATCACACAAACAGATGCAAGTTTGATGGGATATCACATGAATACCTGCTCTGTAGCCCATCATTCACAGCCTGTCTTCTGTTCGTAGGAAGGGCAAAGAAACCTGAATCTATTAAATTTCATTGTACTTGGCCATCTTTTTTTCCACTGTCAACAAAACTTTCCCAAAGCCATGATAATTTTGCATATTTCTAAACCAAACTGAAAGCAGAAGATGGCAACACCTCGATTCCTTCTCTGTGAACACTAGCAGTCAGCATGTTTTAAATGAATGGTAATTCTCATCTATGAAGGAGGAGAAAACATAAGAACCAAAAAAGTAACAATTAAGCTTCCAGTAAATTGTATAAACATAAACATTTAAAATATCTTACAGTGTTGACATGATCCAGCAAGAACAAGGGTTTTGTAAAAACCCCCACAGGCTGATGGTGGGCAGGATTGATTTTGCTTGTAACTCTGAACCCAAGTAAGAGGTACTTAGAGAATTCAGAAAGGTCACGGAATTTTTTCTACTTTGATTGTCATTTATAACCAATGTACATCTCCTGTTGATTTTGGACTTCTGCCCAAGGAAGTGTGGGAGGAATTTAAAATGGCCAGAAGTCACTAAAATCTTCCCATTTACCAAGAAGGTCCATTGTGCAAAGTCTCCATTTTTGCTAAGTCCTATTGTCAAATATTTTTCTAGGTTTTCCCAGTTTTCAACAACCATTCTTGTTTCCCTCTTCTTTGAAGAAGGATAACATCCTGTCCAGCCTCAAGCAGGGAAACCCCCCCCACGATGTGTGCGTGCAGTTCAGCATGCATGCAGTCCTATTCACAGCTCTTGGCAAATACTTAGGTGGATTTCTATGCAACCGTAGCTGGACTTGAAATCTTGTACTCAAATATCACTATACCCAAGAGATTACTGTGCAACATTTCAACAGAGGAAAGGACAGAATGAATAAAATCCAGTAAACACCAGACAGGTAAAGAGCAGAAATACTGTGAAGCAGTGTGTATATATATGCGTGTCATTGCTACAACTAGAGTACACCTCCAATTTCCAGTTTAAGTAGGCTTGTGAATTGAGAACAGAATAGTCCTGCAAATATAAAGCTGCATGCCTTTCCTACAGAAGACAAGAGCCTCCTATCTGTTCATTTCCATACTTTCTGTTGTGTTCTCCTTCTGTAACAGTTGCTACATTTTCTGAGGCGAAAAGAACTGCTGCTTTTAGGACATATAATTGTCTTGGCAGTGGCAGGGGATATCTCATTGATATTTTGTCAACTGTCAGTGTTTCAAATGCCCAGGGGCTGGAACAATTCTGTCAAACTTATTTAATCATCCTGATTTTACTAAAATTCAGCTGAGAATTTTCATGGGATGACTGAATAAAGTTTGTTATCATTATGTCTTCCAGACCTTTACAGCATGGGAAGTAGTCACAATAGTGACTAGAAAAGCTAGGCAGCTCATCAGGAAGAATATTTATGATTAGTAAGCAATCTTGTAGAGTTTTAGTGCCTTCTTCCTGAATGTTCCTGTAAAAAAAGTTAGGATTTTTTCCCTCTTATTTTTTCAATAACAAATACACTGACCACAAGATGTTAACTGTAACAGCAAGCACAAATTTACCATTACACTGACCATAACAGAAATGTTCAAATTACCAAGGTTGGTAAGGACCTCCAAGATCATCCAGTCTGACTGTCCACTATTACCAGTATTTCCCACTAAACAATCTCCTCCCATATAATACCTAAATATTTCTCAAACACCTCCAGGGATGGTGACTCAGCAATTTCTCTGGGCAGCTTATTCCAGTGCCTGACTTGGACTTCTTTTCTTGGAAAAGAAGTATTTCCAAACGTCCTACCTGAATCTCCCCTGGTGCAACTTCAGGCCAATCTTTCTAGTCCGCTCTGTAGTTTCTTGGGAAAAGAGGTCAATCCCCACCTCACAACAACCTCCTTTCAGCTGTAGAGAGTGATAAGGCCACACCTGAGTCTCCTCCACACTGAAAAATCCCAGCACACTCACCTGCTCCCCATAAGAGTTGTGCTCCATATCCGTCACAGTTTTGTTGCCCTTCTCTGA
>NW_024885592.1:58-9502 GCF_019232065.1 Centrocercus urophasianus
TTCCTTCCTTCCTTCCTTCCTTCCTTCCTTCCTTCCTTCCTTCCTTCATTTCTCTTCCATTCTGATCCCTTATTCTTATGCTTAGCTGAGTAACACCGTTGAAATATGCAAAAGCCAGCCTCCACAATTTCCTCATGCAGCAGAAAAAAAAAAAATGTATTAAAAATTATGGTGTGTAACCATACATTATCCTGATTCATTTTATAGATGGTCTCCAGGAAGTGTAGAGCAATGTAATGGAGCATGAGGATGAATCTCAGTACTGTCTGAAGAAAGGATGTTTAAGGGATAACTCATCTCACAGATGCAAGGTATAAAACATTAGTAAAAATTTTTGAATGCAATATTAGAAAGATGCATTTCATGTACATTTAAAGCGTTTTCATCATGGCTCTTCTGCCAACAAAATAACTGTTACATCTTACTTTCCTAATTGATAACTAATTGCTTCTTATATCACTGGTAGTGACATGTTGTTGGATCCTTTAAGGCTGACAGATTACTATAGACACAATACTGGAGTTCTTTAAGAACACTTATGAAAACATATTTGAAATGTCTTTATTAAAAGCCATAGCATCTTTTCTAAATGGTGGATGGCAGCTGGCTGTGTGCCCTCACAGCCCAGAAAGCCAGTAGAATCCTGGGCTGCATTCAAAGCAGTGCAGCCAGGAGGGTGAGAGAGGGGATCTGCCTCTCTGCTCTGTGCTGTGGACCTCATCTGGAGCACTATGTCCAGATGTGGAGTCCTCAGTATAGGAGAAACATGGACCTGTTGGAACACATCCAGAGAAGGGCCACAAAGATGATCCAAAGGATGGAACAACTCTACTCAAAGGACAGGCTGAGAGAACTCACTGCAGGACTGTTCAGCCTGGGGAAGAGAAGGATATGGGGAGAGCTCAGAGCAACTCTGAGGTGTCTATGGGTGGATATAAGAAACAAAGGAACAGACTGTTGGTCTGTTGTGATAGGACAAGGGGAAATTGTTTCAAATAAAAGAGGGGAGATTTAAACTGGATGTAAGGAAAAAGCTTTTTTATAAGCTATCCTTATATAGTAAGGATAGTCAGGCCCTGGAAGAATTGCCCAGAGAGGTGGTGGATGCTCCATCCCTGCAGACACCCAAGGTCAGGCTGGACAGGGCTCTGAGCACCTGATGGAGCTGTGGGTGTCCCTGTTCATTGCAGGGGAATTCAACCAGATGGCCTTTGGAAGGGTCCCTTCTAACTCTAAAGATTCTGATTCTATGATTAAATGGAAGAAATCAATGTCAGTGTACGAATTTGGAGAATGTGTTGCTGGATAGTGAGGATGTTTTATTTGGAATCAGTGACCTGAGCTCCCCACACAGCCAATTAAGTCATCTACACTCAAACCCTTGTATTAAAAAACAAAGAAAACAGCTTGAACACATAGTCCACTCTAGACTGTCATTTGCTTCAGGGAGCAGGGTATCCCTTGATATTTGCCAAGAAATGTGACTCATTTTAGGATCTTAAGAGGTTCAGTGTACAGGAAGAAGAGCACATGCATAGACACACATACAAGTATTTCCACTCAGGCTTTACAGGGCATCTAATTCTCATGGGCATTGACTCAGAAGCTTGACTTAATAACACAGATGGCTGGAAAGCCCATACATCCTCTGCCTACTGTTGCAATGTGATTTGCCTATTTTTGTGCATGAGATACTAACCAGTCCTTGCTTAGCAAAGTCATGAATGCTGTCAGAAGAACTCCTCAGGCGTAAATGGAAAAGCTACAGATGTAATGAAATAATTTGTCAGTGTGGATGGGGATAAGAGGCTGTTGGAAGTTTTGTTTGGTATTTAGAAGAACTCAACTTACTTTTACTACCCCCTGGCTTGAAAGGATAGGAAAAACTAGAAGGCACAAAAGGGAAATAAAATACATTGCTTGCTTACTAGCAGAAAGAAACAACCCAGAAAGCTGTCCAACAGATGTTCTCCAAACCACTTGTAGTTCTGAAGAGACCAGAAAGGAGCATGCAATTTCTCTTTTGGAAATTTGTACCCAGATGACAGACGTGCACTTGCACAAAGCCAGACAAAATAAATCAGTTTTTTTTTTTTTTTTTTAATTAAAATATTAATGATCTTGCAGTGATTTTGTAACAGTTTTTTTTTTCCTTTGTGCTGAAGGAGGCCAGTAAGTTTTTCATCCATCACAACTCTTTCTTTTCTAAATAGCAGACAATAGGAGAATATAAAATTAACCATTTCTCCACCTGTGTCTCGAACTCAGAAGGCTGGGCAGATATCTGATGGGTAGTTTCCAGCTGAAGAGTACAGCTTCATCAAAACTGATAATGCAGAGTGTGGAAACCTGAAAAGAATGGGTTTCCTGGATAGCATGGCTCCTCCACTTCTTGGCATCTTCCTTGGCTACTCATTGATAAATAAGATATCTGAAGGGACATTTCTCAGGCTGTGAAATGCCCCCACTCAACAGATATCCTTAGAGCATGCATCAGTTTTCTGAGCAACACAATTCAGTAAATAACTCTCTCAAGATTGATTGTAATAAGAAAGCTTGAGTTTTGCAAAGGAAAAATTATAACCTGCTCCATATAAAATTTACAACGGGCGATTTTGACCCAAACCAAGTTTGATATTAGGAACAATTTCTTCTCAGAAAGAGTGGTAATGCAGTGGCACAGGCTGCCCAGGGAGATGGTGCAGTCACCATCCCTGGAGGTGTTTAAGAACAGTAGAGATGTGGCACTGAGGGACGTGGTCAGTGGGCATGGTGGGGTTGGGTTGGGGTTGAATGTGATGGTCGGGGTTTCTTCCAACCCAAATTATTCTATGATTCTATGAAAAACAGAAGGCAAACATGAATTCCTGCTTTTTTAGGCAGGAAATATCATACTTGTCTCTGCTTCCACAAAGCATGGAGATAATTGTGTCAGGTGTTGCTTCCTTCTGCTGTCTAAGGCTGAAGAGCTACTCCTTGTCACTATAACATTGAACATCCCTTCTACAGTAGGAAAAAAAGCATCTCCTTCACAACAAGGCTTCCCATCAAAATTTGTAGGCTTGATTGTCTGAGAATATGTTGTTCCTTATAGCTGACTTGCTGCTAAAAGTGTTCACAGATACAAAGAGCCCAATAAAAGTATTTGATACAGCAAATTCTCAGCTACAAAGCATTATTCTTCAACTCAGCCACTACCATTATCTATGAACTGTTGCCAGCAATGAACAAGAGACTGCACGCCAACTTGTAAAATCTGCATGGTTGTCTAGAATGTGGCTTGTCTTTCACATTGCTGTCATCAGTGTCTCACTGTGCTCACACCCACTGTTTGGTCTCTATAAACATTCAGCAAGCATCAATGAATTTCAGTGAGTGCCATTTTTTCCTCATGGGGGAATTCAATGACATTCTTTTGCTTCATATGCACTTCTATGTCAGACATTATTTTGTCAATACCTCTCTACTGTTGTCTGTCACACGGCAACAAAATTTAATGGGATGTTTGTGGGAAGGTTCAACCTCTACTGCCATATTACCAACATCTACCTCTGACATTGTGGTCTTTCCCTGGACTGAGCTACAATCCTATTCAGGACAAAAGCTGAGGATCTTCCTGTACTCTCTGAGGAACCAAATGAAAGATTTCATTCAGTGCACCCAGCAAGCTGGAGCAGCCTCACAAAGAGAGCTTGTTCCCATCTCACCACCAGCTCTGCAGGTTTCAGGCCATCACCTCTGAGCTGAAATGGACTGAGCACTTTGGGGAAAGCTTTACCCCCAAGGGAAAAAGCAGCTCAGAGAACGTGAGGCTGCTCATGAGAGTCCCTCACATGCTTCCCACACGCTCAGTCCAACAAGTTGGATGGAGATCAACAAAGCTTTATGAGGGCAAGATGATACGTGCTGGCGTACGGTACCAGGGAACAGGTTACAAGCTCAGCAACTGCAAAATAAACAAACAAGTAAATAAATAAATATGATTAAAGAAAAAAAGAAAAAAAAACATCAGAAATTATCTCATCCTTCCCCTATCTGACTCAGCAAGGATCTCTCACGGCTATCGATAAGCAGGCTCTGGCTTCTGACATCCTGTTTTGCACCCTGCCTGGTATCAGGTGGGGGCTGATTGCTCCAGTCTGATCTCTGGAATAGAAAGTAAATGAAAATGAATAAATAAACACGCCAATTAATTAATTAATGATGGTAATTGAAATGGAAACTAAAAATCATGAAAATAAAAGACAGAACCAATTATTACTTACAAAGAAGGCTTTATCTGGCAGCGAAAGTCGCAGCCTCGAGGGTCCCTCCAGATGTGCAGTTGATGCTGCTCTATCCTGCAGTACACCCAGCTTCAGGCCCTTTCCCACAGGCTCTAAATGAAATCTGAAAAGCAAGACGGGCTCCTGCTACAGCCAGACTCCTCCAGCTGTTGTGGATCCAGGACGGTCCATCAAAGCTGCCTCGATGGATGCCAGCAGAGGATCTGGCCCATTCATTTACATTCATGACTCCGTGGCGCAGCTGGCGGCTGTGAAAGGGCTCATTTGGAAGGCAGCGTGGCTGGGATCAACATCACTTAAGTGATAATCTGCTAATCAGAGCTTCTTCTGTCGGGAGTAATGCTCCCACCTCGTCTTTCCCTGCTGGCAGTTTTCTCCCGCAAAGCTTGCCAAATCATTTTAGCTCCTGGCTGTTTTGGAGGGGTTTTCCTTGCTCACCTCCCAACTGGAGTTTGCCCTTGGTTCTGGCCGTGCTTTGGATGACAACACACACACACAGAAAAAGAAGAAAGATCGATTCAAGCCCAGGTGTGCTGCTAGGGACATCCAGTCTGCCATGTGACTGGCAGGAACGGAGAGAGAGGCCTGGGGTTTTTTAGGAGCAAAACAAGATCTTGTGCATATGGAGAAAAGTGAGGAGGTTTGAGGCACTCACTTCTCCTTTAGGACAGGAATGCTGTTGCTCGTTGCTCTGCAGATATCACTGAAACAGCTAAGCTGTGGAGAGCCACAGGCAGAGTAACCATATCTGAAAAGTGCTGTGAAATTTTCCAGGTTGCTGTTTTGAAAGAAGGAGCTGATAAATAACAAAAGTCCCTCACTAGGAAGAGAAAAATAGAGTATAAGCCAGAAATGGCACCAGTTGCTGCTCTGCAGGGAAAAGCCCAGGGCTCTGATCTCCATTCCACTTGGTTTATCTGGGTCCAAAGCATCAGCCTACAGCAAGGAGAATAACAGAGATGGGATAAGGCAAGAGCACATGTTGCTTTGTAGAGCCTGTCTGCCCCACCTTATCTATATGAAAACACAACCAAATGGATGCCAAGCCTATTGCTGATGAGGATTGTCCTTCACCTACTTGCATACCCTGAGCTCCTTTTGTACAGTTTGTTTCATCTAGAGGTCACTGTATGAAGCCACTGACAATTGTGTTCTACTGCTGACTCTGTTAGCCCATCTGGCCTGCTTCAGATGCAAAATGCCTTTGGGTTCATCTGTCACCTCCTAAAGTCCTTTGTCTACCTTAACCCAAGACCTCAACCCCACATGCCTCATCTCTCTCTTTTCCCAAACCATTTACAGCTCTGTGATCTTCTTTCTGACACATTCTCTGCATCTTCTCATGTAGGGCACCCAGCCCCACCGTGTTGACTTTGCCCCATTTACTGAATCACATTGTAAACCATCCTGCAGGGCATTAGAGGAATTGACCCCATCTATGACCCCATCTATGACCACATATCATAAGTATTTCTGTGTACTTAAAGAAGTAAAGAGCCTTTGCAGAGAAATGTAATTAAAATTTTATTCATTTATTTATTTTTGAATTTTTCCTGTACAGAAAAATCTATTTATTACTATTTTTTATTTCATACCACTCGGAGGATGGGGTTTAGAAGAAATTGAAACAAAACAGAAGAGAAAGCTGCTGAAAACCAAAATACTGTCCCAGGAAGTGTTTTAATAGCTTTGACTCTCACCCTCACTCTTCTTGAGCATTTGTTTTTTTGTGAGTACAAAAAGCCTATTTTCCTTATTCTGACATTCATTTCCAAAGCAGCCCTGTTCCTTGAGTGCTGGATGCTAATGGAGAAAGCCATTGAATCATAGAACAGCTTAGGCTGAAAACATCCTCAAAGGTCATCCAGTCCTAACCCTGGGCTATGAGCAGGTTTACCACCCACCAGATCAGGCAACCCAGAGCCCCATCCAACCTGGCCTTGAGCACCTCCAGAGATGGAGCATCCACAGCTTCTCTGGGCTTTTCATCTGGCTTCTCAGTTTGCAGTGTGAGAATTTTTCACCCTGGGTTTTGTCCACGAGACCCAGAGCAGATGTTTTCTTAAAGAGCCAACAAAGAAGCCATCACACACCGCTTCCAGTCATCTCAGCCAAGAGTTACGACTTCAGCTTTGTACAAACAGCGTCAATTACACCTCTATTCTACTCCTTCTCCTCTCTGACCATGTAAAAATAGAATGTTGACAGCAAAATTCTGCTCTTTACAACACATGCAACAAAAATGGCCAGAAATTCATCATGGCTATCTGGCTAAATGCACAAACGCAACGTGTCCAAAGCTGCTGCTTGTATATTTTGGCCTTGACTTTGCAAACAAAACACCAGCAATAGCCAAGTGAAAACAGAGCAGAAAAGGCTGTCTCACCCTTGGTGACACTCGGTCATTGGACTGGCTTCTTGCACAATGAGGGATTTTTGCAGCGTGGCTGTCAACCCCATCCATGTCAGACCTTTCCCTCCCCTGATCAAAGGCTTTGGCTGATGTAAGTCGTGATGTTTCACTGAACCTGAGTGACCCAGAAGAGAAAGGACAAGAGGTGTTTTATCCAGGCTGGGATCTCATCTCCACCAGAAGGGAAACATTCATCCAGCTGGGAGGAGGAGATGTTTATTATTAGGCCATGTAAAAGTTAGCTACAATACAGAGCCAATTCACAAGAGCAATAATTTCTGGTCAAAACCATAGCCAGTTTAGATTGATTATGTATTTTTTTATGATGTTTTACATCAGTGGGAGGATCTAAACATTTTGGTTTGTTGTAAGATGTTAGAGAAACTCAGTTCAACACGTGCCATACCCAAGGGTCTCCTTAAAATAGCAACATTACAAAGGATTCTTTTAGTGCTGCATTCCTTCTGGGTTCATTATGCACACATTCATGGGTGCAATCTGAAAGAAAAACAAAACAAAACTTAGATGTCCAAATTACCTTTGCCTTGACATAAAAAAGATGCCTGGAACAGATCTGCAGGAGAATGGAGTCCTGTGCCCTCCAGTGGGAAGAGACCGGACAAACAACAGCAGGCAGCTGGACATGCAGAAGAGCTCATCTCTCTCTCAGAGGTCTGCAGAGAGGGAAAGAGTTGCCTTGTAGCCTTGGCTGAGAGAATGCACAATGTCTGGAGATGAATAGAGATGATAAAAGCATCTTCCTGGGACACAGCCCCAAAAAATGAGCAAACTCAGCTGTTTCTTGTTTGGCTTCGCATAAATCAGAATTTCCAATGGCGGTAGGACCTAAAAGCAGAGGGCCTGATCCTCAGCACCCAATGAGTCAGGATGAGAAAGAGAGAACTTTTTCACCTGGGGAAAGAAGTGGGCAGTTTGCTTGGGAAGAGAAGTGCTGGGATGATGCAGATTGGGAAATTCTCACATGTTCTCCTCTGGTGCCTGACTGGGAGCTCCAGCCGTGGTTTAGACCTTAAGGCGTGCCAGGGGAGGTTCAGGTTGGATGTTAGGAAACATCCTTTCACCAAAGAAGTGGTGATGCAGTGGCACAAGCTGCCCGGGGAGGTGGTGGGGTCACCATCCCTGCAGGTGTTCCAGAACCATGGAGATGTGGCACTGAGGGATGTGGGCAGTGGGCATGGTGGGGTGGGTTGGGGTTGGTGATCTCAGAGGTCTTTTCCAAACTTCTATTTCTAAAAATTCTATGATTGTTTGATTCACTGTGGCTTTAGAGGGACCTCAGCCATACAATCCAACTGCTCAGCTCCCACAAGCCTGCTCTGCTCACCTCTTCTGTCCTCACTCCTATCTTTCACAGAGCCATGGGAGCTGGCTTACATCCTCTACTTGAGGAAACTCCTCTTTAGAGCTGCATTTGATGCTCATGACTCCAAAGACCTGCAGCCCTTGCAACTCCTGTCCTCCCAGAAAAGAGCAACGAAGCAGACTGCTGTAATTGGATTTAGGGAATCTTATTGTGTTGGATTTACTTTGCTTGTAGATAACAGGGATCCAAAAGAACATCCGTCATAGTCTTGGTGGCCATAAGATTGGGGTTCTGCTGGGCCGACTTTGAGCTGGGGCTGGACGGAGGGAACAGTTTCCTTCTTGCACAGCTTCAGCAGTTTCTGCCTTTAATCATTAAATGATTGGATGGAGAAATTACCAGCCTAAAGACATCCCTGGCCCACTTCCAACACTGGATACAGGGGAGTGACCAAAGTCTGGATGTCTCCTAAACCGTATCAGATCCTGTTTTATTTTACACCACCTCCCTGTAACAGGGGGAGGTGGGGAGTTATGCAACATATGAACAAAACTATTGCTTCTTCCCTCTTTCCCACCCAAATGATAATAACAAAAAACAGCAAAAGAGATGCTATGGGGCCCATGAAACTTTGCAGCAGAGTTGTTTGGTTTTTTTTTTCTTTCCCCTCTTCATCTCAGAAAAGACTATAGAGCCCCAGGTACACATTTGCTCAGTTTGCCCCACACTAAAACGTGCAGACGCTCAGTTCCCACCAGGGATGGAGGCTGTCCCACCCCTTCAGGTTGAGCAGACTGGAGAGAAGTGAGCCAACAGCCCCCTCAAAATGAAACTAAATGAAGTAAAGCAGCAGAGGTGGAAATACTTTCCCCAGGATTCCCCTTCAGGAACCTCCTTTTTGAACCCCCTCCCCCAGGAACTATATTTTTAATCCCTACATGGGGCATAAATTTGGGAACAGCGTGGATGAGGGGCAGTGAGGCAGACTGACGGTGTTGGGGTGGATGGGGGGGTTGGGGGGGGGGAGAGGTTTGGCTTCATCGCTTTTAAATCCTTCATCCCAAACCTTCGCGTGGGTGCCCCCTTCAGCACGCATTGCCCAACCGGAGAGCAGGGGGTGGGACGGGGGGGGGGGGGGGGCCGGGGGGGGTGGGATGCGGTGAGGTGCGGTGGGAAGGGCTGCGGGATGACCCCGTGCCTCTCAGCCCAATGGTCAAAGGCTGAGTACGGCCGACCAATGGTAACGGAGCCGGAGGGGAGGCTTTTATACCTTCCCCGCTCTCCTTGCGGTGCAGAGGCTGGCAGAGAGAGGCAGAGGGCTGGCAAGTAGGAGGAGGAGGAGGAGGAGGAGGAAAAGATTGCATCAAGAGCAGCACTTTTTTTCCCCTCCCTCTCTCTCTCTCTCTCTCTCTCTCTCTCTC
>NW_024885593.1:0-52866 GCF_019232065.1 Centrocercus urophasianus
TTCTTTCCTTCTTTCCTTCTTTCCTTCTTTCCTTCTTTCTTTCCTTCTCTCTTTCCTTCTCTCTTTCCTTCTCTCTTTCCTTCTCTCTTTCTTTCTTTCCTTCTCTCTTTCTTTCTTTCCTTCTTTCTCTCTTTCTCTCTTTCTCTCTTTCTTTCTCTCTCTCTTTCTTTCTTTCTTTCTTTCTTTCTTTCTTTCTTTCTTTCTTTCTTTCTTTCTTTCTTTCTTTCTTTCTTTTCTTGAAGACCTTCAAAGCAAAGGAAAAGTTTTATGCTAGGTTAGTATTTATTCATTTCAAATGCCAAGGCCTTTTCATACTTTAACAAGAATGCTTCGGATCTCAGATATAGACTCTCTGGGGTTTAAAAGTTTCATTATGATAGAGGAGAATTTAGTTTCATATATGCTTTTGGGCATCTGTATACTCACTTATTTACAAATATGCTTGTTTTTTATTTGGCCCTCCAAATGTGGGGTAAGATCTTCCAGATTCTGTAGTACAGATTCTTTTATTTCAGTAGGATGTGTTTGAAATTTAACTTACTGAGTTGCAACCCAAATGCAGCAAATGGAGTGATTATTTTAAAAAGGAAAGGATAAAAGTAATAGAATACTGATTTAGTATTATATCAGGTGTTCAGTATGCATTTCTAGATCGTGTCATTGTCATTGCCAACTCACATGTACATAATTTATATTTCTCACATATAGATCATGTTTGTGTTGAAGATGGTTTTAGTTTCTACTCCTGCAGGAGACAAAATATCCATCATTTGAACAAAGATGTCCTTAGCTATACTAATAAATTAATATTAGTTTCATAAACTAATTTTATAAACGAATTCTAACTCAAGGTTTATCTGTTCTGCATGTTAAAGAACAAGATACAAAATTATGTTATTTATGTTTCAGATGTCATTTCTTAGAAATTAATACATTTTCACTGTTGTTAGGACAGACAATATCCTCTTATTTTTACAAACATTATGTTATTCTATGTTACAGAGAAGAAGTGAGAAAACTGAATAGCAAAGGTGGAAAGTGAATAGGTTTAACAAAACCTCCTGAAGTTTTAAAGGTTTTCAAATATTAATTTTAGGAAAATTGCAATGTAAAGCCATGTAAAGAGGTTTAATACATGATTTCCCATAGTTTCATTTTTTCTGACAGGTCAACATAACAAGCAATTATGTTTTTGTTATGTATGACCTTGTAACGTTTAACACAGAGGCTGTGACAGATGGGACAACCTACTGATAGCTCTATTACTGAGTGTATGTTTTGCAGATCATGCTTCCTACACTGAGTCATTTACATTCTCAGTTCTTCTGGCATGTGTCCAAGCTCATGTTTTATCCCATCTATGCAGTGCAGTTACCTCTGTTTAACAACAATTCGTTCAGCTCATAAAGATTTGTCTTAACGAAGACACCAGTGAACGCCATCATTAGAAACAGAATTAAAGCCCTGATATATCATTATTAATTTAGATCCAAGGTTACTTGTTGAAGAAAACTTCATAATAGTACTACAGAAATATGAAAAGGCTATTATTTTCTAATGTTCATGTATGTGAATTTCTGTGGTTTCTATATGTTCTACAATGCATACATTATTAAGAAACTCAACTGATTCTATGATTAATAATACAGTAGGAATATCTACATCTGCCAATGAGTTTTTCTGTAGAATCCACTTTATTTCACAGATAAACCAAAATACTTCATTAACCCTTTAGGATTTCTGTATTGTGGATGTTTATTCTACCTATCAAAGTCATTGGGTGGGATTCAGTTCAAGGTACACCTAAAACTAATCTACATGTGAATTGTTTTAAAGTTCTTGTTATGGTCAAATGAGATCTAGCCAATATAGCCAAAAAGGACAGAGCTATTCAGCTGACTCCCAAATGATCAACATGTCATCAGCTGAGTGGCTTATCCCTGCTGACTGTGTTCATTTCCTCTCCAAGTTCAGAGATACAATTCTTGAACACTGGCAGCTGGAGCCATTTTAGATACCCATGGCCTCCTGTAAAACTGGTGTCACATCTTCTGGTAGCACATGAATGCCATGAAGAATCCAGGGTATTTCAAATGGAGTTAGAGGAACATTTTCAGGCAACTAAACTGCATATAGGTGACTTAAAATTTGGCAGGGAATTTGCCCATGCTACCTGCATTTTGCTGTACATTGCCATCATAAGGTCCTCGTTTTGAAGAGTTCATGTTAAACAACAGAAAATAAATAGTGGTAGGAGAAGAAAAGATTAGTGTGACTTGTTGATAACAGAGATAGGTACCTTCAGGCTACTCAGAGCTGTGCTACTTTCTTACTCTATTTGCCCCTTCCTCCTCATGCTCCTGTTTGTTTGGCAATTGTCTCTAATGTCAAGTTGAGCAATGTTTAATTTGACCACTGCATCCTCATTCTCACAAGCAATGAATAAATGTCTTAGGGCAAGAGAGGTCATTTTTACAGATATATTCTATTGAAGACAAATCATTAACAGATTTGTCTTTCACATGTACGCCAGTTACATTCTCATTGTGTCTACTGGTTGAGTGTTTGCTTTGGCTGGATGCACTGAATGCAACCACCATGTTTTATCACTAACAAAAGATGGTTATATATGGTTATACCTACACTCGAGTGCAATAGCATGTGTTTCAACTCTCTCCTTTTTATTTTTGCTGTTAAGCAAAGGAAGCACAAGTAGAGAAATGAATGTAGAGGTCTGCATTGAGATGCAGCATCCCCGTGAAACTCTGTTGTACTGTGTGAAGGCAGATAGGAATATCAGATTTTTTTCTTTCCTTCTTGTCTCCATGCAGCTTGCAAAAGGAATCAATGCAGGCCAAGGACTAGGAATTGAAATCATTGCTACTCTCCAGCTGGTTTTGTGTGTCCTTGCCACCACAGACAGGAGAAGGAATGATGTCTCAGGATCAGCACCTCTGGCCATTGGTCTCTCTGTTGCCTTGGGACATCTCCTTGCAGTAAGTTTTAGCTCTCATCTTTGATGTGCGCAGTACTCTTCCTCAATATGGGCCGGTGAAGAAAGATAGATTGGCAAGAGAGGAGTTCCATCCTTCTGCCTCCTCTTCAGAGACTGACCTTAATTCTATGCTGTTCATGGTAATGGTGTGTAATGAAGATGCCACATATACTTTGATAACTCACTGCTGCTTATCCTTTTGACTCCTAGATTGATTACACTGGTTGTGGAATTAACCCAGCCAGATCTTTTGGCTCAGCACTGATTGCCAACAACTTCGAAAATCATTGGGTAAGTAGAAGAAATTTGCTTAACTTTCAAGAGATTTTGCTTATACACAATTTACAAGATCAGAAATATGTAAATCCAAATAACTAACTGTTGCTGAGTTTCTGTTCCTATTTCACTGAACAATCTCCTTTTGCTCTTTGCTGACTATCTTTGGGAGATGCAGATTCCTCAAGATGATCGTGTGTTTCCAAAGTAATACAGCTAATTTCTCTGGTTATTTCCCCTTATGCATATTTAAGTAAGTAAATAAATAAATGATTAAAACGTTAAAGCCTCATTACGCTGAATCCTGTGTTGAGAATACGTTGTTTAAACTAAGTTTGTAAATTGCTATGATTATTCCAGTAAAACCTACTTGTGAAATGCAGTGAATTACACAATATTTGGAAGCTAATAAAATGCCCATCTACTTACACTTAAATATGCTTATGCACTTCCATGGATAAGTGCACTGGAAACACCACAGATTTTTTAATTATTAATAAATATTTAATGAGGAACTTCATGAACATGTACTTATTTCACTAAAACTCAGTGTAATTCGTTCTAACTCTCCCACTTGTTCTGGCATCTTTTTGCACAAGATTTCTTGGAAGTTCACTGACAGTGCAATGGGGCAATGAAATTTTGGATATGAATGCCATTTTAATCTAAAAAGTATTACATACAAAATGAGGATGCTGTGGAAATTGTACAGTTTTCTCCCACCTGGACACTTCCATTGGGATATTAGGATAATGAAGCTAAGCAAGGAGTTAGTGTTTTCAGAACTGTGTGGAAAAAAATGTGTTGCTTTTGTGGAGAGAGTGAAAAATGCCTGTTAAACCACTGATATCACTGGATAAAGAAAGCATGTTTTCAGACTCAGTATCTCTTTGGCCATGTACATCCCTCAAAATGATCTATTTGTTCTATTAAAATCATCTTGTTGGCTAAAATATTTATTCTTCCTACGAAAGTTGTTTGCCTCCTGTGGAATGTCCCTAGCTAAATAGTAGCTAACAGCAAGTTAAGCCCCTAATTAGGTCCTCACTAAATATTACTTTCAGATTCACCTATCACTGAAGGTTACTGTGAGAAATGAATCTCACACCCTTGTTGCTTTTAGAGATCTTTCCCCTCCGCCTGCCAAATACAGCTTGAGCAATGGAGATATTTTACCAGTAGATACCTCATTTTAAATATCAGAAGTTGACAGTATAGTCACAGATATCCATTCCTGGGTCCCTTATCCAGTTTGTGGTTTCACTCTGAAGTTCATATAGAAGAACTTAAGCAGAAACTTGCAGAACAGCTTCAAATGCAAGATTACCTGATGTATTAACCAGGCTTGGAACTGTGTTCCAGATCTTCTGGGTTGGCCCAATCATTGGAGGAGCAGCTGCTGCCCTGATCTATGACTTCATCCTGGCTCCCAGAAGCAGTGACCTGACTGATCGCGTGAAGGTGTGGACCAGCGGCCAAGTAGAAGAGTATGATCTGGAAGGAGATGATATGAACTCCAGAGTTGAGATGAAGCCAAAATAAAGAAGGACAAGTTGGGGTGGGGGAACGCATTGGTTTTTGAAGATTTTATCAGTGTTATAGACTCTTTGTAAACCAGCAAGAAGAACTTTGTTTTGTAATTCAATATGGTTTTCCTTTTTTTTTTTTTTTTTTTTTGCACCCAATCTAAATAGCTTTTTTATATCCGAGGTTGTTCAATTACATTGTCTTCAGGCCAAGAATTCATTAGCATGATCTAAATAAATTGGGTTGATATTTAACCCTTCTCTCACTACTTCTAAATTTGCTGGTGTATTCACTGTGGCTGGCCCTCCCAGCACATCATGCAGTAGTGATGCATAGTTTGCTGAAAGAATAAAACTTCATCTGTACCATTCATAGGGGTTTATACCAGAAAAAGTATTTGTATAGAAATGCAAGGCTGGTATTTAATGTCAGCAGTGCACATGAAAAAAATTCTTTAATCATTTCCCAGAATCATCTTTTGGAAGCAAAGGCTGCTAAAAATTATTTGTTATCTAGAAAGAACCATAATTTTCTAAATTGTTGATAATCTCCAAGAAAGAGGACCAGAAATACTGTTGAGCAGAACAAGAAGCTCCAGATTTCCAACATCTGTTTACATTTTTCAGTGTTTCATCCTCTCTGAACCTGCATCCAGTTGTGAAGGGATAACCAAAAAGTGTGTAGATGCATGAATTCCTGGGAAGTGATAACTAGAAATGAGATTGAAGAGCAGCAGTTACAACAGCAATGAGAACAACATGGTGCTGATATGTAAACAGGACCTGATTGTTCCTGTGACTGTTCTACTTTTGCTTCTCTTATGTAAATTAACTGTATATTTGAAAAGAAACCAGGAAACAAATAAAGACTCCTTTCTTCCTGACCCCATTTTAATAGCAAGTGCTATGACATTCAGGGACAATTAATAGAGATACACACAGTATATTTTCTAATGAGGGACAAATACATACCCGTGTGTAAGTCCATTTTGAGGGTCATTTAAAAAAAATAAAATATATATATATATATAAATGTTTATATATGTGTTTTATACAGAAAGCTTAGTATGCTGTTTTGTAAGAAAATAAGAGCAGAAAACAAGTGGAAGGAATTTCATAAGAGCTTAGCAAAATAAACGACACTGGAAACATGAAGAAAACTAACATTCTAAACAGAATGGAAGATGATTTTCTGTTTTTGTTTTAGTGTGTGTGCTACCTTTGATTTCCTGAATAACCCATAACAGTAGATGGTCTCACATACTAACTATAGACTATAGCTGAAGCAGGTAGGTGCTGATATACTTGTTCTGCACTAAACCATTTTACATAAAGAATGAGGCCCAGGGAAAACCTACATAAAAATGACACAGTTAACCCTTCAGACAAGCACCCCAGAGGTTATACGAATGACAGATGACTCCTGGTGGACAGACAGCATGGACAGTGAAAATGAAAGAGGGTTGACGTAGGAATCCATATAGTTTGGATCATTTCATCTAGTTGAGCAGATTTACAAGATAGAAAGAAAAAAAAAAACAAAAAACAGAAACGCCAGCAGACCAAACCAGAATTTTTCTTGTCTAGTTTTGGTGCATAATCCTGTGTATTGTCAGTGTACATACAGCATGATTGGATTTTGGGGTGGTTTAAAAATAAACAAAATCATTTGTGCTAACACATGAGATGTTCATGGTTCTTTTTTCATTTCTTTACATCACATTGCATTTCCTCTGCTATAGTATTTTCAGGTGCCCACCTATAAGACTGAGAAAGCTTCTTTGTATGGCAAAGTAGGCCCTCACCTAGAATCAAACTCTATTTATGTGTACTTAGAAATGAAGCAGGGTACAAAGACTGCATGCAAACTTTTCAGAATCTGTTGAATCCAGAGTTTCCACAATCAAATTCCAGAATTTGCCAATATTCTAGGACATCCACTTACCCCAAATCAGTCCTTTATTTTTTTTCTTTACAAACCTGACCACACAGAACAGTTGGAGGAATTATTCAAAATAAATAGCTTTCCTTGACAAGCTTGAGGTAACTTAACACTGATAGTGATGCAGATTCAGAATTTTTGTCCTACTTCTTGCACAAAGTATTATCTCTTTTTTTCTACTCTTCAAAGTAAAAATTATTGAAGAAAAGTAATACTGACTTTCTATTATGTTTATAATATGTCATATCAGTGCTCTAGCTGCCGCTGATGATCATTCCTCTAATAAACATAACAGAAGGAAAGATGCATGATAACTATTCCCCCAGTGAAGAAGCAAGAGGTCGATCAAAGCAAATGAAGAGTTACTTGTCAGTGTATTCAGACTGAAAATGTTTCCAAAGTTCATGGAAATTAAGTAAAAACACATTAGAGTGGAATTCCAGACTTAAATCTGTTCCCACTTCTTTTGAGAGAAGGAAAATCTTAATTGCACAAAGTGCTTTTCTAACACTCAGATCCTGACGTGAGAGCAGTAGTTTCAAAACAGTGCAAGGCCATAGCTACGAATGGTCTCCCCACTCCAGGCACAAATGATTTTGCTTTATGTTGGACAAGCACACTTACAAGTTATCAGCATGCATTCAAATATTTGGAGGTTACCCAGGCAAAGGAATTAAAAGCACGAAGTAGCAAGTATCGAAACCCACTATCAAATGTCAAGTGAGCAAATGTATTTACATGACGTTGCCCAGAAACCCAGCAAAATCTTCCTGGAATTGAGATGAAGCCTGGAGCAGAGTTGTTTAAAAGAGCTCCTATGGTGTATGCACTAATGGTTCCTGACCATTTGATAAAGAGAACACATCTATGCCATGTTTCCTAGGGATGTATTTATCACTTGTTCTGACAGAAGAAGATGAAAAAACAAAGGCAGATGCTTTGGTAGTTTAGCTGAGGACCACCTGTCATGGTTTCAGATCCAATCTGTTGGGTATTTCATGGCATATCAAATACTCACAATGAGTATTGGCTACACAAATGCTATGTTAAATGAATATATGTATGCTAAAGGAAATAGCACAGGGGTCCATTCCCAGGCAATGTGAACAGGGCTATGTGTGCCTGCACAGGTCATCCTAAGATACATTCTCCCAAACTTCTTGGCAGAGTGGAACAAGTGAAGATGATCCACTCTGCTCTCCTTTTTTTTTCAGTCCCATCTACCATACCTTGGACAGACAGAAGCATCTCTGGAGATGTACTCACCTGGTAGTTTATAGTGCTGACAATCTGTTTTTTTTTTGCATGCACCAACACAAGGTAGTTTAGAAGAAGCATAAGCAAACTGTTTTGAATTCGTACCTGCATGTACTCTTGCCAATCCATTGATTCTATAGACAATCTAAGGAGATATGGATCCTAAGTTTAGTCATCTATCTTTAGAAGTAAATACATGCTTTACCTTCCCATTGTAGCTGTGGCAATTTAATTTTAGATTTTACATTGCTTGACTCTCTATAGGCTTTTAACACATGCAAGGAAAGAAAGGCGATTGAAACATAACATAATGACAACCAATAAGCCAGGAAGCTTCCATTGTCTTTCCATATCCACCAGCTGCACCAGTCACAATTCACAGCTTAATGTTTTTAAAATTTAAAATAACACAATAATACCAATGAGGAGTTTCTCATAGTGTTTCAGTGTTCTCTCTCCATTTACCCAGCTGAAGTTGGAACGTGCCAAGAGTCACACAATAAGATCCCATTAAGAATACAGCTGTTATGATTCAGTTGAAGTCTGGGCTCTAGCAAACATCTGTGTCAAGAACAGTAGAGTTTTGTTTAACTGAAGCCTGATGTCCTTGAAAAGACCTTTTTATATATTTATTTTTTAGCATATATTTTGTCTTATGTGATAGAAATGGCTTTGCTCAGAATTACTCTTGGGGACAAATGCATCTTTGTATATGCTCTCCAAACCTAAGTTGCAAAATCAAGCCTCTGATAATTAGATGATTCACTGTAATCATAGATCCTTGCCATTGGTCATTCCATTCTTCTATATCCTGTAATAGCCATCTATAAGAAAGATGGGCAGGTAAAAGCAATTAATGGAGCTAGTTACGTACCTGGAGTTCCTTTAGCTGGTTGTACAATTGACAAAATGAACTCATCTCTGGAGAGTACTTCTGAATTCTTACTGGCCCGATATTCTTATTATAGAAGAACCTGAACAGTGTTTCCAGTCATCACCAATTGCCTAAGAAAAGTTGCTCCTTTCTGAACTATGAGCAATAATCTGCTATTCACATGGTATCTACCTTCCAGCTGACTGTCATACTTAACCAGGAGTACTCCAGTTCTGGGAGATTCCAACTAGCAAGAATTCAGTGGAATATCAGCAACTGGAAATACCATGAACGTGTGCTGGGGGTGGGGATCCTCAAACCATTACACTTTGAGGCTGATGGTGGAAATGGATGTCCTGGGCCTGGAGTAGGATCACAGGCCAGTAAGACAGCTCCTATGGTAGAGGGAAAGGGAATGGTAATTGGTGAATCAGCCTCCATGGGAGCCTAACTCAAGAGCCTGTACGTCAGTGCACAGAGCATGGGGAACAAGCAGGAGGATTTGCAGGCATATGTGTGTATAGGGCTATGATTGGAATCACTGAGATGTGGCGGGATGGCTCTCACGACTGAATATAGATAGGTATAAACTCCTTAGGAAAGAGACAGGAGAGAAGGGGAGGGGATGTTGCCCTCTACATCAATGACTACTTAGAGTCCATGAAGCTCCACCTGGGGATAAACTATGAACTGATAGAGAATTTATAGGTTAGGGTTAAAGGGAATGCAGGGGAAGGAGACGTCATAGTGGGGGTTTGTTACAGGCCACCTGATCAGGAAGACCAAGTGGATGAAGCTCTCTATAAACAGATTGGAGCAAAACATGATCCTCATGGGGGACTTCAGCCATCCCAATACCTGCTGGACGGAGAATACAGCAGTGCACCAGATATCGAAGAGGCTCCTGGAATGTAGAATGTCTTGGCTGTAGCTACTGCTAAATGATGAAGTTCAAAATTCTTATGGTGTCAAAGAGGGTGTGTAGCAAGCTTGCTATTCTAGACTTCAGGAGAGCAGACTTGGAACTCTTCAGGGAGCTGCTTGGCAGGGTGATATGGGAGAAAGCCATGGAGGGAAGAGAGGCCCAAGAAAGCTGGTCAGTATTCAAGGACCATCTCCACCAAGGCCAGAAGCAGCGCATCTTGAGAAAAACAAAGGCAGGCAAGAATGCTAGGAAGCCTCTATGTATTAACAAGGACCTTCTACACTCACTTAAGCTCAAAAAGAAAGACTATATTAAATCTGTCCTATTTTTCACACCAACTTTGTCTAGAATACTGAATCACTTTAATGACCTCAGTCTTGGTCTTTAAAATGTTCAGTTGCCCATTATATCCGTTCTTTGCAAATATTAGTCATCACATCAAATTAATATGATCACACTGAATTCAGCTCTAACACTATACTGATTATTTTCTTTGCAACAAGATCCATTTTTTTATAGCACATGGATGGATTCTGAATTTCAGATGGAACCTAAATAACTTATATCCAAACATATGATCCCACTATCCTCTTCACATTGTCTCCTCTGATAAAGACATCTTACAAAATATGCATCTTCCAAAAACACACATATTGGCACAAAACAGCACTCTGCCTACTGAACAAGTATTCATATATGAATTGATGAATTGATATGAAAAATTTATATTGTGCATATTTCTCCTCCATTCTAAAGGAGAAGAAAAATAAATAGTATGTGAATTGACACACAGAAGTCACTGACCATAAAATACTGTTGGAAATCCTGCTAGTTCTATGGCAGTGAAGAAAAACAGTGTGTACACAGAAGAGAATAAACCAGAATATGCTAGAATATAACCATGATGTAACCCTTATACAGTTCTCTATATGAAAACACTTCAAAACTGTTAATAGATGACCTCAATCCTGTTGCCTGTAACCCTTTGATAACTGTTGTATCTCAAAATAAAAAGACAGAACGCAAAATGAACACAGCAATGAAGAAAGCATGGAGGGAAGAAACACTGCAGAAAAGGCAACTGATCTATGGATTTTATTAGTATTCAAAGATATTCATTTTCCCCTCACTTGAAGTGTACGCCCTACTGCCCTTAAAACATGACTGTTTGAATGAAAGGTTTTCAATCTTTTCAATACTTCTGCTAATAGACTTACAGATTTTGGTTAAGGAAAGAACCCTAGAAACTCAACCCACTCCCCTTTTTATGATCTCCTGAACTTCCTGATTTGTCATGCTCTACAGTTTACCAGGAATTGCCCTGATTGTGCCATTTCCTCCTTTCTGTTTCTATTCTTGTCTTAGGGCAGCAGCTTAGAAACCTGTGAAAAAAATGATAAATTTAACAATAATATTTGCCTGGTTTTGTATTGTTTCTGTAAGGTTCTTTCCTCTTGTGCTTCTTTTCCTACACTTCATTTTCAACATCCTGAGGACTACTCACCATTAGAGGTGGTCTCTCCACCTAAACGCTTCTCTTTTTGTCTTGTGATAAGTTCCCTTTTTCTAAAGGGTGTTCCTTTCTCTGAGACAAAAACATCAAGGGACCACTTATTCATTCTTTTTTTTTTTTTTTTTTTTTTTTTTTTTCTGCCATTGAATACAAACAGAACAATGTTTTCTGGAAGCCTGGGAGTCAAACAACAGCTCTTGGCAAAAAGTGGCTATTGCTGGAAGCAGTCATCATTTTTTTCTTCCCTGAAAAGTAAATGCAGCACTTGCAGGTTGCAGTCTGGCATAAAGGCAGCTGTGGCTGTAAAAATAACAAGCTGTAGTAGGCATTTGCTTTCCTTTGGGGATCCTCAACATTTTTCTTTTTTCAACATTTTATATTATTACTCATTAAAAAGAATCAAGCACGAATTAAAGAGAAGAGGGGAAGTGTTGGGCCTGCCTGATTTTATATCTTACTGATGCAAAGTGAGAAGAGAGGTCACTTGTGACTCTTCTGTTTTGGAGTCAGACACGATTTACTCCCAAACCTCTAATCATTGTTTGAGGAGTGAAAGAGGAGCTAAATCACATTCTAAATATGGCTTTTGAATTTTGAATTGTTAGGGCAGCTTACAATGTCTTTTGTGACACTGGGGAGCAGACACCAGTTCTTTGTGTTTGCTGTAAGAGACTTGATCTCAATTCTGGTTGCTCATTAGCCAGGCATAGGAGTGAATCTGAGGCACTACTGTAATGTGTAAGGCTCTGATCTCCAGTATTTCAGGCTGACATGTTACCCTTCTGCCCAAACAGCCCTAAGACACATGCTGCTGGTGGGGAAGCTTGCAATGTCATACCAGAAGCATTCTTTACCCAGAAGTGTGGTTTTAGAGATCTTCTTCCTTGCACATCTGTGTTAGTCCATTCCTATTAAATTTCAAAGTGCACTTCAAGAAGTCATCCTTTACATTCATTATTAATGAAGGAGACATGAACTGACACACTAAGATTTATTTGCCATAGGTGAGTATTTTGACTTCATGTTAAAGTATTCTTTCACTCCTTGTCATTGCCAAGATTTACATCTTTTTGCACAAGCCTTTGCCTGATATAGAGGGAATGGTTTATGAATCTGGGTTCACATTTCAATTTACATGGCTTTTAAGTAGAAGACTGTATGGAATGTAAAACTTGTAATTCATTACTTGAAAAAAAAATCCAAAAATCTCACCTACCCTTGTGAATGTCAAGAAAATTCTTGCCATGGGCTATTTGGGATGTTAGGCAAAGATAGTGCTTTCTATCTATGAAAGTCTTTTTATCTAAGCTGTTTCTTAATGAAAAAAAAAAGAGAAAAACCCACCATAGCAGAACATGAATCCCAGAGGGGATTCCCATGAATCAGTGATGGTTTTCTGCAAGGGTCCTGATTAGCTGCTTAGAAGAACTCTATCGTATCTGCTGCAGTGCTGAAGGCAACGTGTGTTATTTTCTCTTCCTTGGCCTTTGTGTCCTTGTTCATAAAATCAAACATTAACTTTCTACACAAAAGTGTGATGTCAGTAGTATCAACTGTGAAGAGCTGAGATACACTACTGATGAGATGTAATAACACAATAGAAAGTAATTAATAAGAATAATGGAAGTCCAGTTTGACAAGATCCACTATTTCTCTTCTGATACAGAACACTCAAAGAATTCATAGATAAAAGGAGTCAGCTTGGTAGTCTCTGAATGTGGTGAATTTTTATGTGCTTAAAAATCTAACTCAGTATTGTGTAAAGTCTCTGTTAGAGCAGAAATGTTGATTGACTGAAACAAAGACGTGTTGGACTACAAAAGCTAGAAGATTGGAACAAATTCCCTAAAGGAAGTCTAAATGCCATTGCAAGGAACTCACACATATATTTTATATATGCAATAGGAACAAGTTTTTTTATATACAGGAGAAGAAATCTCAAAATTAGAGTTAATAAAGATTTCTACACACTTGGATGTTCTGTTTGCCTACATGAAAACATCCCCAGAGTGTATGATTGCATCTGAACTAGTCCTTCTCAAGGGACCTGTCATTAATTTTCAATTGATAAAATACAAAATATAAAAAATACAAAATATAAAACTGATAAAATAGAGATAAGGGTACAATTCATAAATAAATGAATTAGGAAGCCATATATGGAGTTCTCTGAAACACTGCCTATCAGCAGTATATATTTTTTTCCAACTGATGACTGCTCTAAACTGTCCCTTTCCCCTAGAGATCTACCACTGTTCTTTTAGGCTGCATCTACACTAATAGACAAAGACCAGGACTTGTTTTCCATCATTGTCTTGGTACTGTTAAGACCCTTATAATTACTATCAGGTAGAAGTTGGCTGTATCATACAGTACAGGCTAGGAGGTAGCATAGGTTGTTCTACATGTGCAGTTTGAATAAAGAAACCTTGGGCTGGAAGTGAAGAGTTTAGTTGTATGGTTGCAAATGTGTTGTATCCCTTGTTCTTGGCACAGCAAACAAGCACTGGGCAATTTTATTTACTATTGCAAATACATAGTGAGATAAATGAGTATTCCTTGGTGACACTTTTAGTACAAAATGATTTGCTTTCATTTGTAACTTATCTCTGCACAGTGGGTATGTATGAATTAGCTTTAAGAAAGCTAAAATCAAGTTACGTAATTGGCAGCTTTGTTAAGTCTTAATCATCATGATATCGTAGAATCAATCACAGACTCATAGAATCATAGAATCATAGAATGGTTGGGTTGGAAGGGACCTCAAAGATATTTAGTTTCAACTCTCTGCCAAGGACAGGGCTGGCAATCACTAAATCAGGCACCAGATCAGTTGCTTAGAGCCCCGTTAACCTGGCCTTGAACACCTCCAGGAATGGACATGGATGAAATGCAAGCTGGGAATGTTTATTTTCAAAGGACTTTTCAATTGATTTCTGGCCGCCACCAGCTTTGGCAAGAGTGAATGTGTGAAGCTGTTGGAACTTAAACTTCAGACTTTGAAGGACCATAAGTCAGCTTCTGCTTTGAGTGAAAGATTTAGGCACTTTCAGACTTACATATAAGAGTTCTGTTTATGTCTACTTTCAAGTACTTTCCCTCGTCACACGAGGATTTTCACATTGCTTTTCAAGCACTTTGGTACTTCTTCTATTGCATCTGACCTTCTGTCAAACTGTTCAGAGTGGTTAATTATTCTGTTTGGTTTTGCACTGTATGAACAATAGCCTCTTTCTTTCCCTAAGGGATTGTTTGTCCAATTAATCAGTTTAGTCCAATATTGTAAAGAAGCCTTGACTTTAGCTTCTCTATAAATAATAGCTGTTTCCTGAGCCCATTCAAACATTGAAAACATTGTTAATTTTTAATAATGGCCTTAGAAAACTATGGAGTTTCACTAGGCACTTCTTTTCCAAATGTGAATCGGAGAAAGTGATTTAAATGGTGCCTAATTCTATCAGCATAGCTGAATAAATTCAGTTGTACGTTTTGCATGCATAAAGAAAACGGAATAGAAATGCAAGAGCTGCGATGTCTGTAGATTTTGTTAACTGGAAAAGCCTAAGATGAGTGATAGCTGAGGCACAGGAAACACCATGGGATCACACTCTGTTGTAGGCACACTGTGACAAACTAGATTCTCAGACTAGTGTATGACAAACTAGACTCACAGGCTTCCATGTGACTTGGTAAAAAGGGTGTACATGTAGGTGTACAAACTTTAATGCATGTGGCCATGCATATGTAAAACCATATATACGGGCCAGAGTTATGTAAAATTACTGATGAGTCTGTGTGGAACACATTTTTCAAAGTCCTGCTATTCTAGGAAAGATTCAACACAGTTCTTGGTTGAATTTTGATGGAGTCTCAGATTGCAGTTGGTTCTGTATATATAGGCATGACTTGGACAGATATGTCCTAATGGTTTAAATGTTGTAGTTTGAGGGTGTGGTAAACTTATTTTCATACTGTATTCTGCAAATGTTTCAAAACAGATTAGCATTATTTATGCATTTTTGATATTTGAGATAGAATGCAATTCCATTATTACAGAGATGTGTTCTGAGTCACAGGCCAAGTCACATCAGCTTAGGAGTTCACATGTGATTTTCTAAGCTCCCAAGAAATGTATTGGAGTTCTACTGAAATCAGCCAGCAAAACATGAAGAGCTCTTCTGATGACAAAATTAGGGTTAGCTGAATTAACCAGAGACTTCGTGGACGTTATTGAAGAGGTCTTGTTTAACTAACAGGAGCTCAGATTCCTGTCTAACCTGCATGTGCCTATTCATACACAGGGAAAAAGAACACCGATACAGGACCTAAGTTTTAAATAAAAAATAAAAATAAGAATTTCAGCAGAAGTAAGAATATTTACGATGTTTGAAACTGGTTGTTGCACTCCAGTTTTGAACTTACAGGTCGGTTTATCACCCCAAGAGCAAATAATAACCACAAATAAAACATTATTCCTTGTCATGTTGAATTTAAAGCACTTAAAATGTATTCAATGCAGTCTTGATAAGAAAGCCAATCTGAGAAAAGATTTTCTATTCAGTGGTATCAACTAGCTCCCTATCACATGTAGATTAAATAGAAATTTTGTGGCATCAAGGGACACGGTTTAGTGATGGGAGTTTGTAGGTCAGGGTGATGGCTGACCCTGATGATCTTGAAGGTCTTTTCTAACCCAGATGATGCTGCCATGCTATGACTACACCATAACAGAAAACAAGGAGAACACTGTCATTTTACTATACTATCATCTGGTGAATCTGCCCCTTTGGCTGGTGCAAACAGACTGTTCTGTTAACATCTTGGTGTTTTGTGATACATAGGACAAGGCATCAAAGGCAGAACTGGACCATTCCCTGGGAATGCTTGCAGACCAATCCTACTCTGACAGAGATGTAAGAGGAAACAGCAGCCTGCCAGGCTTGAACCTAGGTACATAAAATAATGTTCCTATTAGACCACTAAATCCAATAAATTGTTTTTTAAAGGTGGCACTCAAAAAAAAAAAAAAAAAAAAAAAAAATAATTAAAAAAAACACCAACATTTTTTCCCCTGTATTTTTCTGCCCCAGATTCAGCTGGTACTTCATTGAGTTGATATAACTGCAGCTTGATGCCTATGCAGTGAAGCATAAGTCCGATTAGTTCCTCCAGAGCTAATATTTCCTAAGAATGGACCTTGCATTAAACACCCTCAACTGCACGAGATCAGTCCTGCCTCCTTTTCTGATGCCCTGTAATACCACAGGATCCCAGGGATGCTAACAGAGGGCCTCTTGCTGCTTTGTGCTGCGCTGTTTAAGGCAATCCCCATAAGAGTGGTGGCTAAATAAAACTGCTTGCAACCTGGGATATTAAAAATAGAAGCAGATGGCAGGATCACTGCAGCTGGCTGGCTTGCACGTTGCAAATCTTGTGGAAGATTTTGAGGCCAGCCCTGCACTGTGGAAACAAGCAGGAAAAAGTGTAGTTGAAATGGAGGTAAAAAAAATGAGCCACAGTGGGAATCGTTCTCTGATTCTTTTCATACACTTTTAGAAAGCTTGCCCTGCTTTTCCCCTTCAGCTGAGCTGACCAGAGATGTGTCTGAGTTTGCTGCTCTAAGAGAACATCCATGGTCAAAACAGTGTATCTCTTTTGCATCTCTTCTTTTCTCTGCACCCCATAACATTTCTGTCATCTTTGGTTACAAGTCTTTTTCTTTAGCATTTATCTCAATACAAATTGCTTACCTATGCTTTATACTGCAATATATTGTTGGATCAGCACTTTTGCTAAGCTCTGACGAAAGCTTTCACAGCTTTGCCACTGCATTTACAGCAATTTGTTCTCTCAGCTATCATTTGTTCTGTAGTATTTTTCTTCTTTGCCTTTCATGACAGATGTTCCTCATCCATCAGCATACCTCACAAACAGGAACTAGGCTGCTCAGATTCCATCCTTTCCACACGGCTTCTGGCACCTTCTATTTTTCTGGATGTCGCATCTCCCTGGCACACTCACTATTCTCTGAACTTACTCCATCCTGTATCCATCATTTTATGAACCTGAACTCTAACCTCTCTCTCTACTTTTTGTTCTCTCAGATTGTCACTGATCCAGTTATTCCAGCATACCCCTACTGGGCAAAGGAATAGAGCATGGAGCTGGATTAAAGCCCAAACTGTAGAAGTGAGACACCTAGCAGTAGGTAAAATGTACTAGTCAAACACTGGAGCAGAAAGTGAAGGGAGAGATAAGGATGGTCAGTACTTGAAGAGACTTGGGCCTCTATGGAGTTGCCTAATTAAGACAATTTCTAAGCAGTTTGCTAACAACCTATCTTTTAGAGTTATACAGAAATGTTTGCCCCCTTTTCCCAAGCTCTTTCTTCTAATGTTTCTTCATTTGACAGATACAATGTACCCCCATGTTCCTCACTTCAGGTTGTCACTAATCACCTTCTCTGGTGTTCCAAGAAACAATACTGGAGACTGAGGAATCATTGGGGAGTGAAAGGTTGGACTTAACCAAAAAGACTGAGGCTAAATTTGGATTCTATTAATCATAGAATCATAGAATCACCAAGGTTGGAAAAGACCTAAAAGCTCATCCAGTCCAACCGTTCACCTATTCCCAATAGCTCCTACTAAACCACGTCCCTCAACACAGCATCCAGTCTTTCATTAAAATGTGAGAGACCGTAATGTGGGGGTAATGAAGATGGAAAGCAATGCAATTACTCTGTCATTGTTAGGCTGGCACAGAGAACATATGCCTTCCTTTGGGGCACACAAGTTGCTGCCATACAAAGGGAATATGTTTTCACCTTATGTTTTGCCTTGCTGATGTCTTAGGGCCCTGAGGTCATGGTGTGCTCTAATATGGATATTTCTGTGAGAGAATATCCCCTTCTACATTACTCCTGAAATACAAGTGCTATATAATTAATTCACGTATAAGAAACAGGCTAAAGAGTAGTAAGAGATGACTGAATGGGAGGAGGATGTATGTATATCCCTCTTTGGAGACAGGAGACAAGTAACCAAAAGTTTACAAATTTCATCTGTTGACTTTTAATGTGTTCCAGAAATCGCATGAGATACATGCAAATACGTGTATCTGATGTCTGGGTTCTGATTTGCTGTAGCCACTTTTTGATGGAGTTATGCATTTATTTATTCTGAATCAACCTCTCCTTGCATTTTCCCCCCTGAAAACATCAGCTGACTTCCCAGAAGTACAGCTTTGACCTGGGTCTAATTTGATGGAGCCTTTCTTTTGTTTCTATTATGCTGTCTTGAATTTCTTTATATCTTCTTTTATCTCAAAGGCAGCATTTTTCCCAAAATATATCAAAATTGAAAAAATTGTCACAAAGCATTTTGTATACCTGTTTTTCCTTCTTAATTTTTACATGGCATATTTCCATAGCACACTGTAGTAATTACTGCCTCACAGCTGGCTGAAAACACTTGGATATTCTGTTTAATTCCTTGTTTATATCCACCTACCTGATCTATATGTGTATGTTTCGTGGCCCTGCTAGGCAGGGGGGTTGGAACTACATGATCCTTGAGGTCCCTTCCAACCCAGGTGATTCTGTGTGATTCTGTGTGTGTGTGATCTACCTCATTTGAAATAAAAGTGCCTACGAATCTTGGTTTGCTAAGCAAATGGTGACAAAGCACAAACTTAGGTACTGATGGCAAAGCTCACATCTTGTCCAGCTAATAACAAAGACTTGATGAAATCACAGCAATTAAGCACATATGAACAATCTCTTTGCTGCTGGAGGTCTACTGAACATTTTGGTAAACAGATGCAAAGAGAAAACCACTGCCCCAGACTTTCAGGGTAGGACCTGAAGCATGTAAGCCCTTTGTAGATCACTACCAATGCAAATGTGCACAGCAGAAACGCACACCTTACATGATTCAGTGTATTCACACCATACATGATTCAGTCTGTTGTTCGCTGGTGTTATGGCACAGGGGAACACACCTCCTCATCTAAGTGAAGGGCAGGAAACCTAAAACCAGTATTTATTCCAGCAAATGCAACCTGCAGCCTTTCCTCCACAGATTAAGTCATTTCAGGGCCTTGTGAACCTGCTAGAGATTTGTCAGATAACTTAAAAACACAGTCGTGGTTTGAAATGGGGCCAAAAGAAATGACGACTACTAGACTACAGTGCAGCTGTGACTGGAAGGCTGACAATGGCTGAGGTGGGAGAAGGAGGCTGGAAGAATGAGCCCAAAAGGGAAGCATTGCTGCCCACACAGATAAGTCATTTCATTAAAGGCTCTGCCAAGCAAAGGCTCACTGTAGTGGAAAGTGCATTTTGTATTCAGCCTTCACAACTGCTGTGTGTCAGAGTCCTCTTTTGCTTTCTTGTATCGAGACATTTTATTACCTTTAGCCCCTTTGGGTGCTTCTTGTAAAGCATCCTTTCCAATGTTTGGGGAAGAGAGATGAACAAAGCACATTGTGACTCAGAAGAGGAGAAATGCCCTTTGAAGGCAAGCAAAATGCAGCCTGGGGACCTTGGGAAGTGTAAGATAAATAGGGTTTGCCAAAGCGAAGGTAAATTGGCAGGATGTCAGCCTAAGTGCATTGAACACAGCGAGCCTTCTCCCCGCAGCTGCCCTTCCCCTCCCCAGCTTCTCCCAAGGCCAAAGGCTGATTCTGAAGGCTCTCAGCATGGCAGGGACAGCCTTGGGATGGAGATTTCCCTCCTCCCTCCCCCTAGACTGGCTCCAAAAAGGAGCAGAGACCCCGTGATGGCCCCACACACCACTTTCAGTGCTATCCAAGTGCATTTCTACGTTAGACCCTTGTCCCCAGGCTCAGCCTTGCGCATGAAGTGCAGCCAGTCTGGGTCTGCACAAAGCACCTCTGTTGTCCCTTTGGCTCCCTGAGACACAACATGTTACTAATCAGTCTGAAAGACTCCATTCCTTAAAAAATAAAAAGGACAAGAACAAGGAGAGATTTGCCAGAGTAGTCTAAGAGATGGGATATTCAGTGTAGTTTCTCCACCCTTATTTCCAAAAGCACTGGAAAGCAGGGCTGCCTGACTTTAATAAACATTGCCAGGGGAGGAGGAATGGGGGTCTTGGGTACACGCAGGGCTGTGAACAAATAAAAGCAAAATCAATCATTTTCTAAAGTGCATTTAAGGATTTTGAGCAACCATCTTTCACGGACTCAATGCCAGCCTCCGAATGCCGGGAGCTGCCTCACAACCACTAAGAGAAGGGACCGGTGTTTAAATATTTCAAACTGGATGAATGCTTCTTTTTACATCTCAAATAAATCTGCAGCTTCCATGGGTCTCCTGGAGATCTCCCAGTCCCTGGTGTCACTGTCATATCCTGATGCTTGTAATGGTGTGTGCATGAGCGTGTACGTGCATGTGTATATAGGAGTGCTTGCATGTGTACACATCTATAAATATCATTTCCTAGCCAAGATCTAGAGTGCAGAGTGCCAGCTTGGTATTAAGCCAATATTGTTGTATTCTGGGAAAACACACGAGAACTTGTATTTGGGTTATGATAAGAGTTCAATTTAATCACAACAGCAGCCAAGTCATCCCATATTAAAGCTTAATGGAGGCTGTGATAGCAGTGAATTTGCAACATGTAGTTTTCAAATAAAATGAGATAATGTCTAGAAAATAGGAGTGGAGGAAAGGCCCTGGAATTTGCTTCTGGCCCAGTCACCAATTCCATTTCTGGTCTCAGACAAATCACATTATGCAGTGTTTGCTCACTGGAGAAGAAGGAACTGGTGTCCATGTAAAAGTAGTAAATGAAATCAGAGAATGTTTGGAGAGCTACAGAGTGTTCTCATGTCAAAATATAATATGCACCTAAACAAGGATATAGAAGACAAACACCCAAGTTTTATTTTTCTTTCCCTGAGCTGGGATTTTCAAAGACATTTGACTTAATAAGGAATTCAAATCTAAACATCATTGTACAGGGACTTCTGCTCCTAACTCACTCATATACTCCTGCAAACCTGACCTGTGATATGTCATTGCCTCTGCTTCCCTCCATCTGACTTGGAGATTATGTCTATTTCAAATTCAGGGGAATTTAATTACCTGCATTTATGCAGCAATTAGAACACCAGCAGAAAGTTCTGCCTGAGTATTTTATCTTTTATTTATTTATATGATTTTTCATGATCTCAGAAAGATGTTCAGACATTTGATTACTTCCTGATTTGCAAATACTCTGAGGTTTTGTTTTCAGATCATTCTTGCTATTTTATTGACAGAATGATGTTAGAGCCAATATTTATAGCTTATTATAAATCTCTGTGTCATGGTTTTGGGTAGTATAGAGCTCATTGTCTTCATAGAGGCTTACGTGGTGCTGTGTTCTGGATTTTTAGTGAATACAGTGGTGAGAATACACTGATGTTTCAGTTGTTGCCATGTCAAGGAGAGGCTTGGGGTGTGTAAGGAGCTGGGGGGCTGGATTGATGAAAAGGATGCCCCATCCCATATGGCATCACACTCAGCAACAAAGAAAGAAGAAGGAACACGTGCAGCCATGACATTTGTTCTCCCAAGATACCATTGCACGTGATGATCTCTGCACTCCTGGAAGTGGCTGCACACCTGCCTGCTGATGGGAAGTAGCAAATGGATTCCTCCTGTTCTACCAACTCTACTCCAACCCACGAGTTCTCCCACTTTTACCTGTCCCATATTGGAAGAGTGAGCAGCTGCACGGTGCAGAGCTGCCAGCAGGATTGAACCACAGCTCTCTGTTTTTCAGACATGGTCCTCACTGACCTGTGATTTGGGGGTTTTTCAACATTAAGAAACTGCATTTCAAAGATCAGGGAGATGTCTCAGCAAGATCTACATGATACAGCACAATGCGTACCTCATTAAAAGGATGCTCTGATGTCACATTGTTCTGAAATTTTGTCTTTCCTTGCATCATTGTCTTGAGAACTTCTTAAAATTAATTTCAATTATTCTATCTACATTTTTTTCCTCTTCATTACACAAAAGATTTCTCTTTGCAATGGCTGAATCTAAAAGACCCCAACAAGTCACTTGCTGAACTCTGTATCCACGCTTTTCTTGAGAAGAAGTATTAAGGAAGAAAAAGGAAAAACAAAACATTACTTTGAAGAAGGATGCAGCAAAGCCACTGTAATTTTCTTGCCCAAACTAGAGGGATGGCCGTGACATAAACAGCAATATACATGATGTAACACAAATATACATATCGATTTGAGTGCATAAGATACCTGACTTGTTTCTGATACCACTGTGACCAAGTGTTTCTGCCCTCTCTGTGCCTTTTGAAACTCCTTTCTTTTTTCATTCTTCTTCATAATGTTATAAGTGCTTTTGAGCAGATGAAGATACAGTTCATGCTGTTTAGCTCTTTTTAAATGCAGCTCTCAGCTCGCTGGTGTCCTTTAACCACCAGGCTGGCACTGCTCTGATCTCACTGCAGGTTTACAATGAGCCACTTTGTATAAACAGCTCTGTTCTCTCCTTCACAGCTGTTCCTCTTTACCCTTTTGAGAATTATTGCTCAACGTCTCATCTTTGGTTGCAAGACTTTCGTTTGGCCTGGCTCAAGGGGAACGAACTTCTGAACTTTTCAAATGTGAGAGATGGTATTCATGGAGCTACGCAGAAACCAACGCATCCTTGGGAAACTGGCAGGGCTGCAAATTTATTGCTGGCAGTTGCCCATGTATGTCTTGTTAGTGTGAATCAGATTGGTGTGAGGGATGAGCTGTCTCACACTCAGAGCTGATGAAAATGCCTCTGCCAGGCTGGATCTTGCAGAAAAGTTGAAGAGAACTGGCAGCTTTTGCTCAGTGGGCTGGAGCCTGGCATGATGAAGTGAAGTCTGAGGATCACTTCTGCTTGAAAACCATTGCTGAAACATCACAAAATACTGACTGGTGCAGTCAGAGCAGAGAAAAGGGGAAAAGTGTTTCTCAGTATATCCCTGTGGAGAAAATAGACGTTGCAAAACCCATTAGAGTACCTTGAATTCATGATACGAATCTAAGAAGCAGAGGTTATGAGGCACAACAGGGCACTAGCATTATGAACTGCTTCTATTTCAAACTGTCTCAACTTATTTAAAGAATAGGAAATGTCTTTGAGCAGACTGGAGGGTCAGTGATATGGTGTAGGAGTTGTTTTTACCCATTTCTATTGAGGAGGTGATGTGAAACCACATTCCTGTAACTTGTGTAATTTATCAGGGCAACAGATGAAAGATAAACCTTTTCTGACATTTTTGCACAAATTAGATGAGATTCCAAAAGAGAGAAAAAACCAAACAACAACAACAGCAACAAAAAAACAAAACACTGCAAATATTTCTTATTCTACAAGAAGTGGAAAATAGGCTTGAAGAAAAATCAAAAGATGTTACAAAGTCAGTGGAAAAAGGTCTGTAAGGGAGTATGGCCAACACATGTGATGGTAACAGGAAAAAAGCACTTAGGAAAAAAAATGATCACAAAGTTTAAACTGATAATACGTGTACTGAAAAAAATAATAGCAAAAAAAAATGACAAACCCCACATCTAAATACCCAACCCAAAAGTCAGAACCTTCATCTAGAAGGTTTTCCAAATGTACCTTTCACATTATGATACGCAGAGACAACTTCCTTCTTTGCTGATGCTCAGTGTTTCCATAGCGTCACGTGGATATGTGTGATCAGAGGCATGGAGTGACCTAATAACCATGGGGAGATGCATGCTGTCAGCACTGAAATCTGCAGCTCTGGGGACACTCAAGTGCAGTTCATCACACAAATCAAGCAGTTTGTGATACTTTGCTCTCTTCCACCCATCCAAACTTCAGACTGTTTCGTTACTACTGTTCTTGTGTAGGAGCAAGACCAAGAATTATTTCACTTTGTGGAACTTCCCAGGAATTGAGATACATAGAATTTTATTAATAGAAATGGTGAATCAGTCGGGGAGACAGATTTCTGCTCATGTTGGGTGAAAATATTTGTTTTATTGCATTCTTCAGGGCAAAGAAATAAATCTCACTGCAACTGGCAGTCATGTGAAATGCTGTTTGTTATTCATGCTGAATCTTAAATTACACAATCACATAATCACAGAATTGCAAGGTTTGGAAGGGACCTCAAGAGCTCATCAAGTCCAGACCCCTGCTAATGCAGGTACCCAGCAGTAGGTCACACAGGTCAGTGTCCATATGGATCTTAAATATCTCCATAGAAGGAGACCCCACCACCTTTCTAAGCAGCCTGTTTTAGTGCTCAGTCACCATTACCATAAAGAAGTTCTTCTGCATGCTAGTATGAAACTTCCTACGTTCAAGTTTTAGGCCATTACTCCTTGCCCTATTGCTACACATCATGGAGAAGAGCCTGGCCTCATCCATTTGCCTCCCTCTTTCCTTTACATATTTATAAACATTGATCAGATTCCCTTCAGTCTTCTTTTCTCCAGGCTGAACAGATCCAGGTCACTCAGCCTTTCCTTATTTGGGGAGATGCTCCAGGCCCTTTATCATCTTTGTCGCCCTCCACTGGACTCATTCTGGGAGATCCCAGTCTTTTTTGAACTGAGAGTCCAGAACTGGACACAGTAGTCAAAATGTGGCCTCACCAGGGCAGAGTAGAGAGAGAGGATCACCTCCCTAGACCTGCTGCCTATGCTCTTTTTAATACACCCCAAGTCCCATTGGAGTTCTTGGACACAAGGGAACACTGCTGACTCATGGTCAACCTGTTGTCCACCAGACCCCTTAGGTCTTCCTCTGCAGAGCTCCTCTCCACCAGCAAATTCCCCAGCCTGCATGCATTAATTCCATCCCAGGTGCAAGGATCCACTCTTGCTCCTAAACCAGGTTCCTCCCTGCACGTTAATGCTGATTGCTGCACCTCATTGCAGCATACAAGATGCAGCTTGAGTTTCCTTGCTCATTCTCATGGAACACACCAGAGGAGAATCATTGCTGCCACAAGTGCTGCCTTACAGCTGACAACATAGACTTTCCAGCAGCAGACTGGAGTTATAAGTGGTTTCCTGCCTCCAACACAGCTTCTTCGATAAGGTTACAGCTCTGCTTTGCTTGCAGTTTATTTCTTCCTGTACAGGTTTCTGCCCCCCCCCCCCCCCCCTCCTTGTATGGACCTGGCATTTTGCTGGTACGTGGATGTCCTAACAGAGCGAGAAGAGAATCAGAGAGGGAAATTACTGCACTTCCCCCGTCTGATCAGAGAACAAATGAGAAATGTTATGACTTGCTGTTTCCGAGGTCAGTTGGTCATGCTGTCCATTCCCGATAGTAGGGTTCAGTCATTCTCTACTGCCTCCTTTTGTCTCTCTGAGGAACAAAGCTCGGAAAGCCACAAAATCAAGACAATGCCTTCTGCCCAACTTCCTGCAAACTTCTGGTCAGATAGAAGAACATAATAGCAGAATCACTTTCTTTTGGATGATGATGTTAAATTATTTCTAGATAGTTCAGTGACCTGGAAACCCCAACATTCTACAAAATTGGTGATTTCAGTGAGCAGAGAGGGCAGGAAGCTGCAGAGAAGCACCAGGCTCCATTCAGCTGTAGTCAACATTTAAAGGTATGGCTGGGTAGCACTTCAGATGCATTAGAGACAAAGTGAAACAAATTCTCACAAGTGAAATATAGAAGATACAGGTCCTCCCCACATTTTCATCCAGGTCTTTCGTGGAGGACTTAAAAATATAACCGAAATCCCTGCTGGCAGAGCTACTGTGGAATATTAAAATAAACAACAAAAAAAAGTATCGTACTTTACTTCCTTTGTAGTTATTGAGACACCTCAGCAAGTCGGATTCAAAGCTCAATAGGAATGAAGGTACTGATGTGCAGAACAGCTTGAACACTTGCATGAACTCCTCTGTGTCTCCTGGGCTGAGCTGTAGCTGAGATTACATTCTGAAATAACGTGTAAAATGCTCCAAGTTGTTTCTTAGTCTGGGCCATCATCACATGAAGTGTTGTGGCCTTTCTGGTCACAAGTAGGTGCTAATGGAGGAACAACATTTGACAAGGCATTCAAAAGGAATCTCCAGATTAAGTGACTCAACAGAGCTGTTTTTTTCCTGGCTCTGATATAGAGAAAAAAACCAAAGAATTAAAAAAAAGAAAAAAAAAAAAAAGAAAAAAAAAGAAGGAAATATCACAGGTATCATAAATACCACAAATTACTTTTAAAAAAAGCTCAGAGGAAGCTGTTGGAATGAAGAAGATTTGCAAACAAGACTTCAGAGAGAAAATTTAAAGAACTGGGCGTGTGGCTTCAGAGACAAAGGGACACAGTGATTAACTGAGAATGGTTAAGAGAAATGTTACCAAAGAGGAAAGCATCAGTTATTCCCTCTTGTCATTATGGGTTTACAAGACAGCAGGGAGGCATTACATCAAATATTAGGAAAAGAATCAAAACTGGAAGGCTGTGGAATTGGCTGTCAAGAGGAGATGTGAACAGAGGGAACAATGTTGACATTTTCTGACTTTTAAAGGTATTGCTACAGTGCTCAAAAGTGAGAAAATAGAGGAATTGTAGGAAAAAATAAAGAATTTCTCACAGAGAAAGCCCCTGAGATTGTGTAAAGTCCTGGTTAAAAAATGGAGTGTTGTCAGTGACTACTGCTCTACTCAGAGAATATAGTAATTAGTCCATGGATATCCTGCATTTTCTGATGTGACAGTCCTACAGTTGTAAAAATAAACTAAGAAACGATCCTGATTTCAGTGGGGACTGAGTGAACAAATGCAGAATCCTGAAAAACGATTGAAATGTTTGGAAGCATTGTGCTGTCACCCTGGCATTTCCAGAGCAACACAAATCACCGCAAGGTGCTGAGGCCTGTCCTGCAAGCTCTGTTCAACACTGCTTAGAACTACTAGAAAAGGTCTCTGGGTCTGCCAGCAAGACAACAGACACTGCAACTAAACTTATTCATGCAACAAACACTGTGGCTGATCCACTCCATAGAATTAAAGCATCACTGTGCTGTCGGCGTCATTTTCCTTCTAAATGCAAAATACATCACCATACCAACTGCTATGAAGAAAAGTAGCTTTACCCCAAAGACATAAATAAATACATATATAAACAGAGGTTGGAATTGCTATTTCAGAGGTTTTTGTTTATTGGGCTAATTTAATCTTTGGTCTTTCTGCTGAACCCCAAAGATGGCTTTAGGATTCTAATTATACAATCTTCTAAATAAAAATCAAACCCTGAGTTTTCTAGAAAGAAAGTTTGGACCTATAAATGAGGAGACATTGAATGTGATGACTGGCTGGAAAACAGTTGCAGCATATATTCTCTCCCAAAACTTATATATATATATATATATATATATATATATATATATATATGTATAACAATAATCATGGTTTAGCCCACTGACACATTCATTTATACTTTCATTTGCACATATTTCATGTTTTTTTTCCTTCAAAAAGCATGATGCCAGTACTTCTCTAAGGTGAACAAATTGAGACGTGAACTACTTCTATAGTACTAGGTTTGTAGGAGAGATTACTTCCATGTTATTATGTCATTTCCTCAAATAAGGGACTGTGTTGCGAGATGGGCTAGTTAATTATGGTTCCCTTTTCTCTTCAGACATTCCTGAATTACCACGTTGTGTAATTCCTGAGTTACTACTGTGTAATCAAAATAATAATATGTTTCTTGCTCTTCTCATTACTGCCATAACCAATGCAACCAGAACCCCTACTTTTTGGCCAAACATTTTACAGCTTTTAGCCATCTGCAGAATAACCACAGACTTGGGGCTTATGTGTGATCTTAGGACCACCATGGTGAATACTTGACTTAACTCATCTTCTGCTGGTGCTAAAACTGTAGAGTCAAAACCATGATCACCACTTGAGTACTGCTGCTTAAGCTACTGGGCTGTAATGAGAGCTAGTTCCTCTTCTAATTTGAGCTGCCATTCTGGTAGGTACTGTATGAATATGATTAAGAATTTCCAAGTGCCTAAAGTTTAAAATCAAATAACAAGAACAGGTAAAGAAACTCACCCAAGTTTGACATGTCTTCTGGAGGAGATCCACTTTGTTCTAGAAAAAAAGATGTCATAGTTTGATGTTTAGGTTAGGGGCAAGATCCACCTCACAAGGCACCTTATTTTTTGCATCTAAATATGGGTATGCAGGAGACGAAATTTCTGGCCAAGGTGCTCTATTTATTTGTCCTAACATGATGTTTATTGCCATTTGAGAAACTGAAGACATTCACATTGGTGCATCTAGGAACACCTGTGCTATTCCTGACCAGCTGGAAGCTAAATAGGATGAATCAGAACATCTAAGATGTCAACAGCTGCATATGTTCAGGTAACTGAATCCTGTCCCAGATGTTAGAATTTATCCATAAGTACACAGATCTTTTCAATATGTAAGAAGGCAATTTTCCATTTAGAAGAAAAAAAAAAATCATTACCAAAAGAAAGAGATTCATCCATCTCTAACAGGCAGAAGTTCAACCACATGATTGTTCTGCCTATACCATGAGACAGAAATACGGTGTGCTAGCAACAAAGAGAATAAATTTTGTTAATGAGCAGGCCAGAAAGCAAGACAGCATGCTGAGATCCTAAACCCCTTTTGTATTCATAGTTCCTAAGGTAAAAATAGGCTCAAAGGCATTAAATATTGTTTTATTAAAGAATGGGTCATACTTTAGGTTTCACTTTTCAGTGTGTCTTTAATGAACAACATTTCTTCCTGGATGAGAGGAATAAAAATCTTTAATGGTGATTAGCAGCTAAGCAGTTGATTAGCAGGTGATTAGCTAAGCAGTAATGAAGAGGCTATCCACCTGCTTAATGGTTCCTTCATCTGTGGACTTTTGCTTCTAGACAGATTGTGGCAACATGAGTTTATAGAGCTCACTGCTGACCTATTCAATGAAAATATAAAGACAACTAACAAATGCTTCTCTGTGACATTTTGGTTAATTATGAACATCCTGTGTAAACGATTCCCTCTATTGTAGGTGACTGTACCAATAACTGTCTATTCCTTACTAGATTTCAGCATTCAGAAGTCAGCACAGCCTTTGCTACACACACTTCTGCTATTCTCTGGTATTAACATTAGCCCAAAAAGCTTAATGTCATAACATTTTCACTAAATCTATCTTAAATCTATGGGAAATTGTCTTCTTGTGTTCTTTTCCACATTTTTGACTGATATTGGATATAAAGAATCATTAACTCACTTGCATTAACATAGAAAACTCATGTTACCATGACCAAAAAGGAGAATTTCCCTAAGAACAGCACCATCTTCTGTCTTGATCCTCACTACAATTAATACCTTTTGTGATTTTGCAAGAGTTGTAATGTTTGCACAATGAAGTTCATACTGAAGTTCACCTCAGTGGCATGGTAAGTAGTGCCAGGTTTTAATTTGTTTTCTGTGGGGAAAGGGAAAAAAAAGAAGGAGTGTTTCCTGCTCTCTCTCACTCTGATTAAATTCTAAACTTCTTAAGAAAAGAAGGAGGAAGAATCAAATCAATTTGTCTTGCCAATACATCCAGGAAATGAATTGGCTCAATCAAAAAAAATACAGCAAACTTTTCCATCTCTGGATGTTTTTAGAAGTATCTGATCTCATACAAGATTTGTAAAATGGACTCATACTGGTGAAGAGTCTTATAGATTAACTGGCAGCATATAAACTAACAGCCCCATCATTACATTGCTGCCTCGACTTTTCTAAAGAGGCATATGGAAGAGAAATTTTTTACATGTAAATAAGAAAATCAAGTTGAATATCACTGATTTAACCATAAAGACAAAGGCAATATATTTATGTGATGCATCTACTTTGACCTACAGCTTTACAGCAGTGGGTTGCCATTTGAAGAGCTAAGTAGTCTATTTTGATCATTTACACAGGTCATATGCATGAGTTTATTTTCTCTTATTTCTGCATGCTGATACTATTGGTTTATCTCAGCTTTATGAAATTATTATTCTTTTTATTTTTATTTTGCCATAAAGCATTTTTTAAGTACAGCACTCAAGTGGTGAGACAAAAGTCTGAAAGCATCACCTGCATCCCCTAGGTAGCTGCAAGACACGGTTTCAGGATAGTTTCAACCAACTCTGTTAGCAGGACAAGGGGAAATGGTTTGAAGTTGAGGGAGGGCAGATTGAGCTTGGATATCAGGGGAAGTTGTTTGCTATGAGAGTGGTGAGGTGCTGGAACAGCTGCCCAGAGAGGCTATGGATGCCCCGTCCATCCCTGGAGGTGTTGGAGGCCAGGTTGGATGGGGCCCTGGGCAGCCTGGGCTGCTATGAAATGTGGAGGTTGATGGCCCTGCATGTCGTGGAGGGTTGGAACTTCATGATCCTTGAGGTCCCTTCCAACCTGAACCATTCTGTGATGCTGTGATACTAAAACTAACCCTGTCTCCTCTTTCAAGTGCTTCCTTCTCAGCTACACTGACAGAATTTATGAGACTTGTGAAGTTGAACAAAGAAATTGATTCTGGGGACAAAAACGTTTATCTCTCTGCTTGCCCACTCTGCTCACAGACAGCTGTGGAAGAGAGTAAGGAGCCTAAAGAAAGTCAAGAACGAAGTGCTGAAGTTAGCACTGTGGTCAAGTATCTGTGCCATAGCCTCACTGCCACGTGAGAAAATGTATCCCGGCAGAGACAAAACCAATCAGAAACGCTGATGTCAACTCCTGGTATATGAAAGCTTAAAAATTGTATTTAACAAGGTTGCAAACTAATGCTCTACATTTCACATAGGAGGTTTTATTAAAATCCACTTGTTTGCGGTGATGGCGCAAGTAAAATTTCAGACACTGTGTAGAAAAGAACAAATAATTCCCCTGTGTCATTTTCACTTTGAACATTTTTGATCTTCACTATTTAAATGATAATTCAAGGCCCTGTTTCTAAAAGTTTTTGAAGTTCTGGATTGTCTGTAACTGTTTCAAGCATTTCTTTCTTTCTTTCTTTTTTTTTTTGTTAAAAACCTAAACATTCATCTGTCACGTCTGCACAACAAAATCGCCTATTCTTGGAGCTGTGGTTAAATGACTTAGACCCAACTTTCCTCCCCCTTCCCCTCCCACACCTTTCCTCTAAATTTCAATAGTTTGAAAGAATTGTCATGGCAATAAAAGCCTGTGGAAAGACAACCTTAGAGACAGAAATTTCCAATTTATTCAACAGTAGATTTGACTACATTATTACAAACTTCACCACGATGGTATCTCCCCATGGGTCTAATCCTGGTAGACCACAAAAACAGTCCAGGCTCCACTTCCACTTACTTTTGGCCATGCTGATGGGATTAACAAGTTCAGAGCAAAATGCTTACTCTAGCTTTTTTCTCAGTGCTGAATTCCAGTACCTTTTTTTGGGGTGTGAGCCATGGGAAATACGCAGCTGTAGCAATGTCTTCCCAGAACTCTTGGCTATTTAACTTCAAATGTTTATGTTCAGTTTTGGAAGCTCCTCATTTTCTAAATGTCAGTAGAAAAGCTGCAATTATTGTTTTCCCAAGCACAGAGGTGAGCCTCACCAGCATGTAGTTCCTTGATTCCTCCTTCCTCCCTTTCTTGTAAATGAGAGTGACATTTCATCTCCTTTGTTCCAGTCCCCGCGGACTTTGCCCAACATCCACAACTTTTCAAATATGATGGAGTGGCTCAGCAGCCACATCAGCCAGTTCCTTTAGTACCCTGGGATGCATGTCATCCAGCCCCATTGGATACCATAGATGAAATTTAGCCCAATCATCTAGCACCTTTTGTATTACAGATCCAGCCTTCTTTACCGTAGAGGAGACAATTTACTCTCTCAGATGTTTAAATGCAACGGCATGGTGCTTAGGGTGACAGGAGATATGACTCTTAGTCTTGCTTAAAGCAAACCTTGTATATGTGAATATTGAATTCTCAATAACATGGAGAAGAACAAAGATGATCTGAAATAATTACGGCCTTGCTCTTGCTTCCTGAGGAAATCTATCCAGTTGTCTAGAGAGGCCACCTAGCTTTGGACAAATTTACGTTTTTGTGCATTTACTGTATCACAATCTCCAGCAACCAAATGTGATGAATTGATTCCTACCAAACCTTGCCATTTTCATCATAGACAAAATGTTTTGAATAAAACAAGCAGCCACTTTTTTGCCTGCTTTGAGTTCATCTCCTGTGAAAATGTGGTCACTGTAATAAGGACCTGGAACGTGTTCAAAGGAGGGCAACAAAGCTGGTGAGGGGTCTGGAACACAAGCTGTATGAGGAGAGGCTGAAGGAGCTGGGAATGTTCAGCCTGGAGAAGAGGAGCTCAGGGGAGACCTCATTGCTCTCTATAACTTCCTGAAGGGAGGTTGTAGTGAGCTGGGGGTCGGCCTCTTCTCTCGTGTCATTAGTGATAGGACCAGGGGGAATGGCTTCAAGCTACGGCAGGGGAGATTCAGGCTGGACATTAGGAAGTATTACTTTTCAGAAAGGGTGGTCAGGCACTGCAATGGATGCCCAGGGAGGTGGTGGAGTCACCGAGCCTGGGGGTGCTCAAGGAAAGGCTGGATGTTGTGTTGAGGGACATGGTTTAGTGGGAGCTATTGGGAATAGGTGAGTGGTTGGACTGGATGAGCTTTTGGGTCTTTTCAAACTTGGTGATTCTATGTTTCTATGATTCTATGAAGGATGAGAGAGAGAGAGGGAAAAAAATGGCAGGGAAAATGTTTTTGAATCTTTGGGGGATGCTGCTGTGTATGTAGGGGGAAAAGTGCAGAAACAGGTAGGAGTGTTGGGAGGAGGCTACAAGCTGCTATGAAAGCTGTTGGCAGCTTACAACCTAAGCAGGCTGGTAGCACAAGCTGGCCTAATGCCATTCTGTAAAGACAATCCTAGGGAGAGCTGCGAAAATGTCAGAATTTCACCTTTGAAGATCCCATGGGGAGAAGCATATTTCATTCACTGCACATCAGTATCTCCACCACGGCTCTGCTGTCCCAAAGGCAATTTGCCACCACTCAGAAGAGCTTGGCAGAGAAGCATAGTGTGCCCAGGAACATGCTGATCATGGATGTCAGAAAAATAAGTGGAGGGAAAATGGAGTAATTACTGAAGCATCAAACAGTTGTCTCTGCACAGGAGAAGTGTGGGAGTGGGCTTGCAGGGGTGGTGATTTTCAAGAGTGAAAAAGCTTGGGCAGAGTAGGCTGGAAGTGATAACTTCTGTCTGTGCCTGTGGTATACCAGTCCTTCACATGTGCTTTTACAGTAAAATGAAGAAGCTCAAAGTTCTGTAAGTTACTGAGGAAACTTTTTTTTTCCCAATGACAAAACAGTTATTTTTAATGCAAAAAAAAAAAAAAAAAAAAAAAAAAGAAAGAAAGAAAGAAAGAAAGAAAGAATTTAAGTCCATTTCTTTTAGATGTGCCCTTCTCCTTAATCACAAACAGCTGGGAATTTGCACAGAACAGCGACGGTAGGAAGGAACTCATTTTAATGGAATGTCTGTGCTGCAGATTGGCAAAATAATGTTGATAATTCAGAAATGTCAGGTTTTTCAAAACAAACTGTGGCCATGAATGTTTCAATGTGGTGGATTTCAGAATGAGACCCCTCTATATCAGTGCTCCCTGCCCCTGAAAAACGGACACCATCACAGATGTTTTCCATTGGGGTCTCTATGTACTTCGATACTTTGGAAAGTGGTAAGCAATGTCTTCTGTGGGTTTTTTTTTTTTTTAGCCATGAATTCAACAGCATTGAATAAACACAAAAGATGTTGTGGCCTGGGAATTGGCCACAATGGGAATTTCTGATGCGTACACCGAAAGTTACTCATAGGCAACCATTTTTTTTTTCTAAGACTTGAGCCAAAAAAGTGCATCCCTGTGAAATGTTGAGGCGTAACTCATGTGAAACAGGACTGCTTATGAGTCTTATTTGAACACAGGTTGAAGTGCCTGTAGGCCACAACATTCCTCGACCATTTGTAACATCATTTGAACGTGAACACGGCATTAGCATGTCACAGGAAGCCTGATGGTTGCTCTGGAATCTCTGCAGAGAAAAAATAAGAGGGGATGTGAAGAAGAAAGGAGAGGCCTCTACTGGCGTGAGCTGTGATGACAGCAACCTCCACTGTGGATTTACAGGATTTTCAGGGAATATCATGATATTAAATATTAGTAAGGCAGTACAGCTCCTTGTTCCAGCCTTATTACTGAAGGGTCGTACAACCAGGTTATGCACCTCCTCAAATGGTGATTTGAGGTAATCAGCAAAACATTGGTGGGAATTGAATACTGCTTTCAGAGGTTATTTTAAAATCATGTACCATGACAAATTAAGACTGCAGTTTTATGTTCTCTTACCAACTCTCTTTCATAAGTTTGCCAGCTGAAAAACTGAATTTTACACGATGGGCTGAATTCTTTACTGTTTTTTGTTTAGTTTGCTTTTTCTACTTTAGCCCTCTGCAGGGGAATATTTTAGTGCTCCAAATTATGTAGTTTCTGAAATGAGGTTAGGAAAAATTATAGGAATTTGACCATGATAAAAACACTGATGGGTGTTATACACCAGTAAGTCTAGAGCTTCATCCTCTGGAACTGGATGATGAATGGTGGTAGGAACACAGGTCTAATTCTGTTTTCAACAGCCCTGTGAAAGCTTGCCTGATTTAGGGAAGGCAAAATGCTCTGGGGAAAAAGAATAATCCTCATGTGCACAGTGAAGTAAAGCTTGCCAACTAAATTCAGCTCTCTGAAGATATCTTTTTCACTGCACACACTCTTTTCTCTTTCAGCTCCTACTTAGAGCCAAACCCTGAAGACTTTTCATCTGCACAGATATTTCTAAGTGTGGTCCAGCCCTGCATAAGCACAACTTTAAAGGTGCTCCTCATAGCTGTGGTCATTCAGGACTCTTCAATCTCCTGCCCAAGCTGTATAGATAAGTAGTAAGATGCCATGTGATTTAACTACTGGGGAAGATGGAGGAAAAGCAGTGTTAGAGGGGAAAACAGTTATATGGGAATAGAGCGTTGTAGCAAGATGGAAGCTGGGGCTAAGAACTGATTTGGATGAATGGCATTATATGGAGAGAAAACAGGAAAGATGAAAATTTTAAAGGCATTTCACATCTTGTATCTCTGCTTTTGCAATGTTAACATTTAATGAATGTTGATGTTGAATATGGTGTCCTTCAAGACATTATCTATCGACAGACAAAATTTCATACATACTCAAGATGGCTGGAATACAGCTGACCAGATGGCACCTGGATGTTAGATATTTAGGCAAAATGGGTATTTCTGGAGTGGGATGGGACCAACCATCCTGTTCTTTGCTCTTACCCTGTTCTCTGTACGCCATCCTGAAATCTTAACACAAATTATGAATTAGCACATGAAATTTCCCAAAGAGGCACTGGATGCCTCATCCCTGAAGACACTCAAGGTCAGGCTGGATGGAGTTCTGAGCACCTGATGGAGCTGTGGCTGTCCCTGTTCATTGCAGGGGGGTTGGACTAGATGGCCTTTAAGGGTCCCTTCCAACTCAAATGATTCTGTAATCATTCTATGATGATCACCTATCTCAAGGTTCATCTTAAGAGAATGAACAGAGTGTACATATTTCTATATTCCGACTACAGAAGATGACTAGTTTAGATTTAGACACTGAACTTTGAAAAGTGAGAAGAATCGCTTGCAAATGTTGTCTTCAGATCAACCTACAACACGTGCCCCACAGAACTTGGGTTCATATGCTTGTGAGCAGGTTTTGAACTTGTATTTTGAATTGTAGTACCATGGTTGTTATTTTCCATATAAACACACCCACACAAAGATTCACTGAAGCTACAGTAAGAATCATGTTACATTGGAATGAACTGGTATTAACAAGAGCTGGTAGAAGTGGATTTGTGTTTTTCAAGCCATGTTGTTTAAATTCAAGATTAGCAACATTTGGAGCTTTTATACCTCCCAAGCTTATTTTGTGTCATGGAGAGATAAAGTGGCGTCTCTCCAGGAGGTGCTGATCTTCTGATAATCTTGGGAACAGTCTCTCAATCCACCCATCCAGTCTTTGAGTATACTGAAAAATTAAAATGTGGAAAGCAGGTTAAATGCAGCTTAGAGAGTTGTTAATATTTAATTCCCACTTCACCGTGCTGCTACGTCACTTTGGTCTAAAGGGATAAATGCTTCAGATCAGCAACTGATTGATGGGAGAAAGGGAAGCCAAAAGGAAGGTGAAAGATGCTAAGGAAGATAAAAGAATTGAAGTCTGACTTTGCTTTGGAGCACAAATTCTAGCATGTTATACCGCTGTGTCCTGTGCACCCTGACTCTTGCTGTGCTTGTGAGTAATTGCATGAAAGTAACTTTACCTTCAGTGTTTTTTAATAATTGCTTGTTTTCTCCTTGGATCAGATTGGATACAGCTGTACTTTTTTGAATTAGGTTTTTGTTTTTGTTTTTGTTTTTGTTTTCTTTTTGTTTGTTTTAAGTTACAGTTAAACAAAGTAAGAAGCTATGAAAAGTGCGAACAGCATCAGAAGGGACACAATTTCTAGGATCTGTGCATCAGTGCCTTTCACTGCTTTTTTACCACTTGCTGAAGAGAAACATCATTGGCAGAATGCCCTTTTTTTTGTTGTAGGCTTTGAAAGTCGGTAACAAAAAAGTAGAGGAGAGTTGTTACATCAGTTGAGCCTTGACAGTTTTCTTGATTTTCAGAATATGCAGCCTTATTAGTTCTCGTTTCATCTGCCTTTTTGGTAGCATTAACATTATTTAATGTGAGCAGCTCGGATACCAAAGGTGACAAATGAGTTGAATCAGCAGGGATACTTATGATGGAGTTAGAAATATCCAACAACATTAGACAGCTTAGAGGCTTTGCTGATGTTTTGCTTCTGGCAGCGATTAGGAAACCAGCATTCAGAATCACACACGTAGCAGAAAAAGTATGAAAAGTGGGGGAAGGGTATTTCCTTTCTTTTGAGGTGATGTTTTCAGCATTTTCCTTTTGCTATCCTTCTGCTATACCATTTGCTCTCTCCTGAGAATTGGAATGCAGGGAGCCTCTTTTCTGATGGATCGTTCCTTGAGGAGTGGCAAAGCAGTTCATTCTTCGTGGATTGAGAGAAACAAAGCACTGCAAAATCTCTGTATATATTTTTATTCATGTAAAGCTATGCTTTCCTTTGTGTTGCCCACAACAATCTCTGCTTCCCTGTGCTCTGAGGATTATAATTGCTGTGTGGAATAGCAGGATCCAGGTTAATAGTAAGGTCAGCAATATCACTGAAGGTCTCTATAAGGACGTGCCCCATTTATACAAGAGAAATGGTATTTTCTTCTACATAATCATGACAGTTGTGATGTTATTCAGACTATGCACTGAATAAAACCCATATGTTTATGTGTAAGTGTATAACATAAATCCCATATTGTGCATTTACATATCTTATTGTAACAGAGGATATGCAAACAATTGTTATTTTGCCTACAAAACAGTTTTGAAAAACAGCCTCCTCTTTTCTTTGTTTGTAAAAATTAATAGTGTGCTTTCCTTGGAAGAGATGAAGTCAACTTTTGGAGAGGTTTTGAATGTTTTAGAGGCTGACTCTCACCTTCTATAAACTGAGGCTTCTTTTGCTGTCATCGCTTGTGTGATGTTTACTGTAATGTGAAAAGAATGGAGATATTGAGCCATCCTGATGTGTATGAGAGAAAACAGTGGAAAAGCAATATTTAATAGGCGTGATGTTATGAAAACGCCCAGAAAAACTAAAACCAATGTCTTTAAAACTATTCCCCCTTATCACTATCTATCCATGTAAGTAGTTAATTTCCCACTTGCTTATAATCTCCCCTTATAATACTGGAAGGCTGCAATGAGGTCTCCCTACAGCCTCTTCTAATTCAGGCTGAATAAGCACAATTCCTTCAGCTTGTCTTCATAGGAAAAGTGCTCCAGCCCTTTGGTCATCTCTGTGGCCTCCTCTGTACTCTCTCCAGAAGCTCCACATCCTTCCTGTATGGGGCGACCCAGACTGGGGCCTCATGAGAGCAGAATAGAGGGGAAAAATCCTCTCCCCTCTTCCGGCAACCCCTCCACTGATGGAACCCAGGATACCATTGGCCTTCTGAGCTGCAAGAGCACACTGTGGGCTCATGGTCAGTTTTTCATCAACCACAACCAATGGCAGAAAATAGAGAACAGATCCTCGCTTTTTGGAGCAAAAAGCTTGTTCAGAAGACAGTTTTATAAAAAAATCATATGTAGATTCAAGATGTTTCTTTGAAGGCTGGGAGGGGACATGTCTCTGCTGAGAAGCAGGCTGGTCTTGTATGCCCTTCACTATCAAGAAAGGGAGAACATTATAGCTCCCTGGATCCAGATTTGGTAGCGGCTAATGTCAGGCAGCAAATGAGTCGTGATCCTCAGATCCTTCCTGAAACTTCCTTCCTCATCAGCTGAAACTCCTCTTTCTGTAGGTTGCTGGGAATGTCCATCCGGAATGTGATTTTATAGCAGAGCTGAAGAAAAAGGAGGCTGAATGCCTGGAAAACTCAGAGGAGTCCAGGAATGCAACATCAGGTATCCATTAGAGAGGGATGAATTGAATGACAGAGAATAAACACCCTGCAAGGACCATGACTCAGTCACTGTCAATGCATGTTTGATTCTTTTACTCACTGTCCCACATCCCTGGACTCTGCTCAATTCCTCTTCCGTCTGCTTCCATACCTTCAATTGTTCTTTACTAATATTTTGTTCACATTCAAACATGGACAGTCCTGTCAAACATGGACAGACAGATATTTCTTTGTCCTGCTTCTTCCCCTAGCTAAGTGCCATCATGGCATCATTGGTCTTTAACAACAGCGTAACCTCTTGACATGATCTGGTCTGTCCTCCAGCAGAACTCTCCCTCCCATTTCCTAACCACATTTTTTCATTTGTTGCATCATGGGTCTGAGTAAAGCAGAGTAGATGTTCATCTCTCACTATAAAATAAAAACTGAGCCTAAACTATTTTTATAAGAAATGTGAGGGGCAGAGGGTTGAAGTTAGAAAAAAAATCTTCCATTTTGCTTGAATATAATCATGCTTAAAAATGTATTTCCCTTTCTGTCTGAGGTTGCAAGAAAACCTGGGACAAATTACTGTGCTGGCCAGAGGCAGATGCTGGAGAGACTCTTGCCTTACCTTGCCCAAACATCCTCTTTCACTTCATGGAAGAGCCAGGTGATATTTTATTTTGGTTGTCTAATTATTATTGAGCTGCATGCCTGGGGCAAGCATATCTGAAAATGATTGATGAAGACAGAACACTGCAAAAATTTCAGCCCTGTACTCAGATCAGAGCATCACTGCAAAAATTTCAATCAGATTGGAGGATGCTGAGCAGATATCTCACAACCTATGCGTGATACACAGCTACATGTAATCCCATAGTCTGTGGTAAGATCCTGATCCAAAGAACACTAAAATCAGTCAAGTGGTTTGCATTGGTTTCCCCAGGATTCAAGATCATCTTGCTGGGTACATCTGTACAGAGCTAGCATAGTACTCATCTAGGTCAGAACTTAAGCATGGATCTCTGTAAGATCTATGCTCTGATTAGCCTGGGATGAAATGAAAGGCTGAGCAATGAATTATTTGATTGTTTCTTAAGACCAAGGTTGGCAATACAAAACAGAATCTTGTCATTAAAATAGCATATGTATTGTGTTGGGTATAAACACAATATAAGGCTATGCAAGTTAATGCCTTTGTTAATGCTTACTCTCTGGATAAAGCTGGCCAGGAACAAACTGCAATCCCATAAGGAGGAAATGATCTTCCAGGAAATATGCAGATTTGGCAGTTCCACAAGAAGAAAAGTTTTCAAACCCCAACCTCAGCCTCATTCAGCACTTGCTAGCTATGAACAGGGGATAAGGAAAATCCCTTCCATCTGTGTACTTTCATTTCCTCTTCTGGGATTCTCTCACTCATCCTTCATCTGACTCAGAAATCTTTTTATAGAAATGTGTTATCTCCAAAAAAACCCTTCTTATTCCAGTGTCTGGTCTCCAGAGGAAAGTAAGCCCCAAGGAAGGTGAGAGAGCAAGAAGGGGTACATTAGAGGGGTGAGAGATGAATGAGGCAGAAAACTGGAGCAGCACCTCCCAGTCTTCTTCAGTGGGCTTTCTCGACCTTCCTATGATTTCTTCCTTACCATTTCACCTCTACTTCTGTCTCCTTGGTTCTCTCACCTCTTTCTGCTTTTTATCTCCAGAGAAAAAGTTAAAACTTTTGTACCTGCCTACCTGGATGTACGCATGCAAACCTGCGTACCTGTCAGCAATCTGGGATAACAATGGCCATGGTTCTCTTCTCTTAGTTCAGCCTTCACACTAGCAAGATATCTCCTGGTTTTTATTTTCTGTGTCATGTGGCTCTTCACTGGTAAGACTAAGAGATTCTCTTTCAGCTGGGATAATAAGAAGAAACTGCACAAAGAAAGGCTGGTCAGAGCCATTCCCTTCCTATCATATTGCTTGTCCAGTTGAAGATGAGATTCCACTTGAAGAAGTAAGTTGAATTAAATAAACATATGTGAGTGATGTGGTGACGTTACAGGATTCCTTTCTATTCCTGAAGACCACTGGGGAAGGAAAGTCAGCTGAAGCTGAAGTTTCTTACCAAGTAAGGAATGTGATTCAAATTTTACTCTGAACACCTATTTTGAGGAACTACATTTTATTTTTCAGCTATGAGAGAGTAATGTTTAGAAACACAGCTGCAAATTCTATGCAGTCACGCAGTTCTGTTGAACCTGCTTACAGATAAAACAGTTAAGATTCTCTTCCAAAATATTGATATGATATACATTAGGGCAATTCAATAAGATCAGTCAGCAAGATGGTTTTGTGGTATCACAGCACCAGTACAGCAAGTGCATTGCTAAAACACCACCACTCTGAACTCAGCAACAAAGCACAGGATGAGTGAAGGATTTCTCACCCTAACATAAAATATTTAGATCAACAAGGAAGTAAAAACAAAATATGTTTCAGAGTCTATATCTGTGCATGGCATATTGCTTCAGCCAGATTTACACACTGGGTGATATTTAGAATTTATCTGCAGAGGAAAAATAAGATAGTGCCAAATGAGGCTCAAAAAATACTGCATTTATTTAGTTTACGTTGTCATTGAGATATTTCTCTCATTACCCATTACTTTTTGTGCTGATTGCTGTCATGTTGTTTAACTCAGACTTCCTTCCCAGCCTCTGAGGCACAGTACCTGCTGCTCTCTATAAAAATCACTTCCACAAAAATCCTTTTCTTTTTTTCTTTCTTTTGTTGCTTCCTTGCATTTATGCTGTAAAATAAACAACCTTAATGAGTCTCCAGATCTTTCTTTTTTAGCAGTGACTCATTTACCTCTACCTGAAGTCCCACTTTGTATGTTTATCTATTTAAGGCTATTGCTGAGTTTCTCATCTCTGATTGACAAGTGGAAGATGCCAAGTAATGCAAGACCAACACAGCTTTTCATATAAAGCATTATGGAGCAATGCTTTCCAGACCACCTGACAGTAAAGGCCACTTGGTGCAGTTTCCAGATCAATTAACTTTTCCAAACAAAAAAAGAACACACAAAATTATCTTGTGTAAGGCTAAGCTAATGACTCCATGGTGGGTCTCCGCTAGTGTTTTGGTCAGGATCAGGATCAGCTTTCTAAGTTTGGGTTTGCCCCTATTTATTGCCCCTATGTTGTTTTTGAGGAATGTTCTCAGAAAGACTGAACTGCTTTCCTATGGATAATACTAAACTGAAAACTAATGCAAGGTGCACCTAGTGTGCTCTGACCAAGAATAGAAGTCCAGCACGGATTCTACCATGGTACCTGGAAATGCTCACAGTGTGCATGTTGGGTCTTCCACACCAAAAGTTTCACTCTGCTCTACCAGAACTACTGAGTTGCACTGCTTGCTAAGTAAGCACAGTGATAGATTTCTTCTCTTGCTGATGGAAAGCAACCAGGCTTCCATCTTCAGATAAGATGGATTGCCATCTGGAGGTGCTTGTTTCCCTTCACTAACTGAAAAGGAGCCATTCATAAACAGTGCTGTGATAGCATCTAACCAGCACAGTCCTTGGGCCGTGCTCTCACACTGTTCATTTTAAGATAGACTTTTTCTTAGAAAGCTAACTGCTAATTATCCAACAGAAATGAAATAAGCCCTACCCAATATCATGCTCATAATGCCTTAGGTGAAACCCAGAGCTCAAAACAAATACATGCCATCCCTCCCCTTGAACTGTAGATAATCACACTGCACAGCTGCATGGTTGTTAGGATGCAAGAATATCGAATGGGGGCCCAAGAGACAGAGCCAAGAGATAAAAAGGAAAGATATACAGCCTGAAGCTTCTTCATTCTGTTTTCTGTGTCCGTGCATGACAGCTAAAGTCAGATAATGCTCACTCAGAGACCATGTCTGATAAGAGGTGCCATTAAGATAGAAATGGATTTTGATTGCCACAAATTGGAAATGCAAGCAAGAAGAAAAATGAAAGAAAACATCCCCAGGAAAAGAAAAATAATATATCTTTTTTGTGTTTTGTGTTTTTTTGTTTGTTTGTTTTTGTTTTTAATGGAAAAAGGAATAGGTGGCAAAATTATAAATAAGGAGATAGAGCGAAGGGAAGTAGAGAGACCATAAGGGAAAGCTGAAAGCATTCTTTATTCATCATGCAGCCTGCAGGATTGTCTTTTCACTACTGCTGTGCAGAAGACACAGCATGAATGCAATGCCTATGAAAATGGAGTTTTTTCAGTATCGTTATGGAAGATTCACTTAGTCTTTCCAGGGCTTATGAGTGAGTTTGAAACCAACTTAATAAATAGTTCTTTATCAAACTGTGTTATGTTCACATACCTATAGAAAGGGTCTTTGTGAAAGAAATATTAATGATAGATTTCAGTTGAAATTTCCTGTGGAATTAGGATAAAAAAGGCTGTCGGGGCTCTGAACAGTTTGGAAGCACCAAATGAAGCAAAACTGCTAAAATCAGAAAAGCAGCTGTCATCTGGCTGCAATTTACGTAACAAATCATTCTCTTCTCTTATAGCAATCCTACTTTTCTACGATAAAGATAATATATACCATAGGATACAGCCTGTCTATTACCTCACTCGTTATTGCTGTGACAGTTCTAATGGCATTCAGGTATGTGAAGTTACCTTCTAACCTGATTCATTTAACAGTTCTCTGTGCCTTAGTCTTTATACGACATGACTTGACATGAGAAAGTAATAGAAACAGAAACTCAGAAGAATAGATTAAGACTTTCAGACAATTTTGGTTTGGTAATATTAAATTCAGGTTGGAAAATAAAGATTATCAGAGAAACAAAGAAATAAGAATAACCTGAACTAGGAAATAAGCACTGATTGTCTGCTAGCAGTAGTCAGCAATTCAGATAATAATAACCAAAAGATAGATTTGCTTACTTTAGCTGGAATGAAGGTAGATTTTGGTAAGCAATGTATGCTTGCTTATATGAACTTAGCAGATTTTATATCAAGGAAAATAAAAAATAACTCAATTCTGAGCCAGTGTTCCTATGGCACTGTATATATCACTACTGAAACATTTAGAACAAACAACATACCTGTGAAGTTTAGTCTGAATTTGGCACGTTTGGTAACATTTCTTTCACAGTTCAATGTGAAATGATTGCTTGTATTCTTATTCAGTGTAGATATGATGGTTGCTACCATATAGGATTTATTTTACAAATCTTTGCTTACTTCTTGTACTTGTGCAGAGTGAAAAATAATAATAAAATAGAGATCTATTACCTCTTCTTACTATTCTGTGAGAATCAGCTTTCTCTGGGGAAAGTTTCTTGACCTCTTCTGCTTCCTAGTTTATGTCTGGAAGTCAACAGTTACGTGTATTGACATCCATCCTGACCCTGAGAAAACAAACCAAGTCAAATAATGGGAAAGAAAGAAACAATTGACAGAAAGAGACTTAGGAACAGGGAGGAAAGACTTATAGTGAAGTGCCAACAATGGGGTTGGCATTTCTGTTTGGTAGTAAAATTCTGCACACGCTAACTGAGCTTTAAGAGTAGGTGACCCTGAGATTAATGGATCTGAAAGGAATGCAGCTTTTAAAGTCTGTATTTAGTAACAATCAGAAAAATTAATCTCTGTTGACTCAGTGTGGGAATTTAAAATAGATGTGCCAAATTGTTTTAAAGTAATTATCTGCATTCATTTCATTCATATGATAAATTTTTGGTGAGCTAAGGAAGCATTCTTTAATTCTTGATAAGGCAATCCACACAGAGATTTAATGCAATTTAACTCAACCACAATATTTTGCTATGCAGGAAACTTTGCTAAATAATCATTACCCTCTTCACTGAGGTTCAACTGTCTAGTTAGACAGGAGTATCTCTGCATGCCTGTTGTTGGGAGTGGTATAGCTGAAATCAAAGTTATACCAGTGAAGACCCTTCTCCAAGCACAGGTTTCTCGTTGTCCCCAAACAATGCCAATCATCCAATATCTTAGTTCAGGCACAGTGAACACATAACTAAAAGGAGGCCATGATCTAACTAGAGAGAAGATGTAGACTGTGGATGAATTGCTTTATGTGAGGAAGGTTTCTGTCTCTGCCTGTTTACCCTCCCAGTGGATTGAAGAGTTCTTTCTATACGTGCCTGGAAATACCTGAGGTGAAACAAGGCTTTATCGTGTATCTGAATTGCTACCAGCACAAGTCAGTGAACTACTTCAGAAGGACTTTTCTTCTTTCCTTCCAGGAGGCTACGCTGCCCCAGAAATTACATCCACATACAGCTCTTTTTCACTTTCATCTTAAAGGCTATTGCCATTTTCATTAAGGATTCTGTCCTTTTCCAAGAGGAAGACATTGACCATTGCAGTTTCTCTACAGTAAGCACTTTGAGAGCAAGATATTGTGGTACTTGATAATTTTTTCATGCCATCTATGTGTGGACTTACTATCCATTTCTTCTTTTGCTTTTTAAAAAATTATTTATTTATTTGTTTGTTTGTTTTGTGGTGGTGAACACTAATTAGTACCCTCAGACACTGTGTTCAAATGTTCTACTTTCATAAGGGTGGATATTCTGTCCATGTCCTGAGTTCATCAATCTGTGATCCTCTTGTATTCTGAATCAGATTTAGACTGTGCTGTAGAAAAGAATAGTACCATTATTCTGCTACTCTTCTATGACCTACAACCTAAAATCAAAGATCTCTTGAGTATCTCATAACATCTTTTAGTTTTCTGGAAAGGTTGGATTCTGTGTTCTGACCAAAGCTCCCGTAGACCACAGAATGTGCAAGAGACTGGACAACCAATTTAGTTTTGAATAGTGACAAACATTGGCAATAAGGTTGTTCTCAAACACAGCTTAATTAGCTGATTCTTCGTTATTTCTCATGGCCACACAAAATTTAAAGCAGAAAAAGTGAAGGGTCTTTGAACATGCTTATTTCCAAGAGCTAGTGAGCATTTCAGTCTACTTGTATAAGCTACACTGAAAGCAGTCCATGTGTAGGAGAAATCTCATGACTGGGACACCCAGCTACATTTATAGCAAAGCGACATAAAGTAAAATACAGTACAGACTCCAAGCTGTTAAGTCCTACTCTTCAGAAAGCCATATTACATTTGACAGTCTCCCTTTAAACATGGCAGTAAATGTGAGATCCTACTCTTTTTAGGTCTTTAGATCTTTAGTCTCTTTAGATATTGCACATCTACAAATATAATTTACATATCCACATGTTGTTTCATAATTATGACTTTGTTTACCTTAGACTGAATGCAAGATCTCAGTTGTTTTCTGTCACTACTTCATGATGACCAATTTCATATGGCTGCTGGTAGAGGCTCTTTACCTTAATTGTCTACTACTCTCATCCCTTTCTCATGGAAGAAAATATTTCTGGTGGCTGGTTCTCTTTGGTTGGGGTAAGTAAGGATTTTACATAAAATTAATGAAAGGCAAGATATTACAAAAAGCTTTATTCATCTGATTAAAAAAAAAAATGTAATTGAGCCTGCCTAACTGAAGTCAGTAACAAAAATTAAAGCAAATGTTGAGTTTGCTTTTATTTTTACACACACATTATTGAGGAGCAATCGAGCTTTTTAAAAGTACAGCACTGAAGTCCCTATGAAAGGAATAGAAAAATAAGTACATCTGGGGATCTGCATGAAGTATCAGTCCCTGATCTGAAAACTCACTGTGGAAAACAAAAATCAGACAACTTCCTCCTTTGGATATATGGACCAAGGGAAGTTTTGGTCAGTTCAGGTTAGGGTGAGCTTGGCAACTAAGAATATCAATCAGTCTTTGTGTTTTGGGAAGATTTCAAGGAAGGTTTAAATTGGAGTGCATCACAATTAGTGTTTGCCAACTGTTCATATTGCTATCATTTGAAGAACTGATAGACAATATTCGTTAGTCTTTTGTCATGTGAAAAGAACAGATTGTATCAATCTAGGTTTTAATGTGCTATCTGCATGCAAGTGCTAAGGTAAAATCCCATTTGAATTGTGTTCATGTAGGTAAGAATTTGCAAGCTCAGACCTTCCTGGCATCACTATGCCATGTGCAAGTATCTTCTGTATTCCCCTACGTTTCACAGTGATGAATGATCACCAAATAGTCAATGCTATATCTTGTCTCATTCCATGAGATTTAGGGACCTACAAACAATAATTCCAGTTCCAAAAACGGCTGAGAAGCAGCATCTCAGCAGAATTCCAATGGACAAGATTTTGATCAATTGATGAAACCAGAAAACAAAGTTTTTTGTTTTATTGTCTGACAGGTTTTCCAACACTTTTCACCTTCATATGGATATTAGCAAAGTTCTACTTTGAAGACACATCGTAAGTCACTGTTTCCTACATTACTGCATGAGTTATATCTTAAACATAATGGTAGCTATGAAAGCTCAAGTCATGGATATGGAAAAATAATATCAGTATGTTATTGGCTTTCCTTTTTCTACATCACCATTTAGATAAGTGCCTGCTGTGGAGTTCTGAGTTTCCATTTCCCTGTAGACATAGAGAACGGGGATTACACCATCTACTGAAGTATAATCTGGCAGCAGTATTGTAATTGTGTAGGGCATTCTTCCCAGGAAATTGATACATTTAATTTGGCTGCAAGAGAAAAAGAGATTCCAATCAGATAAGGAAGATGATACAGCAGAATTTTTGGAGCTTCTGATACAAAATACATTTGGATTTTCTGAACCTTGGATTTCAGACAAACTGTTTCACATTTTAAATACGTGTTTTTGAAGAAGAAATCCATATCTTTATATCTGTCATCTGTTCACGTGTTTTATTGGAACTGCCACATTCTTGGCTTTTAATGCTTCATGATAGCTCTGTATCTTTTCAAAGAGAGTAGGATAATCTATAAGAAAATATGTCTTGTAGAGAGCAGATATATCTGCATATCTGAGTACTTGCAGTATACCTACACCTCCATAAAAAGTACATCTACTGAGAATTTCATTGGCACTGTTTTATGGTATCTTGATTGCAGTGATCATGTACACCTCTTTTCTAAACATATCAGTATTTTCTCAGATGCTGGGATATTAATCAAGACTCTCCTTACTGGTGGCTAATCAAAGGACCTATTATAATTTCTGTTGGGGTAAGTATTTCTAACTCTGTGAACACTACTTGGAAGAAAAAACAGTCTTCTAAATGCAAATCTAGTTACTGTTTGATGAAATGTTTTAGTTTTTAAGTCAGGAGGAGGAATGGTAGAATTTGTACTGTAGAAATGTTCTGTCTCTTACCTACATCTACTGTAGGCCAGAAAGAGGCACAGCACTGCCCTCTTCCCATTACTTACAGCAAACATTCTTCAAAGAATTGACATTTTCCTGGAATTTTTAGTGTGATTGAAATTGGTGGCGAGTGATTAAACTATTCTCCTAGTATTTGAAAAGTGAGGTTTTAGGCTAATAATCCAGAATCAGCCCTAAATCTTTATGCAAATTTTCAAGAGTAATGGACTTATTTCACAAAAGATAATAATAATAGCTTTTGATTTTGATGTTCACTGAATAACCTGATGGGCCTTAAATGATTATGGCATATGATTACTCCCAATTGTCATTAAGCTTGAGGAATCTGAAAGGCATCAGCTGTTCTTAGAGTGGATGGCTTTAAAGCTATCTATCTAAAGATTAATTTAATTGGATCACAGATGCATACAAATAAGGCATGTATGACAACATGAATGAATAATCTCAATTTGAACACTGGTCATAGTTGCACATTCTAATAAAATCTGACATTTCTTTCTACCACAATTAGTTTTCTGCTTACTTTTCTGTTTGACATCCTCATTTGATTCAGGAGATTACAGTGATGAATTCTTTGCTGGGATGTACTTAATGTTTCACTGATGGATTTTAGAGTGCTAAGCTGAGCCATAGACTTTAGCAGGGCTATGCCCAATAGCAACTGGATAAAATTTACTTTGCAATTTAGGATTGACCCTAGGCAGCTCTGGAGCTGAGATTCCTCAGCTTTCTTCAGAGCCAACCATGAGAAACAGGCACCACTGGTATGAGAATCATTTGATGTCTGAGGTTGGAAGTGATGATCCCCAGCTCCATCTAAGACCTTGTGGTTACCTCTTTCTCCACTGACTGTAAAGAGAGAATAGGGTGATCAGGTCAGAAGCAGCCTTCATAGTTCTCTATATTCAACAGGATGAATTCTAACGTCTAAAGAAATGCAACACCCAGCTCAAACAAGAAAAAAAATACGAGCTACAAAGAATATGAATCACATGAGATACTGACAAAAGTAGCTTGCTTAACAGAGGTAAATTCTCGTGTTCTCATCTTGATCTCCTCTTCTGGGAGTGCAACCTACTGAGAGGGTTGAATGCTGCAAGCAGGGATTATAATGATAATCTTCCCCAGGTTTCACTGAAATGATACAAATGACAGTGTAACTGAAGGCAAATAATGATGTTCATTGAAAAGTTTAATATGAGAAAGTAATCTTTTCTTTTTGTTTTTAAAAAAAAAAATTTAACAGGTCAATTTTGTCCTATTTATCAACATCATCAGAATTTTGCTGAAAAAACTAGACCCCAGGCAAATCAACTTCAATAACTCATCTCAGTACAGGTAGTGTATGGAACAAAAAAACCCACTGTCAATTAATTTAGTCACAAAAGTAACTTTTCTAAACAGAAGTACATGCCCAGTGCCAAAACCAGACTCAGTTTTGCTGGCATTTAATATTAGAAATTCCCAGTGCTATCTTAATCCCTTTGAAAGTCATCAAAGGAGTAAATTGCTGTCTGGAGTTGTCCTTCTATGGACATGAACTATACAAGGAGACTGTGTATTTCTTCATCTTTTCTCATTTACACATAAATATCAAAAATTCAATGGCTCAAGTAGAGCAAAAAATATTCTACTGCTTGTTTTTTCCAGAATTACAATTTCATTTGGAAAAGCAAATGCCAAAATACCTTATGTCATAAATACAGTCTTCCTAATAAGGCAATAAGCACAAGAAGAGTCTTTCCAGCTATTTTCTCATTATGCCTTCTGACTAGCATTATAGTCCAAGGAGATAAGAACTCAATACCTAGATATTTAGATCTCCTCGCTAACTTTTGTTCATCATTATTACATATTGCATGCGTTAGTCTTTACTCTGAAAAAAAATAATTCCCTTACTTCTTCTCATGGCTCGTGTTAGACGCCTCTCAAGGTCAACTCTGCTTCTAATTCCTTTATTTGGAACCCATTATATTGTCTTCAATTTTCTTCCGGAATACACCAGCCTTGGCATTCGGCTTTATTTAGAGCTCTGCTTTGGATCTTTTCAGGTAAGTTCACTGCTGAAACTTCAGTTCCTTCCTTGTAGATTTTCTGATTTAATGCTGTACCTATGTGACACCTAGGAGCAAACAAAAGATAATTGTATCTTGAAGATAGTATCTCCTCAAGGTTCTTTGCTGGGATTACAGATCTGAGGATGCAATACACATCCTACCTGGCTGTATGTCAGATTGTGTATTTGCAGATCGCCAGTACATGACCAAGTTTTTGATATACATGTGTTAGTTAAACATTGGGTCCAAGTTAGACAGGACAAAGCCACCTTTGCTAACAGCCCACAGGCCTTCCCTGACTTCACTGACAAGATCAATCCATTTGGGCCTGACGATAGAAGAACCACAGGCAATCAAAGCTGTAGGTCCTGCCCCCTTTCCAATTCTTTGGCAAGGAATAAATTGGTAGTTCAAATACATTAAAAGAATAGCTTTGTTGGGTGTAGATACCTCAGACAGTCTGCTGCTCTGGGAAATTTGACGTTTCCCCCCTGTGGTAAGAAAAAAGTGTTTCATGTACTTTGGGTGTCCCAAGTACTTTGAATGGACATACAAGGCATGAACAGCTCGATGAGCTTGCTGCCAGCTGCAACAGCAACTGGGGCTGTCCTGACATACCCCTCCAGGTAGATTTACTGCCTGAGTTAAAAGCAAGACAGCACTCTGCTTCCCTTTGCTTTCCTCTCTGTCTCTGTGCCACATCTCAGAGTCTAAAAGAAACAGATGTGTGCAATCCTACCAAACTTCAAAAGGGAGCACATCTCTCTCCAAATGGCTGCATGGCACCAGTTGTCAGTGAGCATTACTGGAAACCCACAAGCTGTGCTGGTTCAGTCCTTGTGCAAATTTAACTCATTGTGCCAATCCTGTACAATCACCCCTGAACAACTGAATTCTGAGCCTCCATAGCTGGATCTGCCCTTCACTTTTAACTAACAAAGTAAGAAAAAAGTAAGCTGAACAAAAAGATTATGTGTTTAATGAGTAGCTGATTATATAGATGCGCTGTCATCCTCAGATTTTCCTTTGTTTATCTTAGTTCAGAAACTTTGTAAGTGTATTCAGTAGTCAAAAATGTTATCTCATCTGATCCCTTGCTAAGACTGAAGTTGACAGAAAATCTCTATGAGCTCCTTGACTGTAGAATGGGCATACATTGGCAAGCATAAATTGAGGGTTAATTTTCTGTATTGTGTATTCCTGTGAATTTCTATGACCTTACTGACTTTGGTGAAGGGCAATTAACCAGTTGATTACCTGACGGATGGGCTTTGCTGGAGGTACATGGTTTGTAAAAATCCTCTAACTTCACTGACTCACATGCACAGCACTTCCATGCAGTCTCTGCCAGTGGCTTTTTCAAACAGTGATAACACTCAACTGCTCTTTTGTTTTGTATTTCATCTTCAGGGCTTTATTGTAGCACTCCTCTACTGTTTCCTGAACCAAGAGGTAAGGAAAATACATCCTTAAAACACTGATTTCACATGAAGGTTTATGGAGTTAATAGTTAGTATCATGCAAGCAGGTAATCTATTAATGTTTTTTAGTTTCACAGGATAGTCAAAGCAGGAATCATTTGATTTTCATTTCAATTTTCTTCATGAGAATGAAGCCATCTAGTGGAGAAATGAGTGATTCCATCCTCTAGAATTTCTACCTGTCACTCCTATGAGGGGAGAGTCTTAAGATTCATGTATGCCACCACACGGAGCACCAGCCCTGAAGGCATCAGAGCTGTGCTTAGGAACTGAACCGTGTTCCTAAACATAACAGTGAAATGTAGAGAAAGATTCAAGTACAAAGTGCAATCATCTGTGATAGAGGCAGCTGATTCCTGGGTTGTTTTGACTTGATGTCCATTTTCCAAGCCTAAAGTTTTGGGCTGATGAAGATTGAAAACAGTATTTAATTGATTACTCTGCCATGGTCAATGTTTTCTTGATTATTTAGTAAGAATTTTCTCAAATATTAAACTGAGAGACTTCAAATATTTTAGCACTTCCTAGCATTTTGGTTGAGTTTATGACTGCACATTTTTTAATTGCGCTCAGCTAATATTCCTGTTCACCAGAGACTATTAATTGTCTCTAATCTCTTCTGATGATAAACTCATTAGCTTTACATCCAGATTGACACTGCAGACATCCAGCACTTCAGTTTAGATATTTCCTTCCTATTGAGCATCTGGGAAGAGACATTTCTAATGAGATTCAGATGTTAAAACAGGCTTTGGTGTCTGGTCTGGACACAGTGTGTGTTTCTGTGAACATGCCAAGGCATGGCACAAATGCTTGTCAACAGCAGAAAGCAAATGATTGCTTGTGGCTTTTCCCCCTTGCTATCTTAAATAGCAAAGTAGTATTATTTCTTAGCCACAAATCAAGGAGTGTAGACTAAGGAACTTGATGCAAATTATACCGTTCTAGAAACAGATGGGAACAAGAAGACATCCCTTAGTAATTGGGGAAAGCAAACAATGTGGAGACAATGTGTTTAATTGCACAGATGGCATTGGTAGCATCACTCCTGGAATAAATTTCC
>NW_024885594.1:0-27567 GCF_019232065.1 Centrocercus urophasianus
CGGCGGGAGGCGGGGCGGCGGCGGCGGCACGGCTCCGGCGGGCGGGGCGGGGGCAACCCCTGGCTCGGGCGGCCGCGCCTTCGTCCCCCGGCCCTGCTGGTCCCCGGGCTGCGTCGCGGTGTGGCGTCCGCCCGGCCCCAGGCTGGGGTCGGTGTCGCCGAGGCGAAGTCCCCTGGAGTAGGAGAAGCCCGGCAGGACGGGCGGAGAAGGGCTCGGGAGCCCCCGCCTGGGGACCGCGCCCTTCTCGGCCGCGCTCCGCCGCCGGCCCTGGGCGATCCCCGCGGCGGGGCCGGGCTGGGGGCTGTGGGCCCGGAGGCGGTGTGGTGGCATCGCGCCCCGAGAGCTCCTCCGGCAGCGAAGCGCACAGAAAGGGAATTTCTGTCCAAGTTAGCCTAGCATCAAGAAGACAATAAAAGCAGGTTTTGTGCCTGCCCGCCGCTATCAGCCCCGCGTTATGCTTTGAAACCCTTCAGGAGGAAGGTGGTAAACCCACACGTGAGTGTTTTTTCATCTCTGAATGGGAACACGAACTGAGGGTGATGGCACTGCTGCTCCCTTCCCTGCAGCAGTGGGACCACACAGCTCACCGTGCTGAAGGGAAGCAGTCTGACACGGCCAATTCCTTAGCATTTGTGTGCCTCAGTACGTAATCTCTTGTGTAATTAATAAAGGATTTGGAGTTACGTGTGTTATCTGAAGCTGCTGGAGTGCCGGCTGTGTGCTGTGGTGGGTGAACTGGGCAGGGGCAGCATTCTGATGGGCTCAGGGTTGTAGGTGCTTAATTACACTGTTCACAGAATCAGAATGGCCTGGGTTGGAAGGGACCTCAAGGATCATGAATCTCCAACCCCCTGCCACATGCAGGGCCACCAACCTCCCCATTTAACACCAGCCCAGGCTGCCCAGGGCCCCATCCAGCCTGGCCTTGAACACTCCAGGAGTGGACGGGGCATCCACAGCCCCTCTGGGCAGCTGTTCCAGCACCTCACCACTCTCTCTGTAAAGAATTCTTATTGAGCAGAAGACAAGTTCGCTTCACCAGAAGCCAGCCAGGTTGTATCCATGGCCCAGCGCTGCATTTGGGAAGAGCCCCGTGGATTGCTGTGGCTGCTCAGGCACACCAAGGAAGGAGTGAGTGCGTGTGCCATGCGTGTGAGTTTGGTCAGTGGCACTGTTCTGTTGGGGTTTGCACAAGCGTGTGGTATGTGGCAAAACTAAGCAAAGGTGTAGTCCTTGTGATCTGAGAGCACCTCACCCCTGAGTGTACTGATACAGCATGAAAAGAGTGCTGCAGGTGAGGAGGCACTGTTAGGATAGGGACCGTGACTTTGTTGTGTCACTAAGCAGAGCCATATGCATGTCTTCGTGGTTCCACAGTCTTGCTGCAAACTTAGCATAGTTTGGACACAAGCAAGGAGCAGCCACAGCTCCGACCCTGCAAAGAAGGTTGCTGTGTAGGAGATGCCTTGAGGTTGTTCACGTGTTTAAAATGTTTTATAGGACTTTTTGAACTGTACTAAAACTGCTGTCAACATCAGAGGTGAAATGTGCTGGGGAAAAAAACCCACGTTTTTCCTCTGCTTCTTCAGTTGTTAATGCAGCCTTAAAGACTGTTACACTCTACTTGTATGGCCAATAAGTGAATGTGTTCCCTTTAAAAAAGAAATCATTTGAAACTACTCAAACAACCAGAAGAGCTGCATAAAGCAGTGCCTGTGTGGCAGAAAGGCTGTAAAGGTTAAAATCCCATGAGTTTAACTCTGCCTGCTTGTATGTTTGTTTTTTTCTCCCTGGTTTTAACCAGAAGTTTTCTTCTCACTATTTCGAAAAGTATAATTTCTTCTCATGCTTCTGCTGTAGAGCCGATGAGAAGAGAGATGTTTCAGTGCCTACTGAAAGCGAAGCAGTGATTCCTGGAACCTTCCTTAGGTGGAGTTCAATGCATCAGCAGGGCTGAAAGCATGACTCACTGCTTTGGGTCTGAGTGAAGTTTATCAGCAAAGAGGCACCAGAGAAGGAGCTGGCAGCGGGGCAGTGGCCTGGCACTGCACCGCACCTCACGCACAGCTTCCTGATGAACACAAGTGAAACCCCACAGAAGCTGGAGGCTAAGGAGGTATCCCCATCACACATTTTCTACTGTGCTTCTGGAACTGTTCTGTCTGGCCTAGTTTGGAACAGCCTGAGCAATAGGACTTCCCTAGAGAGGTTTCTGTAATAGTAGCATCCGTTTACTCAGAGCTAGAGCTGTGGCTAGGGCACAGTTCAGGAAGCTGCTTGTGTGCTGGGAGCTTTTGGTCATAAGAAAAACAATCTTTTCCCATCTTTCTGCCTTGAGCTCTCACTGGAGCGTCCAAGCTGCATGAGGCTCTCTTGCATCTGATGAGCATCTTTTCTATGAGGGCAAAAACTGGAGAATTAGTTCACTGTCACTGGTGCTTCTTCTGGCCTGCCCTGCTAGCAGAGAGGGAAGACAAAACAAATCTACTTCTGATGGCTTACTTAACTCGTTTGATATTTATTGAAGACCTCTGCCTCCCTGCATGCGCATCAACACAGAATGAGATATATTTCATGGTGAGCTAATGGAGAACGGGCCAGGTTTCCAGGTCTGATGTCACAGAATCACAGAATCACCAAGGTTGGAAAAGACCTTTGAGATCATCCACCTATCACCAATATTCTCACTAAACCATGTCCCTCAACACAAAATCTAAACTTTTCTTGAACACCTCCAGGGTCGGTGACTCCACCACCTCCCTGGGCAGCCCATTCCAGTGCCTGCTTTGCTTTTGCTTCACTGAAGTCAAATAAAGGAAGTATTCTGGAATGTATCAGAGTGAAAGGCCGAAAGTAACTTTGAAGATCGCTCTTGTATTCGGAGTGCAAAAGAAGTTTCGAGGTGGTTTTGTCCTTCAAACAACTTCAGAGAAGGTTTTGACCTAAATGAAATGATTTTGGTTGTTCCACTCTCTGAATTCTGCAGTAACAGAACCTTAAACATAAAGAAATGTCAATAAAGCTGATGTAAAAGCAACCACAATGTGTGCTTCTACTTAAAGTTGCTTATTTTTATACTCCTTGCTGCTTTATAGCCACTTTCCAAAGTGATGCACTACATAAGAAGTGTGTATATTTTGCTTCCAAACTGCCAGAACCGCTTGAACTGGATTAGCCTTACATTTTTCAGAGGAACTGAGTCTTCCTGTAACCTTACAGGCAGCTATCTGGAGAGAAGGAAGCTGGGGTGGCATGTTTGTAACTCACATCCCTTCCTCTTGAGCTGTGGAGCAGAGCAGTGACTTTGAGGGAAGAGAGCGATTGACTGAGAGTGTCTGGAAGGACTGAACGTTGTGTTGGTGAAAGACAGCGGCACGACTGACATGCCTGGCAGACAGCAAAGCTGGGAATGGAAAGCTGGTACATGGCTGGGTGTGAGGGGGTAGAAGAGGCTGTGGGAAAGATTTTCTTATTTGTGTAGCTGGAGGAATTCATCTCAGAGCTGCTGCAGAGCACACGATACCTGTAAGACAGACAGGTCTGACGTTATACTTCGTTACATTACATAGGAGCTTGTCTATGACTTCGCTGCAATTAAACCCATTGCTTCCAAGCACTGTTTTCATTAGAAGTTGTAGAGGTATGGCTTAATGGTTTAGATGGTTTAATGGGAAATATTGGTGTTTGGAGGACGGTTGGACTGAATCACAGAATCACAGAATGGCCAGGGTTGGAAGGGACCTCAAGGATCACGAGTATCCAACCCCCTGCCACATGCAGGACCACCAACCTCCCCATTTCATACCAGCCCAGGCTGCCCAGGGCCCCATCCAACCTGGCCTTGAACACCTCCAGGGATGGACAGGGCATCACAGCCTCTCTGGGCAGCTGTTCCAGCACCTCACCGCTCTCTCTGTAAAGAACTTATGGAACTTAAGACTGGATGATCTTATGATCTTTTCCATCCTTGGTGATTCTATGATTCTATGCAGAGCAGTTGGATCAAATTCTGAGTGTTCTGAGTTAAATGGCTGTCTTTGTCAGCAATGTCCTGCAGGTTTCTCCAGGCTTGTAAAGGGAGGAAGACCTTTCTTCATTCTTGGAAGAGGTATTAGAAAGAAATGTCATTATGAAAGTTCTTTACTGGGGCTTCATCAGTGCCTCTGAGCAGACAGGCTCCAGTTTTGCAGGAGGGAAGACTTGTTTCCATTCTTAGGGTAGGAAATGGTTGTTGTACTGTCAGCTGCTGCTCAGGGAAGGTTGCTGGACCAGACCACAGCGATGTCACAGCTCTTATGGGGATGTTGTTTCATGGCCTGTACCCTCAGGCACCATACCACTGCCCGTTCAGCTCTTCATCCTTTGGTTTCATCTCTCTGTGGAGACCAGAGAGCACCAATAGGTCTCAAACAATGGCTGCGGTGGAACTCTGCCAGTCTGGGCCATCTGAAAACATGTTTAAAGCTTCTAAATGCCTTTTCCCCCCCTAAAATTAAATGTGTATTCCCTGAAGTCCCTTTTAGGTTTCATCTGACAAATCTCATTGTAATTCATTTGAGCGCTCTTGTGAGTGTACTTTCCGAGGGAACAGAAAACAGATGTGATAAATGCCTGAACAAGAGATTTAACCTGGCATCTGTTGTTTTAAAGAAATGTTACAAAACAAAGGAGCATAACCATGTTTTATTGAGATTTAATTGGTAGATGATACACCTGATTTTCCATTGTATTCTTTTCAGGTCACAGTGAGAACATGTGGTAGAAATGTGCACTGAGGTAAACTCATATGGTCTTCCACAGCGGTTATGACAAATCTGTGCTGTTTTTTTGTAACAGTCAGCATATCAGATAAAATTAATCCAATAGTCAGAATGGAAAACTCTTTGTTCAAGACAAGGAAGTAAAGAGAATCAAATGTGGTGGGCAGGATTGCTCTAAGGGTCTGGAATCCCTCAAAGCTTGTGTGATGCACTTGTATGATACTTAACTGTAGAGCTAAGGGGCTGATTTGTGTGTTTAGCATAATTATATGCTTAAGTCCTTTGCCAGATTCAGGAATAAATAAGTTGGGATTGTAACATAACTACTTGATGAGTACTTCTAAAGATGGAAGCTAATTCGTCCTCTCCTCTGGGGAAAAGGAACCACATGGGATTCATGTCATAGAGATTCTTTGCATTTCCTCTGTCAAGACTTTTGGAAGTTGATTGATAAAATACTGGAATATTTATCTTTGCACTTGTTCAGGGAATGCCACATGTGCAGGCAAATGGAACATGAGCTAAGAAGTTCAGCATGTGGATACCATGAAAAGGAGTGAAAATAGATTATCTCTTATTTTAAAATAATGGTACTAGTTATTTGTACTAATTGTTGCAAAATTGATGCAGGGTTTTCATATCTGGGTTAGTAGGTAATTTTTCTAAACCTCTCGTTTCAGTTTTTTTTTAAAAAAGAGGTTTGGAATGTGTGCAAACCTTCAGTCTTCTCTACACTTGAATGCAAGAGGCGTTTCAAAGTGAACGTTGATCACTGGCAACACAACTGGACGTTCACATTCGTCATGCTAATATTAGGTATCATCTGAGGATCAAATCACAAGGTTGTGTGCTTTGTTCTGTTGTTTAAGTTTTTTGCATGCAAATGACAGAGTTGGTTTGTTAAATTCTCCCTATACATCTCAAGATAACAGTACACAATTTTTCTTTAGATTTGAAGCTCTTCGTCACTTCAACAAACATATAATCCTTCCCCATATTTGCTTGTTGATGCATTTGCATTACATGGGCGGGGGGGTGGGAGGGGGCAAGGAGTGATGAGTACCAGCAAAATCAATGCTCCTCTTCATGAGAGCTGAGGCTGTTTTCTATATGGAGCTGTCGTCACTGGGTGGATGCAATGCGCACACAGAGCATGGCTTGTCATGTGCCAGGGCTCTGCTGCTTGTGTGCTTGTCACGGGTGGGCATGAGGACAAACTGTGCAGCTGCAGAGCTGGGGCTGCAAAGGCAGCCTTCCATCAACCACCCTGTTGGAGAGCTGAGGCACTGGCACAGGTTGCCCAAGGAGGCTGTGATGCCCCAGCCCTGCAGGCATTGAAGGCCAGGCTGGATGTGGCTCTGGGCAGCCTGGGCTGCTGGTTGGCGACCTGCACACAGCAGGGGGTTGGAACTGGATGAGCGTTGTGGGCCTTTGCAACCCAGGGCATTCTGTGATTCTATGAAAGCCGTGCTGCATTGCCTTCCTTGTGTGTGGGGAGGGGTGGGGGCATGGAGAAATGCAGCTCTGTGAACAGAAGGTTGGTGCACACTCTGATCCTTTGGCCAATTAAACAGATTGCAAGGCCCCTCGTTAACTTCTGTCTGTTTCCAAGCAAGCAGCCTGAGCAGAATAAGATTACTTTCTCATTTTACATAAGGCTTTCACGTTCTATCCCCCATACTAATTAACTGCATTAAAGGGTCTGGCTTCCTTGAGTTCCTCCTTTCTTGTCTGATACACTTTGAATTAGATATAGCCATTATGAAAGGTATCAGAAGAAAACCACTAATTTCTTTTCCTGCTTTCTACATATTGTGGGTATTTTTAGATAACACACCCTTCACAAATGCAGCAAAAATACCTTTCTGCAGGCAAATGCTCTATGTGCCATTAAAACCCCTGTCCAACTGGCTTTATTTCATTGATATGCAAGTTCTTGTTTTAGATTTTCAGCAAGAGTAATTTGTCTATCAGTGGCCATGCGTTTTCCTGCTTTTCAAAATACTTTTTTTTGTTCTGGATCCAAAGAGTTGGTACTTATTCAAGAAGCAGTGCCATGAAAAATGCTAACGAGCTCATACCCAGTCTTACTGCCATGCAGTACCACTGAGTGTGTCTCAATGTCTGTTGCTTTACTTCGGAGTGCACGAGGCAGAGGCAGAACCAGATTGAGTTAACCAAAGATTTACTGTAATCCAGGAAGGCGGTGAGAGCACAACAAGGAAGCGCTGCGCAGTCAGAAATCCAGCAATGCAGCCTCTCGGTGCCTCTGGTTACTGATATCTGATGTATGTCCAAGCCTTCACTGGGGGCACAGTGAGCAGTTGCCAAGGGAAAAGCAATGAGACCGGTAGTGTGTTTGAGCCCTGAGACTAAGAATGGCTTTCATTAATTCATGTCATTTTATGGGGCTCTGATATCCTTATGTTTATTTTGCATCTCACCCACCTCTGTCTACACCGTGAGGAAAAGACACTGGAACACATTGCTGAGGGAAAAAAAAAAAAAAAGAAAAGAAAGAAAACAAACAGAAAATCGAACTTGCCAGTATTACCAGGGAGAGTGGTGTAACTGCAAAGGAACGGATGTGTTTCAGCTCGATGGGGACAATCGTGCAATCCTCTGGGCATGGTGCAGAGCTGTAGTCAGCCTATCTGCTGCGTGGGACCAGATTCATTAGCTTCAGTAAGACTGCTTCGCTGAGTAGGATGAGTAGGACCTGGCTTTTAGAAAACCACAGAGAGTACTATTGCAGGGCTCTCAGGTTTTTCTCCCTGTTTAAATTGGCTCAGCAGGCCTTGCAACAATCCCTGTTGGTTTGAACAAAAAATGATTTGCAGTTTCTACAGGCCGACAACTGTTTCTCTTCTAATCCGATATTGCCCCGAAGGGAGGTTTCATCTCCCTGTGGACCAGGCAGCAGTAATCCAAAGTTACTTACGTGGGGCAAATCCTGCTTGCCACCACATTTAGAAGATGCTCAGTAGTTTGTTTTACATCCTAAGTCCACAGTGGCTCTGGATGATATACAGAGTGTGGTAAGATTACATGGCAAAAATGACTGTCCTTGATGATATTAGTGCTTGGGCATACTTTTGACAAAGACATATAGCTGTGATTTTCCTACCTTGAACTTGAAAGAGAAGTCAGGATTTAATTTTATGTCAGCACCGGAGGCTCTTTATTTCTTGCCTCTGCTCTTTATTGCTCCCACACTGCAAAAACGTACACCAAACTGAAGTCTCTAATAATACGGCCTATGGAAATCACAAAAGCAAGGTCACACAGTGCTTGCTATTGGCCTCTGAAGTCCAACTTGGGCGCTGCTATAAAAGCAGAGATTCTTCTGCCGTACTCTTCTCTCTTCCTGTGCTGTTGGCCTGGGAACACAGAGCACTTAAAGAGACTGCAGAGCTTCCTTTCCACGTGCATGACAAATGGAACAGTGTCTTCCAAAAGGGCCACTGATCATTACCTGGAGTCTGTAGAAGCTGTCAGTGATCAACATTTCCCGGGAAACAGCCAACAGTCATGCGCCTGCTCCTGAAGGTTGATGTGTAAGGGCTTTGTCGGATCAGTGGCAGAATTAAATTGCAGGGTCAGTCTTGACTTCAGTTTTTTTCAGTAGATTTGGGTTTATGTGAAAGGGGAAAGGAAAGCACTCAGAAGGACTTCATCTCTCTCCCCTCCCTCTGGCCTGGCTGATGCTCCTGGGTCAGACAGTTGTGTTAAAGCCCTGTGGATGCACACAAGCACTGACGGAGTATTGCACCAGCACTGAGTTCCCCACAGCCGTGGGTTGGATATTCACTCTTTAGTCTTTGAATGAACTTGTGTACTTCTGCTCTTCTGCATGATACTGATGGTAAATCTTAAAATATGCCTTGGAGAGACAACTAGGTGTGCCCTGTTTTGGGGAGTTTATTCTATTTTATAGTGGTGCACTGTGATGGATGAAATAAGCATTTGCTTTTCAGTTTGAGGTTGCTAATGGATTTCAAAGCTATTTGCTATTGTAATATTTTGCCTAACTGTTTTCTCTCTGTAACCGTATGCCTTCCCTTCTAGGATTTACTTGTACATTCCCATGCAGTTAGATTGATGCAGATTCTTTGCGCTTCCACAAAATGACTCTGTTCAAAAGCAACTGGGGTTGCAGACAGAGAAGACAGAGGCTGCAAGAAGATGATTTTCATTTGCTACTTGAAATGTAATTTCTAACCAGCTTTTGGAAAAAAAATAACATCCCAATCTCAGGAGGTGGGTGATATATCATTTTATGTGGCACTCATTTCGAGGCACTGGGCAGCTGACTAATGAAGGTGACAAACAGGCTGCACATGAGCCAAATTTTTGACTCAGCTTCATGAAGGCTTTTTTTTTTTTTTTTTTTTTTTTTTTTAAACCTGGCATCATTTTACAAACAATGTGCTTTTTGGAGGATTTGGTATGGCGTGTAGGAAGGTTCTTGTAGGTTCTGCACCACATCAGAGTGGTATGCAGTTTCTGTAAATATTGATTCTCTTTAAACAGGTTGACTTTAACTCGTTCTTAATTAGTAATGGCAGATGTTCAGATGGAAGCTGGGATCATTATTCTAATAAAGTCTTATTAGCTTTTCAACTTTCCTCTTCATGTAAGTCTGTAATTAGAGTGCTCTGTCTATCTGCTGTAGCCTATCACAAATCCTATCTGTAAGCCAATACACCGGGATGCCAAAAAGCTGCAGGGATTGTAAATTGTGTCTTATGACCATGTTTTGGGTAATTGCACTCTGAGGACAAAGCAGAGCAACGCAGCAGAGCTGCAGAACAGCACCTACCTTCCCTGAGCCCACAGGAACAATACTGCATCCTGCAGTGATTCTGAGAGCTGCTCCAACAGCAGGGGCAGCCGGGAGAAGCGAAGGAGCAGAGACTGCAGCCATGCCATATCCCACCACCACAAACTGACTCATATGCAGAGCAGCACTTGGTGCTGATGGTGGTGACCCAGCAACCCATCTGCACTCCATTCCCGGGGGAAGCAGGGAGCCAGAGCAGGTTTGGGATGGGGACAGGGTGTCCAGGTGGGCTGGGAGAGCTCCTGGCCCCGTGGGAGGAGGCTGTTGTCCTCTGGGTTTGGCTGAGGATCCAGCAGCTCCCCTGCTTCACAAGGCCCAGCTGCATGGCTGTGGGACATGTAGTGGTGTTTCCTCTGCTGGGAGCTTCTGGCTTTGTTTGCGTTCGGATGAAGCACATCCCCTAAGCTGTTGTTTTACCTCTTCACGTGTGTTTGTGCCCCCATTCCCAGCACTGGGCACTCACTAAGTGTTTCCTTCAGGCAATTTTCTATCAGCGCAGCTGCACAGAATCTCACCATGCTGTTCAGCACCAGTCTGATGGAAACCAGCACTGAACCCAGTGTGAGATGTTCCTTCAGTGCCAGTGTGTAGAACTTGGCTGGTCTAGTTGTTTTATCCTTGTAACTTGTCTCTTACAAACAAGAAAACAGCCTGTTTCATTCACTGCCCTCTGGTGGCATATTCACTTTTCCTCATATTAATCCTTCTCACGTACGAACAATCATCCATTTCGTTTGTTGGTCCCAAAGGAGAAGTTAATGTCATTATTTGCACATGGCAAACATGCAACAGAAAAACAGATGCGTAGATCTTATTAGCTGCCTGCAGTAACATCAGCAACACCCAGAGCTGTGATGCCCCCAAGGGTCGGGGAACAGCCCCATGGTCCCCCGGCTCCCTTCCCACCTACCGTGAGAGATGCTCCTCCTTCCCTAAATGCTCATCCCAGTCATGTTTTCTACTGGAATAGAAAATGCCAGTTATTTTCATCAGATAGGAGGGCACCAATTCCGTACGTTTGATGTTTCCCTCAGGAATAGTGTCATTAAACTCCTTCAGTGTTGAGTCTTAATTGTGTACTCACACTGAAATAAAATGGCATTCTAAAAAGCACACTCCAACTTTTCAGCCTTCTGGAATCAAGCCTGGAATGGCATAAAGCTGTCATGCTGTCCAGAAGAGACTTCTTTCTAGGCCAGCAGTTACTCAGACCTGATGGCTTACCTGCAAAGCTTTCCTTCCTTGCTGTCTCCCCATGCTGATCATGGTGTCTTTCTTTTCTCCTCCTGAAGGCACATGCCTTGGTTACTGATTCCATTTAAAACAAATGAATGGTCAGACTCTTCTGGATCCCTCCAAAGCAATTGCCTGACCAATTTCTCTGTCCTACAGCCTACACCAGGCAGAGTCTGCCTGTTCTGATTAGGTATCTGTGCAAATGGACTTAACAGATGGTAAATTGTATACTGATGTGAGACAGGAATCTACCTCCATATCTGTCTTTGCATTATTTTTACAAAACAGAAGATTCTTCTGAAAAGCAGAAGGTGTTTGTTGGGCTAGGCCACACTGCCATACTGCTATGCCCAGATTCATTCCATTAAATTTATACCCCCTCTACATGTTGTGCAGTTTAACTTGAAGACTATGTAAACTCTTGCTTCTTTAGAGGAGAAGCTGCCAGGGATTTTTTTAATTACCTTGTATTTCTCAGTGTTTGTTTAATTTCATTCTTTCATTCAGACTGTGCTTGTAGCATATCCAGCCTGATGTGACTAAGCTGTTGACTCACTTCTTTTATGGCTGCAATAAAACTGGATCTAATGACCAGTGTCTGCATTTCAACCACCAAAAGCATTTGCAAAATAATCCAGATTGTTCCTACTCAAGATTCTGTGTCCTGGTATAACGCTCACTTAATTTGAAATGCCAAGTGAGCACAGCCCACTGTAATCACAATTTTGTCTTCTTTTCTAGAGATATCTGCCTGGCTTCAGCGTTATCCCAAACCTTCCAGTTCAGAAGGTTTTAAACAGCATTCTTTTGGAATCCGTCCCTGCAACCATTAGCTCTGGTAATTGTACTTAAAGACTTAATGTCAACAATTAGCCTTGCAAAGGGGCTCTAGGGATTTCATAACTTTAGGAATTAGCATCTTGCCTGTGTGTAGCCATCCCTATGCTGTAAGTCAGGTGTTCCTCAGCCCCTGCGGGTTTTTGATGGTTGGACTGGATCATCTCGTAGGTCTTTTCCAACCTTGGTGTCTCTGTACTTCTGTGACTCTGTGATTCTGTTTTTAGCCCTAAGACATCTGCAATTACAAGGCTTCCAAAGTGCAATTGTATCATAATACCTGATGCTAAAGTCATTCAAATACATAAGATTCTCAATTTCATTTAAAAGAAAAGGTAAATTAGCCTGCACGGATGAGCTGAACACCCAGGAGAAGCTCATGGTCCAGGGGACTGAACAGGGGAAGTTACCCTGAAGTACATGCAGTACTGGGTTGTGCATTAGTACTAGCATGGAAAAACTTAGCTCTGCTCAGAGTCTGGCCTCCTCTTCTCTGAATAATGCTTTTTAAAGTACTGTGTGCAATTTCATTTGCTTTAACTTTCTTATCTTGCCACAAGCTGAGTTCATCTGAACATCTCACCTTTCCAGGTGTAGTCAACAAGGAATTAGATGCACATTAAAGCCCTCTTTCAAAATGATTTTTGAGTTTCTACTGAAGCTCTCTGCCAAGCCTAGCAATGCCAGCAGGGAACTCAGTTCCTCTTGCTGTGTCTCTCTTCTCCTCAGGGCCTCCTCTTGCACTTTCACTCCCTGCAGATCCTGCCCAGGTCCTGGTGAGGGCTGGGGACAGGTCAGAGCAAAGCCAACTCTGCTCTGTGCAGCACGGCCAGCACTCCATGCCTGGTGGCCCAGAAGAGTTTATGTCACTGCCATCACTGCCACGGTCATGTCCACTTGCTGAACAACAATGGAAGAGGCAATGGCTGTGCTATGAGCTGCATGTGTGAGAGCAGCCTTTTCTCTTTTCCTCATCCTGACTGCATGGAATGGAAGGTCTCCAGGGGCAGGGATGGGCATCTTCTTTTGTACAGTGCTGGGAACAAACTACAGACTTCATGCCTGATGGGTGTTTGCTTGGGACACTGTTTCTATTAGAGCGTGAGCAGGCACGTTGCCTGTGCCAGTACTGGTACCCATTGCTTTAACTGTTGTCGTAAGCATATGGGAAACATCTGACCCCAGAGGGTACTGTATATATGGTGAGCCTATTTCCAGAAGGATGCTTATTTTTTTATCTGCATTATTTCACCTAAAGTTCAACATTCAAGATTCATTAAAAGCCAAATATAGCAGAGAGGCAAACAGCCTCTTGACAGTTTGGGAGAGAAAGCAGCATCTCTCTTTCCTCTGACAAAAGCAAGCAATGGTCCCAAGGAGCCATGTGAGGAACTTCTGTGCACACCTGAGCTGCCCTTTGAGTGCCACCAATTGAAGCTGTCCTGCAGTGAGTGTGCCAGGGTTCGGGATGGTTCAGTGGAAGCCAGCCCAAGGGTTTTGTCTGACCATGGCACTGCAGCAGCTAACACGGAGTCCACAATTCCTGCAAAAAGGCAGCTACCTTCTGTGGAGCTCGACAAGAAGTTGTTATGCTCGCTGCAAGAACAGCACTGGCTTTTGCTAAGTGGTTGAGTGGTTTTAAACAATGAAAAATTAAAACAATCATTCAATTAAATGTGAGCAGATGCCCTGAAGTGAACTGGTGTGGCAAACTTTACAGTTTTATTGATGATAGGGCTTGGAAGCATTTGATCATTCTTATTTCATGACTCTCCCTTGCTTAATATTATCTATTTTTTTAAATAGCTGAGGTGGTTTTAAAACCTGAGATAAATTTTTGTAGCAGCAATATGTTTTCCTAGAAAAAATATGCAAATCTCCAAGAGCAGGTTGCTTAGAGGATACTTAGCCACAGGGGTCTTGCTTGCTGTTACTTAGAGAAAGATTGTAAAAGATATTTAAGCATTTACAGGGGAGACTGGCAGCTGGGATTACAGGCTCAGATGCGCAGCATCCCCTGAATATGTGTTCTATAGAGAGACAAATCTTCCTGTTCACACGGGAGCTACTTCATGCCCCAGCTGCAGGGACCAGCACAGAAACCTGACAGTGCAACCGACACCACAATGACAGAGAAAGGCTCCTTTCAAAAACAAGTGTTTTATTTATCAGTTATTCTGCATGAGTTTGTACCCAGATACTCAACAGAAGTTTGAGGACTCAGAGAGTAGATGATTCCTCCTACTGCCAACACAGGACAGCACAAAGGTGACATCTCCTAACAGCAGTTTCTCTTGTTTCTGGATGTGACTCCTTGCTTACCCCTCTGGTCCATAATGTTGTTCTCAGTATCATTTCATCCCCATTCTGGTATTTACTGTACTGTTTCTGCTTCATTTCTGAATAAACCAGGCAGTTGCTTTGCTTTTGTTGCGAATGAAGTACTGGAAAGCAGAAAGAGTGCAAATAATGACTTCCCTGGAAAGGTGAAGCATCACTTGCCTTATTACAGTAAACTAATTAGAGCTGAGCTCAAATCTTATCCTTGGGGCTATACATTGGCACCTGGTGATAATATATCTAAGTACACATAAGTCAATCGGAAATAAAAGTCTCCGTTTTTATTAATACAAAAGAATGAACTTTATTCCTTCCACTTGGGTTTCTAAGACTGGCTATTAACAACCCGGGAGGGTAATCAATGTTCAGATGCTGCTATCTGTCCTTCCACAGTAGCATGTGGCTGTCCGGGGTGGAGCCCAGAAGGAAATGTGTGGATCTGGACAAGAATTCAGTTTCCTGGAGGCAAAGCCTCTGAAGGCACCACCCCATGTGAAAGCCAGTGCAGGCTTTGGTTCTTGTTGGAGCTGCCTCAGCCCGGAGTGCTCCACCCTGCTTCCTAGAGTCAGACTGTCATTAAGAAGTTACAATTCTCCTTCTCTATCAGATGAGATAATGACTGGGGAGGTCCTGATTAGGAACTGAAGAGATTACCCAGTCTCTTCCTCGGTCTTCTGCCTTCATTTCCCAAATCCAATATCACAGAGATGCTAAAGATGCTTCAGCAAGTTCCCTGCACATGATGCACCTTTCTCCTTGGGCAACAGTTGCTCATTGTGTGTATTTCTCTCTTGTCTCTTGATTTCTCTGGAATTGTATTTGGCGTTGAAGCAATCTCTAATTATCTGCACGTCCACATTGCTGCATTCGTGGCCTTGGATCCCCTTGTTATTTACCAGCAGCAAGCTAGAAATAACTCATCTGTCTGTGCAAGTATAGGAAAGGTGAGTTGAAGAATAGCATTGAAGCCAGCCAAGAGGTTGCATTTCTGAGAATTGCAGATGAGCAGAAGGAGCAGCCTGAGAAGCTTCTACATGCCCAGAAATGTCACTTCAAAGGTATTGCTGATATCACTGGCTTCTTAACCATGCCAGCGCTTAGCAATTGCACATTAAAATGTCCCAAACCTGAGTGTTAAGTTGAAAGAGGAGAAATGGAGATGATAACTTCAAAGTAGAAGACATCAGTGCCTAAGGCATCACTTTGAAAAGTCCTTGAGAAGGATCATATGTGATGCCTCAATAATCTAGGGCCATATTGCCAACCCAGCAGCCATCTCTCACTGATAAACTGGATTCTTTACAGACAGCTGAGACAAAGCCAGGCTGCAAAACATGTGCTGGGCCAATCCACCATGACTGTGGCACTGCTGTGGTCGCTGGTGCAGTGTTAGCTTTTGCTCTGAAAAGCCACCTTAGCTGATGGCAGATGCTGACCAGATCCAATCCAAAATTTACCAGGGAAAGTGAAGAGCTGTAGAGCTCATGCAGTTCCTGACTGCTGTTCAGGAAGGGCCCTCAGCCTTTGTTGCTCGTGTGAGAGCCATGTCCTTACAGAGGAACAGGGAACCACTTGCTCTGTCAACAGTCATTCCAGGAGATTCTTTCTGCATTGGTAACTCTTCAGCTCCCATTTGTCATAGCTCCCAGAGTGGAATCATAGAAGAGATGAGGAATGTCAGTTTGAATGGCTGTGTTGAGGAACTATATGGAAAGATTTCTCGATGTAATTTTGGATCTGATCCTGTAAGGAAATGGAACACTCATCTAAGACAAAATGAAAAATTCAACATGAAATGTTGAGTCTGAAATTAAATATTCCCATTTGTTTTTGAACTCTTTAACTCTTAAGTCCTCCATAATCATCAGGTCCAGCTGGTGGATCTACCACCACCATGTTCACTAAGCCATAGAATCATAGAATGTCCTGAGTTGGAAGAAACCCACAAGGATCATTGGGTCTGACTCCTGGCCCCATACAGCACCACCCAGTATTTATACCCTACATCTGAGAGCATGCCATGTTCCCAGGAGTCACATCTCCATGTTTTTTGAACAGTTCCAGGGACAGCCACTTCCTTGGGCATCCTGTTGGGTTCTTAGTTTTTTTCCCTAAGCAGAACTAGTTTGGGTTCATATTTCTGTGAATAACTTTGTACATATTAGCATGGTATGCTCTCTGTTTTTCCCCTTTTTTTGGAATCACAGCACTAATTCCTGTGTTCAGCAGAAGAGATTTTAAAGCATCTTTCAGTGAATGAGAAGCTATAAAAGTCTTCTTGTTGCCAGGTCTTGGTTACTGAAAATGAATTCTCATGAGAAGTCATTCTCTTGGGGTAAGTATATGGGAATTTTTTGGAAATCTGGATCAACAGTTTTCTTTAGTTCAGGACTGACCATACTGAAAGCACCTGTGTCTGTAAGGAAGTACAGCTGTTCTGAAATGAAAGATAGGTTAGTGTGGGAGAGAACACTGTGTTGTGAGAAGTTAGAGGACAAACTTAAGTAAGTCCCAAACCTTTCATTTCTGTGATGCATTTTACATGATTAATAGGAATGATGAAGCGACTGGAGGCAGAATCCTCCCATGCAGAGTGTAAGATGAAATCATCTCTGTGTACTTATTGAATCTAATAATTTACATCTCATTGAATCCAATCAAGTTAGCAGTTTATCACATTAAGATTGCATTAAGTTGGCTGTCTCCAGCATGGCTGTATTACTGCTGGAAGGGACCCTACAGCCCCAAGCACGGGGCTTTTCTTTCCTCAGAAAAGGGTCTGACTTGTCTGGGGAATGGACAGCAAGAAGGAAACAGCCTTGCAATGTCTGACAGAGCTCCAAGTCTTGTTGGGTTGCAATGGAAGCAAGCTGTGGGCCGTCAGCAGGGACTGCTCCACACTGGGTCCTGTTCACACTCAGGCACTGAGCTGTCTCTAAAATCAGCATGGTCGTTTCCAATTCCTGTCCTTAAAGCTGATCACTGGTCACATCTGTGCACGTTTTTAGTGGGATATTTTGAAATTCAAAGCCTTAAGCTGATCAGCTGTAGTCAGAGAAAAGTAAAATACAGCTACAAATCCCAAAGTGTCCAAGTTTCGAAGTGATGAAGAAGTGGCTTTCTGCTTGCAGCAAAGGCAGGGAATGGGGTTAATCTGAGAAACTGAATTTGGAAAATGAAATATCTTGCGTAGTACAGCTACAGCATTCCAGACTGTACAAAAACACCAAGTAGTTTTGTAACTAACTCTTGCTTATGAGGCAAAATGAAATTACTGTGCTTCTTCCTTCATCTGCAAGAACCCAGCCTGTGAAACGTCAAGAGCCGGGGAGAAGGGTTGGTCGGATGCCATAGAGATTTTTAGGGAGTGTTTTGTCCTGGTAGCCATTCATTGCTGTCCTCTGTCCTGTTTTACTTGGAGAAAAGTTAGCTGGAGGGAGATGCCCTCCTGCCCAGCTGAAACATTTCAACCAGAAGAGAGAAATAAATAAAATAAAAAAGAGTGAAGTAAAAGAAAGCTAGTTCCAGTCTGTAGCAAAGGAAAGCTAGTTCCTGTCTATAGCATTTTAAACAGCTTCTGGGCTTTTGATCTAGGATTACTAGTGTCCTGCAAATTGGTTGTCATTATTTAAACATCAGGCAGGGAGTCCTTGCCCTAGGCCCTGGGCCAAATAAATATGGTTTTGCTGGAAAATGATTTTGCAGTGATAATGGGAACATGAGCTGAGGAGAGGGGAAGGCCCTCATTTCCTTGCCGGCGTCTCATAACAGCTCGCTCCAGCACAATAAATTGGGAGTCATCAGGAAAGACAGCTCCATTTCTATCAGATGCTCAGTGCGCTTTTTTTTGGGCTTGCAGCAGCATCGGGTTTGTTTAGGACTAGGCTGAGTAAAACAGGGTTCCACAGAGGCTGGGGAAAAAAGAACACCTATTCCTCAATCATGATTTGGGGATTACTGGAAAGGCACTGAAACGTATATACTGCATTTTCAGAAAGCAGTGTGGATTTTAAGTAATTTCCTGTTTCAGTGCTGGAACTGTTAGAAGTCAGCAGTTGCCTCTTCATGGTGACCAGTGCTCGTGCTGCAGCAAGCCCCTTGCCAGCAGCCGTGCAGCCTGCTGTATGCAGAACATTCTCTTGAGCTGCCTCGCAGGTCCAGTAGCCCTTAAATGAACTAGATCCTTTTTCTCAGTTACCATCTTCTTTGTAATCATGTAATACTTTCTGTCCTTGCAAAGACCTTTCGAGTTTTCAGGAGAGCTCTCACCTATTGCAGTGCAGGCAGTGCTCGGTGCAGAACTGGGGCTGCAGGGGCATGCAGCAGCACAACGCGGCTGCTGTAACCAAGGTGACTTTGAGCTGCCACTCTGTGCTGGGAGTAGTGAGGTTGGGGAGCTCTGAAGGAGCACTGAGAGGGAGCAGGTTCTGTCTGATCATGATACCTTTCTTTTCTTGGCCATCATTTACATGTCTCCGAGGCAGCAGCCTCATTAATGCTTCCAGCTGATTTTAGGTAAGGAATAGTCAACTGCTATTTTTATTTCTGACTTTCGCCACTGTGAGACAGATTCAGTGCACTACTGAATGAATTTGCCATATTTAAGATTTGGCCAAGGAGCAGCTGGGCAAGAAAATCTTTAAGAAGTCATCATGCCAGTAATTATGCTTTTTTCTCAGCTATTTTTGCTTTTTCAAGGGAAATTAAACAAACAAACAAACAAAAACCCAAACAACAAGAAAAAACAAAACACAATAAACACCATTAATTTAGTGGCTGTATTCCAAATCATCTACACTTTATGCACAGCAAAGGAATACAAAATGCTCAAAAGTATCAGTGATTTCTCTTGGTGTGTGCTTTAAAATGGCTGTTGCATTTGGACTAGACAGAAAATCCAATTTTTGAGGCTGGGAGAGTATTTTTTTTTTAAATCAGGCTTGTTTATTAAACTCATAAAAGTTAATGGAAACAACAAGAAGCCAATACAATCTGGGGAAGCAGTAATAAGGTTTCTCTCCTTTGTAAAAGCACATGTTGGTGAGGACAGCGTTCCTTGTTCCCCTCTGCAGGGAACTGGGCCCTGGGCACCACAAGGAGGGACCTGCAGGTGTCATAGGACAGAGCAGCCCTGGAAAACTCAATCATAGAATCACCACGGTGAAAAGACCTCCAAGATCATCCAGTCCAATTGTCCACCTAGCATCTTCTCCAAGCAGGCACTGTGACCCATTGAAGCACTGGCCTTTAGGAGAGATTAGCAAGTACAGTTCCTACCTGAGCCTATATTTAGGGTTTTCTCTCTGGTAATCTTTACTTACTGAAAACTTGGCAAATACGCCAGGGGAAAAAAATCGACATGTGGATTAACTCTCCTGGCATATTGGCAATAGCAGCAGGGAGATTCACACAACCAGAGCAGAGCCTGGTTACCTTCAGAAACAAGGACTTCTGTAAAGCAGGGCATGAGCTCCCACACACTAATCTGAACTACTAGGAGGAAGCTCACTTTCTCTTAGAAGACATCATTAACCGTTTGGGTCTCAAACAGCAAGGAAAGAGTTGCATTTGGTGATCTTGTTGGAGCTGTAGGAGATCTGTGGATTCCCTGGGAACAGCTGGCACACAGACTGGGGCATCCTGCAGCCACCACTAGGAGCTGCCAGATGGCCCTTGCTGTTGGGAGAACGCTTGGCTTTGTCCAATTAATGTCATCGTGTGTAAATCTGCTGTGTGACTCCAGAGATAAAGAAACCTGATGAGCTCCACTCCAGTGCAATAAATCTTTGGGCTCTGGCTGTGGGAATGCCAAACCATCAGTGTACTATTCATACACCCATCAACTGTGTCGCGTTTGTTACCAAAGTCAGTATTGTTTTGTGTGGAGGAAAGGAAAAATCTGTAAGTGTGAAGCCATGTTTTGCTTTCCTACACATGCTCATTTTCAGTCACATCCCTGTGACCATTCTAAGATGCTCTAATTCACCTTCCTGCCCCATGTTCACCACTATTTCAGATAACTCCTACGACACACACATGTACTCGTGTCTTGCTGCTGTCTGGTCATTTGGACCATAATGACGAGGGGATGACATGATCTGGTGATGGTGGCACGGACTTGGTCTCTGCCCTGCAGCATGCTGGTGGCCGGGCTCTGGCTGTGCCCAGCTCATCAGCTGGGAGCATGGGGAGCTGCTCACAGATCGAAGTGCAGCTCAGCATGGTGAAATCTCAGCCTTGGGCACAAAGAGATCCCCTGCTCTGAAGCTTTCAGCTCTTTCCTTAAATAAATCACTTGATTTTGCTGGAGACCTCAGTGTTTTGTCCAGTTGGTGTCCACTGAATCAAGCACACCATTCTGGCTGACTGAGGCATTTGTAAAAGCCACGCAGCTCCTACTGACGGATCATTTGGGACTCACTCTCATTACAAGCTTTTTTATCATTATTCTTCAAGTAGAAGCCTGCCACAAATAATGTATGTCGTGTCTGGCGTGAGCTAACTAATGGCCTGCTGGCAGGCAGCTGTTTTGCTGCCTACAGTACTTTGTGCCTGAATATTCTAGTGGGATGAGAACTGTGTGATGTTAGCTGTAGTAATAACAGCCTGCCCCTCAGGCCTACCCCTATATCCCAGAAACCTGCTCCCTCTTGTTCTTCTTTGAGCACCTTATATTGCATGGGCTCTAGCAACACCATAATTTAGTATCAGAAAAATTAGAAGGAAATGAAAAATAAAGCATAAAAATGCATCTTGTTTGTTTTTTTGTTTTTCAGAACCATCTTTGCTTTGTGAAGAAAGGGTGAGGGGCAGTGAGATAAGAAATTTCACTTCTGAGCAGTCCTTATGATTATTTATGCCACATTGCAACAGCAGTCCCACTAAAGGATGCTGTCTTTATGGTGGCTGTATAGTGGCATGAAGGATGATGTACTGCTGCAGGAGAGCTGTGACAGTGTCTTATAGCACTTAGAGAGCAAGGGAAGTGAAATGGGTTTTGGGAAGCTTGTGAAAGTGCTCTGGTAGAGAAAACACCCAGGGAAAAAATGTTTTAAAGGCAGTGGATTTTTTGCATTATTTTCTGGCTGTTTAGATTTAAAAATAATAAAAAAATCAAACCAACAGCTGATTGCTCAAAGTTTCAGACAATTCCACGGATGAGCAGGCAGCTCCCACGTTCAATGCCATTTGTCATTAAAGTGTTGGATCTTCACCTTTTTCTCTCTTGCTTTTCCATTAGCTTTTTCAAGAAAACAAACAAAAAGAGTAGTAACAATATTTGAGCAGCTGCAGGGCAAAAGTCTTATTGAAATCATCCATTGCTGTTTGTCTATGAATACCATTAGCTTTCAGAAAGTAAAAAGTGTAAAGCTGCATGATTTTTGAGTGAGGGTGTAGGACTGGAACACAGAGGTTTCTGTTCTGTACCTGCTATAATTTGCACTGGTTGATATTTTGTGCTCTGCTGGTGAGACAGGAAAGCACAAAGCATTGCCAGTAAAACTCATAGCACCTTTGAAAGCAGGAGAGCTTCTTGGATGCGCGCTCATCCAGTCTGCAGAACAACTGAACTGCACATTATCAGTGTTGGGTATGTCTTTTTATCCCGTTTATCAGAAGACCCTCCGTAGCTCTTCTTTTTCTTCCTAAATTGTCCAAAGAAAATGAGAGCAATTCATATAACGTCTGCACTCTGAATTAGATCTGCTCAAGCTCATGTTATGCAAGCGATGCAGGATCAGGTTTGTAAACTTTCTGAAGTTTCTGCTGCTTTCTGGTTTTACTTAGCCTATTTAATCAGGAATCCTACACTAAAACTGGGTGCATCAGAAGATACCACCACTATGTAACGTTTCAGACAGCTGGATTTGCTAATGTTCTTGCTGTGTTAAGATAAAATAGAGGCAACACCGAATTTTCCAATATTTGTTTAATTACCCGAATCCCTTTTTAATAAATTAGGAAGTTGTTTCCCTTCTTGTAAACGTATCTATTTGCACGAAGCTCCTTTTAATCCAGGAAGCCTGTCAACGATCTTTCTTGCTTGAATTTTGGGTGTCAATTTTTATCACCATCAAGATGATGGAATTTAAATTGGTGATTAAAAAAAGACATCCTTAAGGATTTCACTTGCTTGTAAGAGCCCTGCAAAATACAAGTGGTTCAATTCAGAGCTGCCAGTTCAGACAAAGTCGTTGCAGTTTCTGGAGCTGTGACAGGCATGGAAGGTCGGAATAATGCATTGCAGCCCCACGTGATGCATTTTTTGGTTTCTTTTGCCTTAAGATATACCCATCTTCTGAGCTGGGAACAGATTGGTTTGGGAAGGTGTTTAAGTTAGCAACAGGAGTTGGAAAAGTATAGGTTTGTGTTTTGTCTTTTTGCTCCCTGAATGAAGATGCCATGTCTCTGGCATCTGAGATGACAAAGGTGGGTTTGGCCCTTTGGAAGTGCTCTGGGACCACTCTCTTCTGAACGTGCTCCACATCAGGAGAGCAGACACTAGTTTGTATCCAGCCTTATTTTTACATCTTTTCACTGGCTGCTTTCTCTTAGCTATTGTAATGATCCCATACTTAACAAGCAGCCATATAACCAAATACACACACACACAGATAACATATCGATGCTATCTGGGCACGTTCCTTATTCCTCTTGCAGGGATAAGGAAACTCTTTATGCCGCTCTGCATAACAGCATGAATTATAGATCAGATAATTATACTGTGTGACTGTGGGAAATAATAGGGTGAAAGTTAGCCAAAACAGACCAGTGGTAGAGCAGCCGCTTTAGGTGGCACGAACTGTGAACTGAAGGGAAAGGTTAAGGTTTTCTGATGCCAGTCATACAAACATTTATTACCCGAGCTTGTATCTTAATCCTGAGTTCTCTCACTACCACAAAACTGAATTTTGGAACTTCTGGGACGTCTGGAGGTGATGATGAATAGTCAAACCGGAGAACACTGGGCCAGTGGGGCACTGTTGGGGCAGAAGGCTGCGATGAAGCCTTGGAGCAAATGTCTGTGAGCCCCTCAGATCTGACCAGCACTGCCTGATGGGGTCTGGCACCCTAGTGTGGATGCACATCAGTAACCTTGTGGTGTCTGGAGTGAACAAAAGAAACCTGCACAGATCAGCATAACAACGCAGGCAGGCATAGATTTACATGAATTTATTGGTTTGGTTCACAAAAGCCTGCTGCATTTTGCTCTCTGGTTGTATTGCTTGTCTTTGTGCTGATATGTTTGAGTTTGCTTTTCTGTGAAGGAAAAATAATAAAAGATGAAACTGCAGGTATTGTCATTGTTTATAGATCTCATACATCTTTGCAAAGCAACACTGCTTATAAGGAAGCCTAGCTACAGAGCAGTGTTCTTTGCAGCTTGTAAGATGCTTTTCCAAACAGCACAGTAAATACACGGAGCAGTCACTGCCCAGCTGCTCCCTACCATTCAGGAGCCTGCACAAAGCCAGGGATCTGCTCACTCTGAAACCCAGAGTAGACAGCCTTACAGATTTACAGCAGAACTTTTGAAGTAACTGAGTTATTACTGGGGCTTTTTTTTCTTCTCTCTCTTTTTTTTTTCTTGAAGTGTTTTATTCAGCAGATTTACATCCACAAGCAACTGCAGTGAGCTGCTGCATCAACTGGGGCAGTTCAGAGCAGCATCAGCTGCAGCTCCCCTAGGGGAGGTCCCAGCTGTCTGCACGAGTCACCTCCTGATCCACACCGTGCAGATCTCAGTGGCACTGCAGGGTCTTCACGTACAGAGAAAGTCCTCTGCAGTTGGTAGCTTAGCAATGACCCCGTAATAGAGATGCTTGTAGGCATCTTTATGTGTCTATATGTCGATGTATTTACCTCTTCAGTTGTATGAGTGCCTTTAGTTGGATACTAGATTTTATTTCATAAGTGGCCTGTAGATTGGAATCTGTTCTTCTACCTCTAGCTAGAAACAGAGTCTAACTGTAATCTGAAAACCCATCTAGACAAACAGCTCCAAAGCCCAGGAATGTGAACTGTGATGATTTGCTGGATTCCAGAGCGCTTTGTGCTGTACAACAAAGGTCGCTGTGATTTTTTGGAGTTCAATATACTGTAGCTCTCAGGTATTGGTGTGTATCAATGTGCACCACAAAAACCGAGAAAGATGTAGAAGGAAGAATTCTTAGATGTACGTTGAGGGGGCTGAAGGAGTAGCCCAGCTCCAAGCTGAGGCATCCTGTGTGCAGTGTCAAAGAGAGGGCTGCACGTGGCTGTCTCCATCACAGCACTGTCAGAGCTGTTCCTCCTCTCCATCAGTACCTGTTATGAAGACCTTTGCAGATTTGAATTTGCTTGTCCTTGAGTCACCCCTGAAGTAATATTATATCCATTTTACAAATGCGAAGCTGAAGGGCAGGGAAGCTAGATGGCTGTCGGCAGCCTCATCTTCAATCAATGTGTATCAAATTACTTAATGTTCATCCGAGTGTTCAGATTTAGCTAGAAGAAAGTGTGATCATCACCAGATAATGTCATTCATGTGTCATTATGGTCAAAATGACCAGACAGCATGAGGATACGTTGCTGCTTGTCCTGAGAGCCAAGTCACTGTGCGTTATGGGTTGAAACTAGATGATCATTTTGGTCCTTTTCAACCCAGGCCGTTCTATGATTCTGTGATTCTATGATTCTGTGGTAAAGTTTTACCCTATGTATTATCAGGTTGCGGTTGGGTTCAGCTCCCCAGCTTTCAGCTAAGGACATCATCTGTGCTATCTGTCCCCCTCCCCCCTCTTATCCCATTAGGTTCAATTTATGTAGTTTAATACAAGTGCAGTAAGGTTCTCTTTGGGATGATGAATGCTATTTCCTGCCAAGCAGCACGCAGGCTCCCCAGTTCCTGAACTCTGTGTGACAGATAGGTGAGTAAATGTGGTCACTCCCAGAAGGTCATCTCGCATAAATGCATGGCTTTGCTTGCTGGGACAGGGATTAGTGTGTGTCCTAATTAAATGAATGATGAAATGAGAAGAAAAACTCATTTTCAAATCAGAAATCCTGGCTACAAAGCAATTATTCTACATGCTTATAGAAGAGTGTCTCCAACAGGCTGTGATTTTTACAGGGCTTTGGACCACAGAGGCAGTGCATATTTCCATGGCTCTCTGCTTATAAAGAAAATATGTATCAGCAAATCTATTCTGTGATTTACAGCATGTGAAATGCAGCACGAGACACAGCAGGAATACAGCACTGAAAATCAGAATGGTTGCTTCAACATGCACAAACTGCCACTTCTGGAAACAGGTGGATGGGAAGTGAATTCCTTTCCTTTTATTTTCCTTCACAGACTCTGAAAATGTGTGCTGGGAAAAGCGTGAGCATTTCTGCTCCGGCCTACTCTGCTCTAATCTCACTTGTCCCTGCAGGCCCTCAAGGACAGCCGGCAGGGTGGAATCCTGTCCCTCAGCCTGGGCTGGACGCCAGAGGCAAGTCCCCAGTCTTCATTGCCTTGATATTTGCTCAGACTTGGTGGTGGACCTGCGGTAGACGTCCATTGGGGATGGCCCTTACGTTGCATGGTTGAAGCAGTGTGGTGTTGTGAGGACCCACTGCGGTGTGATGAGAGATCCTCCGTGAGAGATGATTCCTGTGCCCACCTGCCACGGACCCGTGCAGGGCTTCTGTGCCACACATTTTTACAACCATCAGCCATGGGCCGGAGCCCGCAGGTGCTGCAAGCAGAAACACGTCAGCTTTTGCATCGGAACCGCCGTCCCTCCCCACAGGGCACCGCCGGGCCATTCACTCGCAGCCGCCGGAGAAGCCGTGCCCGGGCCGGCAGGCGCCCAGCAGCACCACGAGAGGCGGCAGCAGCACCACCGCTCCCGGAGGAGCACAGCAGCCCATCGCGCCCGGCTTCGTCGCCGCCGGCGCTGCTGTCACAGAACCGTTGGTTCCGAGGTTTGTGCCGCCGTGGGGGGGTGCGGGCAGGAGCTGGAGGGGACCCCCGGTTGCCTTCTGCCGCAGCAGCGCCCTATGTCTTGTATGGATGGATGCGGAGCCACACGGTTGAGTGCGCAACCCAGGTTTGTGAATGACAGCAGCACGAATTTCAGGCTCTGTCCCAAAGGGAAACAGCTGCTCCTAAGGCCCTCGAGGAGTCACGCGCACCAGAAACGGCTCTCAAACAAACCTTGCTGTGGTTTTGCGTGCTGTCCTGAAGGCGGTGCCCCAGATCTGCTGAGGGTGCACAGAATGACTCAGAGGGCAGTTTGCCTTGTGTGGGTACTCAGCTGTCCCCTTAGCGCTGTTCTCCGGGAGGTTAAGGGGAGTGGTGGGACGGATGAATGGCTCCGCTTGTCTGAGGGAGGGCTGGGTGTCTTTGTGGAGACAGGAATGGAGCAGCGCCAGCAGTACTGAGGAAACTCAGTCATGGCCCCAGAGCACACGATGCCCTCAGCAAACAGCACCGATCTGCACTGCAATGCAGCAAAACCCGGGAGCAAAGGGGAAAAGTTAAGCGGGGAGGGGAATAGCTTACTTGGGAGGAGCCAAGCGAGATGAGTAAGTATTGAAAACAGAGAAAAGGGGCAACATGGAGGCCGATACAGGAATCATGTATAAGCAAGCTGCACGTTGGTTTGTTTGCTTGTTTTATTGGGCCCTGCATCCAATCACTGGAATCCACCTTAATATTTTGTTAAGAATTATTCTACACAGAACTCCAGAGCTGGGGGGCTGGAAGGGACCTCTGGAGTCCTCCAGTCCAACCCCAGGCATCACTGAGCAGCCCCAGTCCATCCCCAGGCATCACTGAGCAGCCCCAGCCCATCAGATATCCATCAGCACTGCTCAGATCCCCCCTCAGCGTTCCCTTTGCCAGGTGCTCAGCCCCAGTACTCCCAGCCTGTCCCCATCAGGAGGGGCTCCAGGCCCAACCCACCAGTTGGAAACCCCAAATGCCAAGGATCACCGACTGGTGGGATTGCTGTGCGTGTCATTGCTAATGAACGCCAACTAGCTCATGAGCAAGAGACCATTTTTGCCACGTGGATGGAAAGTGAGCGCAGCCCACCCGACTGCAGGCAGCTCCAGCATCCACAGACCTTACAGAAGGATGAGGCCAGCCACATCTCCACCTTATTTAGGAAGATAGGGGAGTGGTGACAGGACAAGGGGAAGTGGCCTCAAGTTGTGCCGGGGAGGTTTAGGTTGGATCTCAGGAAAAACTTCTTTACAGAAAGGGATGTTAAGGGTTGTTTTTAAACACATCCAGGGACGGTGACTCAACCACGTCCATGGGCAGCCCATCGCAGTGCATATATATGGGGTTACAGGGCACAGGGCTGGGGCCAGCACTTGGTGCAAGGGAAGCAGTCGGAGAGCCGCACGCCAGGGAGGGCCTCCTCGGGCCCAGCCTCAGCTGGCTTGTCTGACCGGGACGGTCACCCAAGCTCCCACCAGAGCAGGGAAGTGCTGGGGAGACTTGATACGTGGAGGGCTGTCCTTGAGCTCTTGTTCAGAGCTTCTGCCCTGGCAGTGTATATTCGCATTTAGAAT
>NW_024885594.1:27577-57968 GCF_019232065.1 Centrocercus urophasianus
TTGGACTCACTGATCTCTTGAGGTCCCTTCCAACCACTGTGATTCTGTGATGCTGTGTTATTCGGTGATCCTCTTTAGGGCATGCCATGCAGTCTACTTGTGATCGCAGCAAAATGGGAGGAAGGCAGCCTCACTTACACACCTCTCTCTTGAGAGAAAGTTTTCCTGAGTTGTCTTCTCAGGGCTGTACCACAGCTCTGACATCTTAAATGTAGCTGTGGAAGTCTGTCTTCTTGCCATGTGAGTTCTGTTTTTCTGCCATTAGATTCTCCACAAGATTCATCTAGGGAAGACTGACCATTTAGCTTGTTCAGGAGGATTTCATATTCCAGGTAAGCCCTGGGCATGATAAAATGTTTGGAGCATATCAAATGGGTTGCAGGAATCCCCAAAAAAAGAGAAATTTGTGTCTGACATCAATTCATCACCAGGGCATTCTTTGAACTACTTATCGTCTGAAGCTCGATGAAGTGCAGTTCTCCATCACCTGAGCTCAGCTGCCTTTACTGTCTACTGCTGTGTCTTCAACATTACATCATTGAGTAATCCTTAATATGCTCAGGGGTGCAGAGAGCTGACTGCAGCACCATTGTGAAATGGGTGAGTGGCTGTGTTTATACACTTTTTCTTTTCTTTTTTTGCTGACGACACCAAGCTGATTGCTGACGACACCAAGCTGAGTGGTGCGGTTGATATGGTGGAAGGAAGGGATGCCATTCAGAGGGACCTCGACAGGCTGGAGGGCTGGGCTCGGGTGAACCTAATGAGGTTCAACACGGCAAAGTGCAAGGTTTTGCATTTGGGCTGGAAGAACCCCAGGCACCCGTACAGGCTGGGAGGAGTGGTCCTTGAGAGCAGCTCGGCAGAGAAGGACCTGGGGGTCCTGATGGACGAGAGACTGAACATGAGCCAGCAGTGTGCTCTGGCAGCTCGAAAGGCAAATGGGATCCTGGGCTCCATCAGGAGAGGGGTGGTCAGCAGGGACAGGGAGGTGATTGTCCCTCTCTACTCGGCTCTTGTGAGGCCCCATCTGGAGTACTGTGTCCAGGTGTGGAGCCCTCAGTACAAGAAAGACTATGAGATTTTGGAAAGGGTCCAGAGGAGGGCGACTAAGATGATCAGGGGGCTGGAGCACCTCCCCTATGAGGACAGGCTGAGGGAGTTGGGCTTGTTCAGCCTGGAGAAGAGAAGGCTGCGGGGTGACCTCATTGCAGCCTATCAATACCTGAAGGGAACCTACACCCACGAGGGGAGTAAACTCTTCAAAAGGGCTGACAACAGCAGGACTAGGGGAAATGGATCGAAGTTGAAGGAGGGAAGATTTAGGTTGGATGTTAGTTCTATACAAGGAGAGTGGTTAGGCCCTGGAACGGGCTGCCCAGGGAGGTTGTGGATGCCCCGTCCTTGGATGTGTTTAAGGCCAGGTTGGACGGGGTCCTGGGCAACCTGATCTGAATGTGTGTGTTTGGTGGCCCTGCTAGGCAGGGGGGTTGGAACTACATGATCCTTGAGGTCCCTTCCAACCCGGGTGATTCTGTGATTCTGTGATTCTGTGATTTTTCTCACTGGGTTTGGTCAGCTGTGAAACAGCGGCACAGAATTATCACTCAGTGCTCAGCACCTGGGAGATGTGGGCTATTGCTGCTACTCTGGGCCCTGAAATGTGGACTGTGTGATTCAGACCCAAAGGACTGCTTCAATCTGTATTCCAGGAGTTTGTATGAGATTTTCATCTACAAAGTGAGTTTGAATACTTAGCAAAGAAGTCAGTCTTTCCTGAGAAAAGCACTCATGGTTAGCAGAGGGAGAAGGGACCCCTGTCAGCCTCCTGGGGAGGAGAGAGTTGTGCAGCTTGAGATCAGAGCATCTTCTGCTTGGGGATTCCTGATCAAGCACAGAAGACATAAAGATCAATACTAAGATGTGAAGTTCAAGATTTGGCAGCAGGGTGTGAACACCACGAGCACCAGCCTGGCAATACATACCATCAAATAAACGAAAGGCAGTACATTTAAGAGGAATGTTGATCTGATCTCTGATTGTGTTTATTTTGCCAAATCCTGTTTGAAGAATGCAAACAGAAACAGAACAGCTGAAGAATTTTCAAATGGAATAAAGTCTGCTGCAGATGTGCCTTGTAATTGCTGCTATGTATTCAGCTTGAGTTTCTCTGCATTGAGACATATGTACAAAGATCTGAAAGGGCTGCAGTAACATCTGGATGCTGTTTTGACAGCCTAATGGGTTGGTAAACAGTATTTTTGAAAGCAAGGAGTGATACTCTGCATATCTTTTTTTTTTTTTCCTGTGATTCTTCACTCACAGTAGCTCCCAAACAGTGCTGAAGCAAAGATCCCAATCAACCATCCACCCAAGCTCCTGTAGCAGATTTCTCAAGGATGACACTGATTAGTAAATAATATTTTCTCTATACAGTTTCCTAAAGTCTCAGTGACCTGATGGAGTCACAATGCTGAGCAAAGGCACTGCTACACTTCAGAGAGTTTTTTTAGCCATGATGACATTGACTGAGATACAAGGGAGATTTTTCAAAGCTGGAAAAACCTGAGAAGGAAGTAAGTGGAAGCATTTGCTTTAAGTAAAGCTAATGATGATGACAAGATCAGTTGTCATTAGCCCAGAACTGGAAGTACACAATGGGAATTCCAGTGATTATCTCTCCTGATTTCTATGGCTGGCACTCAGGAGGGGTAACCTCAACTGGGGTCAGTAGAGTTGTACATTTTACTGGTAGAGGAGAGCTTGGTCCTATAGAATCATAGAATGGCCTGGGTTGAAAAGAAGCACAATGCTCATGAGGTTTCAACCCCTGCTATGTGCAGGGTTGCCAACCACCAGGCTGCCCAGAGCCACATCCAGCCCGGCCTTGAATGCCTCCAGGGATGGGGCATCCTATACTCACATCAAACAGCAAAGGTATCAAACAGCAAATCTTACATGCAGAAATATAAGATTTGTTGCTCTACTGTGATGCACTGAATGATCTTCAGCTCTTAATCTACTTGATAAAGCAGGAATAATAGGAAGTTTGGCAAACTCTAACACCTTCACTTTTCCTTTCTCGGGGAGAATGTTGACTTTCCCTGAGATCCCTGTACTAGTGAATTTTTACCACTCTGAGTAAAGGGAAAACAAATGACAGTGACTGTGTTACTTGCTTATGTTTTCCTATCACATATATGAAGATAATCCCAACTATTTATATGAGGAGTATGTCTCCAAATGCTTCATAGCATTATTTTATTAGCATTCTGCTGAGAGATTTCCTATGTAAAAGGAAGGCCTACTTTACAGCTGCTGGCAGTGACAGGGCTTTATTTTTTAAAAAACGGGTTATGAGTACAGTACTGTAATCTATTTATAAAGCTCAATAAATAAACTTCAGTTGAGTCTTGAATAAAGGAAACTCCATAGTTCCAGCTAGTTTCATCCCATATGTATTTTCTTCTACTCATTATACCTTTGCAATACAAAGTGTAGCGTTCCTCTCCTTTATCTATAAGATAGACCGTGACTAATGTAATTCTTTCTTACACTATCTCCATCTCTGCCAAGAGCCAGTCACCATGGTTGAGATCCTCCAAATGGAGCTTTGAAGAGATTTCTTTTCCTCTCCGTTTTTATTTACTCTCCTTAAAGGCTCTGGCTCTGAGGCAAAGAGAAGAGGAGCTCTCTGATACTGCAAAAGTGGGATGCAGCCAGCACAGTGAACAGGAAACCTCTTTGGTCTCTGGAGTGAGCTGTGCCTGTGGTATACTCTGGGAGTTTTGGCCTCACCAGATACAAGGTAAATCTGCAGAAACCACCCTGCCTGAGAGCTATGCCATATGCATATCTGATCATACATGTGGTATCGAAGTATTTCTAAACATGGGTGCTGAGGCTGCATATTATGATTCAAATGCAGAAGCAGATACAATCAGTGGAAACTCGAGGAATACGTCATTAGGAAGCCAATCAGGTAGATTTTATGCAAACACAATTAGTCCTGCATGACTCAGTAGCTGCTGTTTTTGCTGTCACCTTCCAACATTTATTCAGAACCCACTTTCAGTGCAGCTGAGCATGTACCAGATACTGACATGCAAACATTGGCTCTGTTTATATAAAATCACTTTTTGGCAAACTGGCTTCTTAAGCCCTGATTATGCATTGGTGGTGTACAGTCCAACAAAACCTAAAATACATGAGACAAGTAATGCATTTTGAATTGAAAGATTGCTGAGAGATTACATTGGTATGAGTAAGCATGAGAATGTTTTATTAAGGAGGTTTAGATTTTGCTGAAGTCATTAAATACTGATGTAGCTGCTCTGAACCTGACATTGAACGATTTCTAGTACATGCCTCAGGACCACTGCGAGTTAGTGAGAGAGGATCTTTTTAGTATTTATCCTGGCAGCATTTAAGAGCTGAGGCTTTCTGGACAGGCAGAAGGCTGAAGAGAAAGATCAAGACTAGTTCTAATGTAATATGAAATCAAAGTACTTAAAGGTTTCTTGTCCATCATGGTGCATTTTTGGTGCTCCTTCTGCCACCCTCCATCTCAGAAGGAGGAGCAGCAGGGCAGTGTCCTTATCACTTGGCAATAACCCTTCCCCCTTCCTTTGTAGATGCAAGCAGCCCTTTTGCAGTAGCATAAGTTTAGTTCAGATCTTGCCACAGTGTAAGGATGTCCATGTCATTCATGGGGACCCTTGGAGAGTTTGCTCTCAGCTCTGCCCTGGTGCTGCAGTATTTGCTGGGCCGGCTGCATGTAGAGGTGTTGAGAGCAGGGCCAGGAGATCTGCAAGCAGAAGTGTGTCCTGGTGCTCTGTGGCTGGTCTACAGGATATGGGCTTTGTGGCAGGAAGGAGCCTTTGTTCTGCATTGCTGGGGCTAGCATGAGTCCTGTGCAAAATGAGGATTTAAGTCTGGAGGTGCAAGAATTTGGATGAGCCTGAGAATACCTGAGGGCTTGGAAAACCACTTAATATCCATATTGAAAGGCAGATGGGGGAGCAGTGGCCATGACCAGTGTCTTTTAGGATATACAGCTGGGGAGTGGGTGTGCAAGTAGATTCAGGCGTGCCAAGCCCAGCAATTTGTTTATTTGCTGTTCGCAGTTTGCCTTTACATCTGAACTTAGGAAGAGCATAGAGGTGGATGTAGCATAACCAGAGTGCTGGAGCCAATGCAGACGCCACTGTGGTCAGGCTCATCATCCAGGAGAGCATAGGCGGAGTTTGCATCTCAGTGCAAAAGACAGACGTAGGTCGGAGACTGCAGTGGCTTTTGCTGCAAACTGCAGACGTAGCAGCTGGAGACAGAAAGCTGGAGTACTTTGGTTATGTGTAAGTTATGGTGAGCTGCCAGTGTGCCTAGTCTGGAGAGGGCTGGCACAGTTCTCAATTACATCATTTAAAATATTCTCTGTGATGATGGGGAAGAGTTTATACTGAAGATACCAGCAGGTTCTCATTTAGAATAACCCCAAATGCAACAAAAACTGAAAAGAAGATCAAGCTTAAGAACATCAGTGTAAATAAACAAGGTCAAGACTGTTAAACCCTTGTATGCCGAGGACAAGGTCCATCCACAGCCAATGGGCTCTGTCCAGAAGTGCACACTTCTCATGTGCCACAGAACAGTTCTCAGCTCCAATGGTAGATCACCCTTTTTAGAAACTAAGCATTCCCAGGAAAAAAAAAAGAAAAAAAAAAGGCAACTTACAGTAAGTCATCCTGAACAGGATGAACAAACATGGAGAAACAATTTTTTCCCTTTGTGTGGAAAATATTACAACAATTTGTCTTTTTGTGTAGTGGTGAACCTCTAGGAAGGAAGTAAGGCAAAGAAAAATAATGGAGGTGCCAGATATTAAGTTTAGATTTGTAGCACTTCATTTATTAGATGGCAGAAATCAAAATGTTACAAAATGCCTATTTTGTCTGGAGGCAAATGACTTAAAACAGTCTCTCTAATGGTCTATTGCACTAGTAAACATTTTGGGAATCTCTGTATGGAGAGTTTTATAAGGAGATTAGTTAAATTTAATTTTGCGTAGAGAACTCATCATTTAATGACTCTCCAAAGAGCCTACACACTGCGGAATTTTAATAAATATGAAAAATAGATTTTTTTAAAATCCTGCTTAATGCTTAGAGCCTGATTCCTACCTTGCTGCCAAGGAACAGCTATCGCAATGGGAGATGTGCTTTTTCAGGAAGACAGAATAGTCCACAGGATCCATCTCCTAAAAACACATTTCCAAAGAGGAACATGGCAGGACTGTTCCTGTGCAGCTCATGCCCACACCTCTTATGTTCACGCAAAACATCTGCACGTGTCATTCATGTCCATTCCTTTCAAATTGTTTGTAGACATTTCCATCAGAAGAGGAATGGCCAACAGGGACAGGGAGGTGATTGTCCCCTTCTACTCTGCTCTTGTGAGGCCCCATCTGCAGCACTGCATCCAGGTCTGGAGCCCCCAGTACAAGAAAGACAGGGAGCTGTTGGAGTGGGTCCAGAGGAGCCACAGAGATGATCAGGGGCTGCAGCACCTCCCCTACGAGGACAGGCTGAGGGAGCTGGGCTTGTTCAGCATGGAGAAAAGAAGGCTGCGGGGTGACCTCATTGCAGCCTGCAGTACCTAAAGGGAGCCTACAGACAGGAGGGGAGTCAGCTCCTGAAAAGGGTGGATAACAGCAGGACAAGGGGAAATGGTTTGAAGTCGAGGGAGGGAAGATTGAGGTTGGATGTCAGGGGGAATTTCTTTACAGGGAGCAGTGAGGTGCTGGAACAGCTGCCTAGAGAGGCTGTGATGCCCCGTCCATCCCTGGAGGTGTTCAAGGCCAGGTTGGATGGGGCCCTGGGCAGCCTGGGCTGGTGTTAAATGGGGAGGTTGGTGGCCCTGCATGTGGCAGGGGGTTGGAGCTTCATGATCCTTGAGGTCCCTTCCAACCCTGGCCATTCTGTGATTCTGTGATTCCATGATTTGTGCGTTCCTATCAGAGCACAAATATGCATTATCAAATCATGCATTTGCTTGCAATATGAAAAATTGCTTGCATGGGAAATTCCTAATTTTGCATGTATGTATGTCAGTGCACATGGGTGAGGATGTCAAGTGCATTAAGAACTGTTTTCAGGCCTCTGTCTATCAGGTCAAAATGAACAAATGTAGTCATGAATTCTCATATCCAGTACGACACAATTGTAAATGTTAATGACTCATTTACTAGGGAGGGAAATATTTTACTTCGTGACTTCAGGGAGCTTGGTTTGTATGCAACTGAATGCAGATTTTGCATTTCTGATGTTACTGCTGCACTTACACCAACCACGCTGGAAGGCTTAAGCTACTGCATGTTCTTCGAGCACCAGAACCATTAACAAACTCGAGTCACGCAAGTACTAGGGACAGTTTTTAGTTCTTAGGTACAACAACCAAGAAGAACAGACAGAAAAAAAAACTAATTTTAAATCAAGAGTTGTAAAAGAAAACTACATGCAACTGCAGGAATACTTCCAGTAAAAAGATAAGGCAAAAGAAGAAGCCAAGAAAAACTGCTGTAATGGTATAACATCCAATTACCACACATCAGGACACTGGCGTAATACACATTATTTAGGCAGAGCAAAGGCATGAGCCATTAAGCTGCATTCAGAGCTGTGATGGCAAACGCCAAGCTTAAAAAATATTGAGCTCTATCTTCTGCAAGTGTAAATCAGGCTTGCTGTTGTCAATGGATTTGAACTCATTCACGGCTGCCAAGGATCTGTCTCATTAGGCTCATCTGACGCACCGTGCTGGAAACTCCTGTCTTGTGCAAACTCTGCAGTTTTTGCTGCCAAAAACTTCTCAGCCTTGAAAGAAATGTGCGACAAAACAATTGCACTTTGGGATGAAGCATCTCAAAAGAAAATCTGTTTGTTCTCTGCCCGGTTGCCAAATGCTTCCTCCCACATAAGCAATTGAAAAGTCTTATTTGAGCAGCTTCTAATGAATAGAATAACTGTTAACAAAAATGTATAGCCTGAAAGCCAATCTTAAGTATTTAAAGCAATATTTTCTCATATTCTAAGGGAATAGCTGCTGACCTCTCACAAACAAGTTCTGTCCAGCTGGCAGCTTGCCAATAAGACAGGCAACCACTTAGAAAATGAGCATTCCTCATTTCTTTTCCTGAAAACATCAACCTGGATGCTTAAACGAGGTGGGTCACCTTCTCATCCCTATCTGTGATCAGCTACTGGGCCTGCAAGAATACAGAGTATTTATCTATTGTATCTTGCAATTTATATAAACTGAGTTTTATAAATAACAAAGCAACACATTTCTTATCTCAAAACTAAAAATAGGTGGATTTGACAGTTGAACTATTTGATGGATTAAGAATCAGTTGAATGGTTGCAACCAGAGGATCGTGGTCAATGGTTGTATGTCCAGGTGGAGGCTGTCGCAAGTGACGTCCCCAAGGGGTCTGTCTTGGAACATCTTTATTGATGACGCAGACAGTGGGATTGAGTGTACCTTCAGCAGTTTGCTGAGGACACCAAGCTGAGTGGTGAGGTTGGCACAACAAAAGGAGGGGACACCATCCTGAGGGACCTGGGCAAGATGTTCCATGTGAACCTGGGCAGGATGGACCCTTGTGAACTTAACGAGGTTGAGCGAGGCGCAGCGCGGGGTGCTGTGCTCGGGTCGGGGCAGCGCCAGGTGTGTGCAGACTGGGAGAAGAGCTCACAGAGAGCAGCCCTGTGCAGAGGGACGCGGGGGTTCTGGTGGACAAAGAGCTGGACGTGAGGCAGCAGCTTGCGCTCGCAGCCCCAAAGGCCGACTGCATCCTGGGCTGCAGCAGCAGAGAGGGGCGGCGGGCAGCGAGGGGATTGTCCCCCTCTGCTCTGCCCTCGGAGCCCCCAGCTGCAGTGCTGCGTCCAGGCCTGGGGCCCGGCACAGCAAGGGGGGGAGCTGTTGCAGCGGGGCCAGGGCAGGCGATGAAGATGCTCGGAGCTTGGAGCAGCTCTGCTGTGCAGACAGGCTGAGGAGCCGGGGCGTGCAGCATGGAGAGGAGAAGGCTGCAGGGAGACCTCATTGCGGGCTTCCAGGACTTAAAGGGAGCTTATGAACAGGAGGGGGACTTACCTTTTACACAGACTGATGGTGACAGGACGAGGGGGAACAGTTTTAAATGGAAAGGGTAGATTTAGGTTAAATGTAAGGGAGAAGTTCTGCATCCAGAGGTCGATGAGGCTCTGACACTGCTACCCTATCCCTGGAAGTGCACAAGGCCATGCATGAAGCCCTGGGCAGCCTGAGCAGGGGGGGCAGCCAGCCCATGGCGGAGGGTCGGAGCTCAGTGATCTTTAAGTCCCTTCCAACCCAACCATTCTGTGAGGTTTTGGTTCTATGATTCTGTGGTATGATTCATGCTGGAAGAAAAATGTGTCTGAGAGGTAGCACTGTCCTCATTTAGGGATCTGCCACAAGGAGAGATTTGAAGTTATCAGGAAAAAATCTGGCAGAAAACACATGGTAACTCTGTGCACCCCAAGAAATCACATTCTTCTGTTATCTGTAGCCTAATTCAGAAAGACAATGTAAAGATGAAATCACTGGAGAGAAATGCAAGAGGTCAGCTTGCTCAAGCAAGGAGCTCTGCAGGAAACCTGCAAGAATAATTGACAAACAGTAAGGGGAAAACAAGGTAGGAGCAGGTGTAATACAGGAGTAGCAAAGATGTTACTGAAGAGCAACGTCTCATACACTCTGGAAGGTGAATAGGAGCATATTGTCCCGTCATGCCCAATGGTGACATCTCATTTAGCAAAAACAATCCAACAAACAAAAATACAATGGAACAGAATACTGCACCACCAAACCACAGTGGAGGCCAACGCTAGGTCAGAAAGTGAACTGACCAGTTAGAGAGCTGGGGCTGGGTGCCAGACTCTTCTACTCAGTCTCCTCAGTGGTGGTTGAGTTGGGGCACTGATGATTTCTGGGTGGAAAGCATCTGGAAGTGGATGCAAAGAAGAGCACAGTTTGCTCAGTTGGGATTGTTCTGTGCTCCAGGGACAGGCCTGAACCCCATGAGCCCCAGGAAGGAATGGTGCAGGTATGGCAGAGGTTGGGAGTGATGGTGAGGTTACTGCATCTATAGGACTCAGCACTCTGCAAAAATAGCATCTCTGGGAAGTAATATCTCTGGAAAAATAATTTACTGTTAAAAATATAGAACAACGTATAGCTGATGTTCTCCCTTGCCTTTTAAAATTGAGTAAATAGTAAATTTAAACTATTTTTGTCATCTTCTCTACATGACTTTTATGCATTACAGGCTCTGTTATTGTATCATTTTTATAGCTGGAGAAGTCCTGATTTGTCTCTATTGATTTTAACTTTGACTTGCTTTTACACCATGGACAAACATCTTCAAAAATCAATATTTTTACATTTTGACAAATCTGCCACAAATGGATTGTTTTACCTAGGAATCCTTGCCTTTGGAGTAACAGTAAAATAGAAAGCAGAAAGGGAAGCTATTCAGCTTAAAACCTTCCCCATCTCACTTAATGTTGCTCACAGTAAGACCCATTGAACATACGTGGCACGTGCATCTGGGTTTGAATTTAAGGTCTCACTCAAGATGATGGCATTGTGGGATATCTTGTACCTTAAACTGAGTAATTTAACAGCAATGCCAGGGAGAGAATCTTCAAACATATTAAATGTTGAGAGTACCACTGAAAGTACATCTAGCTGCTGGCAACCTCATTTACAGGCAGAGAAAAAGAGGATTGGCAAGGTGATAGAGGGCCACAGAGCAGATCATTGAATCTCCTCCAAGTAGAGGTGCAGGTTTTGCCTCAGTGTCTGTTTGCTGAGGCACCTCTGACTGGTGGCTCAGTCAGAAAAGAAAAAAAAGAAAAAGAAGCTGGCTGGCTGTGTAGGACCAAAATCAGTGCATATCCCCAAGCACTCTTGCTCAGGGCACCCATAGATTCTAAAAGTTCTGCTTAGTTGCTTCACTGAAAGCCGTTGACTACAACAGCTGCAAAGACAATTTCTAGGAGTTTCTGAACTATCTATATGTTTTAAAATGGCCTGCTTCCATTAAAACTTCCCCTGGGCAGCATTAACTTTTGTGGCCAGCACTTAGCAGGTCATCTTGGGTCCCACTGACACTGGCAGGGATTAAGCAGGTCTTAATTTTAATGAGAAGCTGTCAGACAATTTCTCATGCTGTTTATTCACAAATATAAATTCTTTTAACAGCCATTTCGGGCTTTGAAGGACACCTGTTGTTGTTTAATTTCTTCCAGCAAATGCATTTATTATGATGATGTGGCACTCAGAGGCAGGAGCACCTCTCTGCCCTTTACAGAGAGCACAGGAGAAAGGAGGATGGGGCAGGAGCTAAATGCAGATGAATCTGCCCAGCTCAGGGTGCTGCCCACGCATTCCCTCAGCACAGGTTTTCTGTCGATTTCAGGCAGAAGTAGAGACCTGGAGCCACAGTCACTGATTTCAACTGAGAACTGGTCATTAGCTCTCAGCATTCCTTAGGAAATTTCTGTCAAGGTCACTCCTGCGTCCCATCAGAGAGAGACCAAGGATGGGGAAACTCCTGCTGCAGCCACCAGAGGTGCATTCAAGCACCCCCTTCCCCTCCGCATTGCAACAAGCCCCAGCTGCACTCAGCAGCTTCTGCAGCCTTGCTGAGCTGGCACAACTTCTCATCTTCAAAGGAGGGAGAGAGTGACCCCTCAATGACGCAGCCTTATCCAAGTGCAGCAGGAAACTGCTCTGCTAGCAAAGAGTTAATGCCAGGTAAAACCCTGTGAAACCATCCTGCCTTTTTCCCCACGGGCAGGGCTGCTGCAGGGGTGCATGCAAGGAGTGCAGTAAGAGAGAAGCTGTCTTTCAAACGGAATGAATTCTGATGGCATATAATGCTTATTGCTAAATCCATGCTGTGTCTGATAGCATCATACGAGATAGTTACGTGGCTTGTCCATTATTCCTCATCTTTAACCAGCAGGAAGAGGAGTACTCAGGAACAACACACAGATTAGTGCGAGGGAAGGGACAGACTTGTTATAAGGGGAGAGTGAATCAAGAGCATAAAATGAGGTCTGGCACACTGCAAAATGAGGCTCTGAAATACATATTGCTATTATTTAATGACGGTATTAATCCAGCCAGCCAGTTATCTTGGTTCCTGCTCTTACCTTCCTGTAAGCCATCATCCATCTACTGTGCTGAGGCAGTCGCTTTGGAAAAGTTTCTCTGCCTGACAGAGAAAACAAGAAAAACAGCTGGAGATGGCTCTGCTGTTTCTCAGACACCTTGCAGATTCTGTCACTGCTCTGAAATGTCACCAGGAATTCAGGGTCTTGCTCTGTAACTGCAGAGGATGTAGTCATGAAGCCCTGCTCATGCTCAGCACTGGCTCCAAACACATTATGACTTCTGAGATGCTCTCAATGGTAGCTGTGATGTCATTCTAACAAAGATTCCTTTTTCTTTTGAGATTACAGGACAATGGTTTGATTTCTTATTTGAAAGAGCAGCCCAGGATGCCCCAGCCCATTTCTCAGTGCTGCAGTTACAGAAGTCTAGCTTTGACAAATGAGAATGAGGAAAGTTTTCCTAATCTCTTGTGCACCCATTTCTATGTGTCCAGTTAGAACCTAAAGGCACCCACAGTAATGAGGTGTGCCTGAAAATCCTGCTTATGGATTTCTCCATCCCGACCACAAAAATATTCCTATGCTGCCAAACACTGTGCTTTGTTATTCCTTTTTATATTTTCCCCTTAGGTGTAGCCTACATGAGGTGAATATCAACTGCCTTTATGATTTAGGGGCCTGGGGGTCATTTGGTTAATCAAACAATGTTATAGAATTGTAGAATCACAAAAATCCTTAGAGTTGGAAGGGACCCTTTAAGGCTATCTAGTCCAACTCCTCTGCAATGAAAAGGAACACGCATAGCTCCATCAGGTGCTCAGAGCCCACCCAGCTTGGCCTTGAATGTCTCCAGCCATTAAGCATCCACCACATCTCTGGGCAATCTGTGCCAGGACCTCATCACCTTCACTGTGAAAGCCTTTTTCCTTATGTCCAACCTAAATCTCCCCTCTGTATGTGTGAAACCATTTCCCCTTTGTCCTTTCACTGCAGACTCTGCTGAAGAGTCTGTCCCCTTCTCTCCTGTAGCTCCCTTTAGGATTACCCTCGTTCTGGTTAGTAATGCCAGCTATCTATAAAAATGATAACAAGGCACTGATTGGACTGCCCTAGAGTGAATTATTTATATGTAAGTGGAAGCATACAGCAGATCTTGCTTGTATCCTATCTCACTGCTATTTTGCAGGATTTCCACGACCCGCTTGAAATGGTAAAAAGTCCTACAGTTTCACATTGAGCTGTGTAGTGCCACACTGCTGAGACCATGCCACACATCAGGCAAAAAATCAGAAAAGATCAGTGTGTGAGCAATTCAGTGCTGACCTATGACATCAGGAGTTAAAATCTGGAGGTAGGAGACAGGCGTAGCAGCACTTCTGAGTATATTTCCACTCCAAGGACAGGATGCCACTCCCATTCATGCCCTTTTGCTTTTTAAATGCAAGCCTGAATCAAGCCAAAGAGATCTTGTCTTGCTAAGATTTGAGCAACTTTTTTTTCTTCTATTTTTTAAAAATAAAAGGACTTACTTTAGTAGTTTTGACCATTTAATTGGAAAACACTCTGTACTGCTCTTCTGACCCCTCTGAACAAGGCAGCATTATAAACAGCATGCAGAAAAGTCCTTGACAGAAAGCACACATTCAGAGTATCTTCAGTACAGTACAAACAAGGGGGTGGGGCTGAACTTTGCGGTGCCACTCATGCCATCTATTCCTCTGGAAGTGTGTGTCCTCCCTCCTGCCTTCAGGGAAACCCCAAAGTGCTTTATCAGCTGCTCCGGATGCACATAGCTGGTGTAGATTAGAGCATCTGACAACATCAACTGCTTTTTCTGCATTCAGGATATAAATCTCCACAGATGTCCCTTATCTGCAGCGTCGTATATTCGATCAGTACATTCAGTAATGCCACAGAAGTAGAATACCTGGGGGGGAATCCAGGCTGGGAAGCACTTGGCACAGACTGAATCACAACAGTGCTATGAAAAGACCTTAGACATTCTGGACAGTAAAGACAGAAAGAATGCGGTGATTATGATTAAAATTCACCAGTTTCTGCTCAGTGGTTTGGAATGTACTGGATGCTTTCTTTGGGTTTGCTCGCTGAATCTGTCAGTAGGACCAAAAGCTGTTTTTGTCTCCGTTTGGTCAAATGACAGCCAGCTGGGGAGGGTGGCGTTGCAGCCCCCTGGGTATACAGCATGTGGGCACTCATCCCCTTCCCTCAGTGCCCTCACTGCCTCTGCAGCACGCCGTGCTCCACACCAACATCACCACTGCTTTGAAAAGTGACTGCCATACTGAAACACTGTCATTCCCACAGGAAATTCTTGTCAAAATGCCGATGACTGCTTTTAGACTAACAACATCTTCCACAAAAAGAGTTTTAATTTCAGAAAGCACAAAGCACCTTTAATGTTTGTAGAGTCATAGAATGGTTGGGATTGGAAGGGACCTTTAAGACCATCTTGTTCCAACCCCCCTGCTATAGGCAGAACACTTTCCTCAAGCCCGGGTTGCTCACAGCCCCATCCAGGTCTTGAGTGCTTCATAGAATCACAAATGGCTTGGGTTGAAAGGGACTTCAAGGATCATGAAGCTCCAACATGCCTGCCAAATACAGGGCCACCAACCACCACGTTCAATACCAGCCCAGGCTGCCCAGGGCCCCATCCAACCTGGCCTTGAACACCTCCAGACATGGACGGGGCATCCACAGCCTCTCTGGGCAGCTCTTCCAGCACCTCACCGCTCTCATAGCAAAGAACTTCCCCCTGTCATCCAACTAAATCTTCCCTCCTTCAACTTCAAACCATTTCCCCTTGTCCTGCAGTTATCTCCCCTTTCAAAGAGTTGACTCTCCTCCTGTTTGCTTCCAGGGAGAGGACATCAACAACCTTTTCAGTGTCTCACCACTCTCACAGTAAAGAATTTATTCTAGTCAAAATCTCTTCCAGTTTAAAACCATTTCCCCTTGTCCTGTCACTGCATGCCCTTATCAAAAGTCCCTCCCCAGCTTTCTTTGTAGGCCCTTTCAGGTACTGTTGGTAGCTTTGCTTTTTGTTGAGTGTCATCCTTGTTTGCTGATATTATAGGCCATAGGCTGTCTCCTCTGGGGAATGAGGCATCAGTTTTGTTATAAATAGGAAACACACACTCATTTTCTATGCATAGGGGAAGCACTTTGTTCTCGGAGAAAGATGAATTGTGTAGTCCCAACAGGTGACACACAGTAGATGTTGTTGCTTTCCATAACCTGAGCTGTAACCCAGCTGTGCCCTTTGCTTTTGCAGATGTCAGCTGTACCATCTGCTCACGAAAAAAAAAAAAACAACAGCCATGCATCGCTGTGAAAGCCCTGAGGTCTGTGGTCTTTTCTGCACTCTGATCAGGACGTACGTTTTTAAATAGCGTGACCTTTATTGAGCCTTACAAAAATGAACTGTGCGAGATGGAAAACCTGAAACACATACAGACAAGGTTTCCTGGTAGGAAAAAGAATACTGTTGTATTGCAGGAGCTTTAAAACTAGAAGAGATAAATTCAGTTCATCTCCTCTGAAAACCTTTGGGAGAGCCTCAGAGAAAAAGGAACAGGTGACAACAGAAACAGAGATCTGATCAGAGAGGGCTGAAGGACGGGAAAAATTCTTGCTCCATTGCAATCACAGACTGTTTTTGGCACTGCTTTCAACAGAATGAGGTCTTCATCAACTGGAATGTTTAACACATGACAGTTTTGCAGCCTTCTCCCTAAGGAGAGTGCTGTGGCCTGTGAGCCGGCTGCCAGGTGAGTTCTGCCAGCAGCCTGGGAAAGGGAAAACTGCAGAGCTGTGAGGGCCTCGCTGCCTCTTGTCTCTCCCCTTTTCTGCATCCAGGCAGGGTGTTTCCTTCTACATCTCATGAAAGCTACAGAAATGCTTTCTTTCTGTAAATGAGGCCCTCTGCTCCAGTTTCTCCAAGGACAACTTCTGAGGACAGCTTCTTCCATCCTGCCCTCCTGAAGGTCAGTTCCCAGATCTTCCCAATGGGTTTTCTTTCCTCCATATGTCACTGTCCCCTTGCTTTTCTACAGCAAGAAGTCATGCCATACAAGGTGAGCCCTTTGGTAGCGTCTGCCTCCCTCATATCCCATCTGGACAGCCTAAGGTTGCAGTTGTTGCTGGTCTCTGGTGAGAAATAAACCTGAGTGAAACACTAAAGCAATTGCTTTGTAGCATAAAGCAAATATCAGTGGTTTTGTTTCCTCTGCTTTGTTTGATTGAATTCTAGCTGGCTTTAGGAGGAACACAAGCAGCACGGATCAGCAGGTATAACTCAAGAGCTGCTCTGCAGACTCATGCCAGTCTAAGCTACTGCCAGTATGGATGGCAGCACTCAAAGAAGTGCAAGCACTGACGTGAGGTCACACAACTCTGGGAAATGCGGCTGCTCTTGCTAAGATTCTCTCTGACTTCATTACTCGGTGACTAAGGGCAACAAAAAACCTTGTCCTAACAGACCAGCTTTTCTAATTCAAAGGAGATGGAGGGCAAATTTAAGGAATACTGTGCTGCTTTGTGTCACCATGAAATATCAGGTATTCTTAACAATCAATGTCAAATCCTCCAGACTTCCTGAAAATGGGAAAAATAGGAGCATCCTGCTAAAAATCAGAAACAGTGAACTTTTTTGGCTGGTCTTGAGGGTGGTCTAACAGGGGCTGACTGCTGAGTTATTCATTGGCTTTGCTTACAGCCTGAACATTTGTTATAGCTGCCAAAATTGAGGACAGCTCCCTATGTCAGATCAGGTAAAGGCTATTCAGGGAAGTTATGACACTTAAATTAATGGGACCTACTCCTAAGGCTGTTTCTGGGAGGTGACATATGTGAAACCACAGACTCCTCCAGAAAAGCACATTGGATGTCTAACACAGGCAGATGTTGAGGTAAATGTTTCTGAAGAGTTTTTTAGGTATGTGAAATTATCTGTATGGTAATACAGAAGTTGCCCAGCTGGTGGAAGGTATTTTATGATGTAAAAATCAGTGGATGAGGCATGGATGAGAACGCTGCCAAAGCAGGACCACTGATATGACAAATATGGTGCCAAGCAAGTGCCACAAGAAAATCTATGAATTGCATATATTCACTGTTAGTTACAGATCTTGAATCCATCATTTCAAGATGCTGTTAAAATTCATGCTGTTCTGAGAGGCACTCTTGGAATATGTATAAAATTACCCAATTAATCTTAAAAAAAGTCCAGTGAGATAGTAGATTTTGGGAGATAAGCTGTGAGCAACTAAATACACTGCCAGGCACCCATTGAGTGGGCTTTCCTTGGAGAAGAACACTGTGCCACTGCTTTCTGAGAGCTGCCTTGCAGCAGGAGCCGAGCTGGATTAGGGACTGCAGGAAACACATTTGCAAATCTCCCAATTTTAGTATTCTTTCATATATTAAAAGAGCATTTTACCAAACATTCATACAAATGAGTGAGTTTAATGTTTAAACTAAATTACCTCCTTACTGAAGTGCTTTCTTTGACAGACACAGATCCTGGGGTCAGTGGTCACTGGTTACTACATCCGTGATTAAATCTGACGGTGAAACTGGGGAAATCCCTGAGATACTCATCCCTGGCAAATGAAATACAAGTATTTTTCAGCACTCCTTTTCTTCTTCCCATTCCCACCCTCTGCAGCACCTAAGAGCACGTTTAAAGACCTGGCTTTGCATGGTAGGATCTGTATAAAGATCAGAATAACCAAACCTGTGGTTCCACTCCTTCCCCCTTCCCCCCTCCCCCCATTCAGGTGTTAGTGGAGGGGATGAAATGAACCAAGCACTTCTGCAACACAGATGGATCCCCCGTGTCTCTGCACCTCCGTGGTCTGGATGTGCCTTCACCCTCCTGGCTGGCAGTGGCTGCAAGGTGTGTGTTTATGCGTTCTCTTATGGCAGTACACACAACAGCAAGGCTTTGATGTGTAATCTCTACGTGGCAGTACCCAAAGTCAGTAAATGAAATCACAGTCTCATATCGATTTTATGTACGGCTGATAATGAATTTGGGAATCCTCAGGGATTAGGTAAATGTGCTGACATAGAGCTATGGGGTAAACTCATATTTTTCTTTGTCATAGCAGCTAGCCACTATTGACATACACATTTTTGCTATGATCACATATTAAAATTCAGCATGTGTGTCTCGTCTGATTTCAAACAAGGTGAGGAGGGGGGCTGGGGAGTGGGTGGAATTGGCCTGCTAATCCTAATAAAAGGAAACCCATTCAAATGAGTAATTTTATAAACTGCTGAGCACTCGTGCTGAATGAGGAGTGAAGCCTCTTGCTGTTAGCTTTGGCAAAGGCAAAGCTGCTTTGATTATTAAAGCCACCATGAGGGAATACCTAGCAACAGATGCTGCCAGTGAACCACACAGACCTTGGTCAGAAGATCCGTTTGATATATGAGTGAGGAAACATTTCAATTGATAAAAAGGACAGAATGAACTTCCCGCTACATCCAAAGCAGAAGTTATGATGCACTAAAAAAAAAACAAAACAAACAAAAAAAAACAATGAAAAAGTTACTATTTATACTGTAACTATGTAAATCGTGTTTTTCCGTGCTAGGAGGTGATGTTTAAAACACATCAGAGGTCTGGACACAAGAGGAGAGGGATGCGCACAGCTGAGGACAGGTCTCTGAGCACCAGCCCCTCAAGCACCTGCAGTCCCAGCCCCAGTCTGTGAGTATAGGGAGCACAGATCAGGATCCCCACGTGAGCAGCAACAGAAACCATTTGAGAACTGACTTTAATAGTTAAAATTCAATTTCCATACTCCAGTGACTTATGTATTAATATTCCCTAATTTTTGGTTACAGAAGGCAGCACTCGCAGCATTTACAAAGCTCACACAACCCTCAGAAGTCACTTAGATAGTGGTTTTGAAGGCAGGTTCTGCTAATCAATGTGTTAAAGATTTCTTTCATGCTGCCATCCATCATTTTATCATAGCACACTGTTTAGCAATTTGCTTATGCTAATTATTACAACAGACAGAGAAGCTCTGAGCACAGCCCTAGGCTGTGTTTGCTGTGTTATTGACATTCCCTCCATCTACCACAGGGAAGGCCCAAAATCCCCCAAACACCAAGAAAAATGTAGATACCAAAAGTGTATCTCTTCCAATTGGCAAGTTCCCCTTGATGCTCTCGGCAGAGGGGAAAGCTGCTCCTACCTCCTCCACCACTCCAGCACTCCTGGGTGCAGATGTGGCAGTGAGACAGCCAGGAATCTGAGGGAAAGGTACAACTCTGATGCATATACCATGGTAAATGTTCAGGGATCAGGAATGTTGATTACAAGAGCAAAGCAGAGAGATAGCAGTTAGTTTGGCAGATAGAGCACTAGGTCTGTGGGCATTGCCTTCAGGCTTTGTTTTCCAACTGTAGCTGCACTGCCTGTTTTGGCTGTTTTGACCTTTCTGAGGGCAGAAGAATTTGCCAGGGTATTCTGCTCTAGTGTCTTCCTAACTGAAAGTATTTTGGCAGTGTGTGTGGAAGTATGAGTATGCCTCTCCCATAATCTGTGCAGATATGGCAGTTTGTTAAGGTAAACAGAGCTCCTCTCCTTCCCACCCGTGCAGAGTAAATGTTACCTCATGTTCTGCACTCTCCATATCTAACCATTACTGTATCCTCCCCATGCAGTGAGCTGAAGGAGGCTGTGAGGAGGAGCCTTCAGATTATCCTATAGTGGGATTTTAGATGGCAAGTTTCAACAGTCCTGGATCTCTTAGGGAGCTGCCAGCAAGGATAAAGGCACTGAAACACCTCTGCCTCCCATCTACCCTGGGAGAACACAGCAAGTACCAATGCAGGCTGGGAAAAAGTCAGACATACCTCTGGATGGAGCTCTGCATTTTGGGGCATGCCCCAGAGCCCAACAGGTTGAGCTCTGGGCAGGTGTTCGTGGGCTGATTATTTGAGTATCTGAACATCCTGCCTTGCCTCTGGCCTTGCTGAAAACCTGAATGCAATGTTGAAATTGCAGCCTGTCACAGAACAATAGTTTTCAACCTCCATCATAACTGTCCTCTTAAAAGTAGCACAGAAGACTTTCCTGACAAGGCCATTACTGTTGAAAGGACAAAGGGAAAGTAGTTAGTCGGCTGTGTTCAGAACTGGGTTATCAAATTAGCTTCAGTCACTTTCAATTACAGAATCTCTTGGTTTTGAAATGAGTTCTAAATGAGGGGCTATAATTCTTTGTCTGCAGTGAGCAAAAGAACATAATCATCATTATTTAATAGGAGCATACAGTCTAGCTAGCTCCAGGATAAGTTCATCCAAAAGAAGAAAGGATTCAATTGGTATGAGCAAGGGAAAAGACTATCAGCTGGCCAGACTTCAGTGCATTTCTTTAGTCCTGCAGCTATGTAAGTGACCTTGGGACTCATCCAGGGGAGATTTGCTTCCAGGGCCATTCTGAACTTCTAGCTAATGAAACATAAATACCAGAAAAATTAGAGCAGTAGAAGCTGTCCTGTGTCATTCCACCTTAAGTTTGGTCTTTGTTCTGCAGTGGCTTTGATTCTGCCTGAAGAACATTGCTGTTGTTATGATGGTGTCAATTCCTACCTATCTGTGGCTGCTCGGTGTTACTGCTGCTTTGTAACACAGGAACAAGGAGAGAGAAGAGCTGAGCTCATGCCTAGAGAAAGAAGGTTCACTTGTGGGATCAGGCAGCCTCCTGGAATGAGCTGCAGCCTGTCCTGCTGCACCATGCTTTCCCCAGATGAGCAGTGAAACAGCAGTATTTTGCTATGCCATTCTGCTACAGCCACTTTGCCCCAGTGAGACAGGATGTCCAGTGACACATCTGGCCAGGGATGACTGGATCATTCACTGAATATGGTCATGAATGGTCATCGGTGGGCACAACACTTCTAGAAATATAAGGGCACCATGTATGGTCTGTGCAGGAAGCCAATGCCATGCCATCACCATCCTTGTACGATGCTTCTGGAACCCAAATGCCTGGACAGCTCTGCTTATGTCACTGGCAGTGGGTAATTCCTTGTAATCAAGGCAGTGATTGGGACCCCTAAGTTCAGCCTAATAACTTGCAAGGACAGCATGGTCCACCAGGGAGATCAACAGATATCTTGGCAGGCTTCATTGCAGATTTCATGTCATCTATGTTTTCTGTGACTAAGAGCATGAAAACAGTATAAATACATTAAAGAAGATAAACTATAGCCTGCCTTTTTCTCAATGCTTCTGTCTGGAAGCGTGAGACACTTTATGTCTCAGGACTGCAAGAATAGGAAAGAAAAGGAGAGACTTCACAGATGTGTTTGCAGTAACAAACATAAGCTTCTCTGCACACGGAAGAAGTAGTATGTGATACCATGACTGATTCTGTCACTGAACACTCCTAAGTCTTGAACACAAATTCTGATCTGGCCCATGTCCCACTAAGGCATGCACAAAGGCTGCCTCCTATTTTATGATATTGGCCCATGATGTCAGAGGCAGATGGGTGGGATGGCAGCAGAGGTTGAAGCTTCCCACCAGTACCCCATTACATTTTGTTGCCATGTGACAGATGGTAGCAGAGGGGCAATTTGACAGAATGGTGTCTGACATGGGAGTGCATGCGAAGAAAAGAGGTGTCAGTGAATTCCTCCATGTGGAAAAATGGCATCTACTGACATTCATCAACACCTGCTGGATGTTTATGGAGACCAAACAGTGGGTGTTGATACAGTGAGGGCTGGGTGCTGCATTTCAGCAGTGTTGACAGCAACAGCAGTTCACCTCCACTGGTGCAGATCTGTACAAGTGAGGCATTCAGCTTTTGTTCACTGCTGGTGAAGATGCACAGCGAGTGGTGGTGACTGTGCTGAAAAGTAGTGTTTTGTGTCTGAGAATTTGCTCTGCCAAGTGTTGTTATTGTGCTCTTTGTACCTGTTGTGTTTTCTGTGGGAACGAATACAAGGAATTACTTTTGGAGTTGGCTATGTATCTTCCTCACCTAACTGTGGACTGGCATATCTACTCACGGAGTTTGCACTACCTCTAAGGCAAAGAGAAACAGGTGTCACTGGATTATGATGAGGTAGAAGTGGGGAAGCAAGTTTTGAGCACTGCTCAATATATTTTCAGGAAAATTTTACGGAACAGATGGACAATCCAAAGACTGTTTTTCTTTTCCTGTTCATTGGATTTCAAAGGGCAGATGTACTGCCTTTTGGCTGTTGATAAGTTTGGCTTAAATATCTGGTGAAAATATCTCTCTCTGCTGAAATCAAGGGAATTTTGCCATTTATTTCAACAGGTCATTTCTGAATCAACATTGCCCCCGGGCTTAGGAATGTGTTTAGATTTACACACAAATGAAAGCAACAGAGAAATAAACCATTTCTTTTCAAGTCCCACAGCTTTTATTAATTTGTTTGGTCCTTGTTCTGTACATTAAATTTATTTTCAGCAAGGTTTCTATTCTATACACGTTACAAAATGGGTATCTGGAGAAAACTCTTACCATTTCACACTAGATTTGTTGTTACTAATGCTTTCAGGAACCTAGACATTGCCTGTCTTGTTTTCCTTGACAGTTCTGTGGGTCTTATTTTGTTTTCCACCATAAGTGGACTTCCACTGACAACGTCTAATGCCTGCTGAAATTGCTTATAAATTTCCCTTGGAAAACATCATAATATTATATGAACATGAAATTATTGTAAGTAGTGGGAATATCAAGGTCAGTCAGTTGTGCAGTATAAGACTCTATCATGAAAAAGTGCAAGATGTCTACTTAATAGATGTATTGCCTGAATCAGGGTTATAGCATTTATGCTCAAGTTACTGCTCAGAATGGCAAAGAACTCTCAGTTAAAATGAAAGTTAACAGAAAATTCATTTTCCAATTAGTGCTGGAGAGAGAGGATCTCTTTTCTCATCGTGGGCACGAGAAGAACACCGTGTTGATTGGTCAACTGGAGTAGGAGAATCCTTTAGGGAGTGTAATAAAAGGAACTTCATTCAGGTGCTGAATGAACATGTAGACCTTGGGTTTACTCTTGGATTTGTCTCCAGGGTCATGTGCTTTGATTTCCTTGATTTCACCTCTGTGAAATGAAGCGTGGTCTTTCTTCTTACTTGTGGGTTTTGTTTTGTTTTTTTTTCTTCATAAGTATTGACATTTAAATTTTAGACATTTTGCAAGAGACAGAGAGAATTCTGGGGCCATGATTTTGTTGGGCCCACTTAACACTGCTGTGAATCGCAGGGTTTTTAATTACGGGCTGTTCTGTATACATCTGGCATAACACAGAATCACAGAACCCTAGGGGTTGGAAGGGACTTCTGGAGATCCCCCAGTCCAAACCCCCCAGAGCAGATTCCTTAAAGCAGGTTGCACCAGAACACATCTAGGTGGGTTTGCATATCTCCAGAGGAGACTCCATCACCTCTCCAGGCAGTTTATTCCAGGGCTGTGCTGTCCTCAAAGAAAAGAAGCTATTTCTTGTGTTCATATGGAACTTCCTATGTTCCATCACCCCTTGTCCTGTCACAGGAAGCCACCAAAAAGAGCCCCATCTACTTGATTCCCTCCAAAGGGAGGTATCTCAGTCCCCTCTCAAGTCTCCTCCAGGCTGAACAGCTCCAGATCTCCTTATCTGGGAGGATCTCCAGGCTCCCACCATCTCTGCAGCCTTTGCTGGACTCTTGTCTTTTTTGAACTAAGGAGCTCATAACTGGATGCAGTACTCTGGATGTGGCTTCACCAGTTGGAATAGAGGAGCAGAATGACCTCCCTCACCCTGCTGGCCATGCTCTCTTCAGCATTCTTGGCCACAAGGGCACTCTGCCAGCTCATGGCTGACCTGTTGTTCACCAGGATACACAGCTCTTGCTCTGAAGAGCTCCTTTCCAGCAGGTCAGCCCCTAGCCTGTGCTGATGCATGCGGTCTCATCTCAAAATGCTTACTTTCTCATGGAGAATGTGCACACTGCCTGCACAAGCAAACTAGTTCCCAGTTTGAACACTAAACACACTGTAGGCTATTAGCATGTCAGAACCCCTCTCGAGGGACCTGTGACATTTTCTGCAGTTTCTCCTTGACAAAAAGAAATCCCCCTGCATCCTCTTGCCTCCACGACCATGGTGCATGCATGCCCTCCTGTGCATGAAGTGCAGTACGTGTGTATCTGCAATCTGTAAAAGCAATTAGCGCAGGGCACAAAATGAAGGGGCAGCTGGTGTGTGGCTGTGTTGTGTTTACACACCTCATTCATGCACACCTCTGTTACATAGTCTAATGAAACAAGGTGCTCTGAGGGAAAAGCCCATTTAACAGAATAACAAATCCCATTAAGCTCGGTGGAGATGGAAATCTACTGCATAATAAATTAACTTGGAGTTCTTGACTCTGAACACATTTCCAGGTCTAGTCTGATACATTTTTAAGCTTGTGTGCATCTTGGCTAATAAATTCAGCATTGTTTTTCCTTTGTATACAAAATATTGATATTTTTGATAGTTTTTCTCTCTTTCAGTTTCTGTAAGAGCAGCAGTTTCTCTGCTCTGATTTCCTTTTGCAAAAGGAAAAGCTGTCATTATTCAAACTGAAGGAACTCACGCATTCTTGTTACATTCTTGAGGCCACAAAATGGAAGGTCCCTCCCAGACTTGTGAGCAGAGGACTGTCCCTGTCCCACAGGCTTTGTAATCTAAGGCACTCAGAAATAGCCCACAAACTCACATTGATCAGGGAGATAAATGTGCTGCCTCTGGGTGACCCAGACAGTTGTATGAGAGCTCTTTTAAGCTGGGAAAGAGTATGGCTGTATATGGCTTGGTACAGGGACAAGTACATCTAGTACATCTAGTCAGGAGGCAGGTTGTACTGATCTGGATGTAATTCAGCACAAATATCGCCATGCAACTTCTAGGTGACCTGCTGACCCACTGCTCTGTGGGAACCTACCTGTGGTCTGTCCAGTATTTCAGCTTTGGGCTCTGTCATGCAGTGTAAGCATATGTTGTCATTAGTGCAGTATGCATCAACCTTATCCTTGACGTGGTCTTGTTGGCATGTTAACCAAGAGATAGAAAAATTTGGTTAGGAGAATTAATTTTGAGCAACCTCCCTTTCGTTTATTGCTTCTGATTGATCATAGCAACTATAGGCATTAAGCAGTGAAGTCATCAAATGAAACTACTTGAATAAAGCTGGATTTCCATCCTGTGAAGCAAGAATGCATCCTCTTCACTGAAAAAATGGCTCAGGTTATGCAATTGGCAGCCTCACCAGCGTTTCATCTTTGAGTGGTACTCGAAAAGGAGTGAAGTTTTCTTCTATCTCTTGCAAATATTGATGAAACTGAAAGTGCTTACTTCTGAATGTCCCACTGATCAGAAGACGCCATGAGTATGCTGCCTTACTACCACAAAGAAAAGAGATTTTGGAAAGTCAGTCTCCTCCCCCACCTTCCCCTTTTTGTTTAAGTGTCTGTTTCCCACCAAAGTTATTTGGGTTCTTTGGGTCTCCAGTTCCTACTGCATGGGATAGAGGAGTTCCACATATGATCTGGAGGGTATTTCCTCACATCTCTTTCACATGCAGACTGTGGAATAGCTGTCTGCCTTTCTCTGGCATGCTGAAGACTTGTACAGCACATGCCAGGGGGTGGTGGACTGTGACCCCCATCAGCCTCCCGAACACCAGGTGAGCCTGGGCATCTATGCCAGCTCTGCCCAACTGTGGGAGCACATTCTGGGATTTGACAGAACAAGTAATGAATCTGTCCTTGTGTGATGGCTGTGTACTCCCTTTTGAAGGGCGAAAGGAATGTAAACAATGAGCAGAAGTCCAACATAGTGGGGTGAATCAATTCTGATGTAACTTCATGCATGTCAGTAAAATTACACTGGGTCCACGATCTGTCTGTGCTGAGTACGTCACTCATCTATTGCTGTCTCCTACAGAACAAATGGGACGTTTCTGTGATAGAGTTTTCAAGGGCAGAACACCATCATTCCTCCAGGTACACTGGAAGGGTTAGCTGCATGCTGTTGCCATTAGTTTTAGCAGTCAGCATACCTTCTGCAGAATGCAAGTCCATAAGGAGCAGGTAAGGAGCCTTTGCAGCCCAGAAGGCCAACTGTATTTGTGGCTGCAAAGTAGAGTGGCCAGCAGGGTGAGACAGAGGATCTCCCCCTCTGCTCTGCAATGGTGAGACCCCCCCTGGAGCACTGTGTCCAGATATGAAGGCCCCAGTGCAGGAGAGATGTGGACCTGTTGGAGTCTGGGCTACAAAGCAATGCAAGGGATGAAACACATCTCCTATGGGACAGGCTGGGAGAGCTGGGGCTGTGCAGCATGGAGAAGGGAAGGCTCCAAGGAGAACCTTCCAGTATCTAGAAGGGCTATAAGGAGAAGGAAACATTCTTTAGCAGGATCTGTTGTGACAGGACAAGGGGAAATAGTTTCAAACTAAATGAGAGGATATTTTAGATTGGATATAATGAAGAAGTATTTTACAACAAGGGTGGTGAGGCACTGGCACAGGTTGCCTGGACAGGTGGTGGGTGGCCTGTCCCTGCAAGCATTCCACGTCAGATTGGACCATGTTCTGAACATCTGATGGAGATGTAGCTGTACCTGTTCACTGCACTGGAGTTGGACTAGATGGCCTTTAAGGGTCCCTTCCAACTCAAAAGATTCTATGATTCTATGATTCTGTGACAGGAGGCAGAGATCTCTCTGACTGAAGCTGGAACTTGGGTAATTAAATGGAATATCCTTTTTTTTTTTTTTTTTTTTTTTTCATATTTGGTGGTGGTTTTTGACTTTGTTGTTTTCTTTGTTTTTACCTTTAGGACAGACTGACTAGGTTCTTTGCTTTATTGGTCTTATTCTTAATTCCCTTCAGCTTGTTGCTTTTTCTGGACTTCTTAAAATCAGAAAGGTGCCAACAGGGTGAAAGAAATCTGCCAAGAAGGATGAGTGAACCCACTAAGGGGCTGAAGGGAGGATGCAAAGAAAACACCAGGCAGAGAGCAGAACAGCAGGTGCTTGTACTGACCCAAAACGCCTCCTCACCAGGTCCACAGCTACGGGCCACAGCTGAGCAGGGCTACACGCCGGGCCAGATGCAGCCAGATGGAATAGCACTCTTGCCTCAAGAGTGGCTGGGTGAGGAGCAGAGCTGTGGTGCTTGTGGTGTCTGAGAAGGGCTGGGCCCTGCTGGGCTCGGGTGGTGCTGCCTGGCTGCTGTCTGTTCCTGGCAGCCTTGTTCCTGTGTCCGCAGTGTCACTCATGTACTGCCTTGCAACAGGTGAGTGCTGTACACGAGCTCCTCCAGCCCCGAGAGGGCATCAGCCCTGAAGTCAGCATCCTGTGCCAGTTATTTTCTCCTCTGGTTGCTTATCTGATGCAAGAGAAAAGCAAAGAGAAAGTGTTGCAGCAAATTAGCAAGCTCCCACTGAGACGTGCTCCCCAGAAGGCTTCTGTCTGTGCTTGGATCCTTCTCCTGATGTCCAGGGGTAATGCCTGCTCACCTGCTGTGGTGAGGGCTGCTGGTGGTTGCCCCCAGGGCTTTCCCTCTTTCCAATGTGTGTCTTCATTATCTTAACATTTGAAGGTAGTATTATTTATCTCCTGTTTTATTTCCTGGGCTTAGCTGAGCTAAAACAAGAAGCTCAAATTGGAGTAGCTTGTGGAGAAGAGGGGTTGCAGTAGAGTGTTTCTGAAGGTCTTTATGGTAGAGAAGGGAACTGATAATTAAATACTTTGGAAAAAAATCCAATATCTCTGTTATCATGCAATTCAGCTTGGTCAAATACTATTCTGAATAGGAGGAATGTGATGGATGACACTTGAAAGAAAAGTGTGAGCCTGGGTGTATCTTAGCTCAGGTTGCTGATGCTGATACCATATTTAGTGTGTTCTTATCAGAGACAGGAAGCAGAAATAGGGTGTGGGACTTCATAAGTCTGTTTTAAGAGTTAAGATGGTCCTTGAATAAGACATTATCATTTTCTTCTCGTGTTTTATGTTCAGAATCATTCCTGAATAGCAGAGCTGAGCATGAGCAACTTCTGTTCCAGAGTCACATAAAATGGATATGACAAACTTGATTTAACCTTCTGTGTTGTCATCTTCTGCAAGAGTTAGTTCACTGTTCCAGCTAGCATCAATGTCACAGAGCAGAGCACTGATGCTTGTGAAATTTAGTATTCCTAAAAATTATCATCTCCATCAACCATGAAGTTCACTGCACCATGCTGTCTACTGTCTGCACTTCCACCACCACATTTTACACACAGCTCTCTTTAAAATAGTGAATATTATTAGTCTCCAAAACAATTAAGGTACATTTTACTGAGACCGAAGAGCTAGAATCCTCACGGAGGCTATGTCTTCTGTTTGAGAGATGAACAGACCTCTTCTACCACGTATTAAATTTGCAACTGAACTAGTCCATATTTCTGAATGCGTGAAGAAGAGTTGTGTTTTCACAGGTTGCACTTCCAGTTTTACAGTAGAAGACTCAGTAGATCTTCTTAAGTTTCACAGAAGCATCACTTGATTATTTTGGCATTGTTGAAAATATAAAAGGCATCAAAATGCATAAGTATGCTGTAGGAGATGTTGGCTTTACGACTTTCGTGCTTTTTTATTAACAGCACACAGCATTTCTTCCTGTCAAGGCAAAGTTTAAGTAGAGAAAATCTTCTGCATGCATTTTTGTATAGTAGCTTCTTGAAAAACAATTCCTAATTCGAAACTGTTGACAATAGTCTCCTCAGATAAAAACATTTCATTTCTAAGGCTGAGCATTAAACTTTCACATCTTGCACTTCAGCTCTGATGTGCCTTGCTCTCTTACATTGCCCAGAGGCTAGACCACTGTTACATTACTAGTATAAATGGAAAAACCTTTGTTTCAATTCAAGCACAAGCCAACTCTTTTCAAGTCCTAAAAATCTATCCACTGTCTTCTTTTGATCTCTAGCTCTAATTTTGCTTTTAACACTTAGTGTTTAAAATCTGTTTTCTGGTCACTCACATAACAACTTGAATGTAATGACATTTTCCTGTTTCTCATCAGTGATCTCCTTGCTTGCCACCTTTCTTGATTATGATGATGTACATTACTTGAATTCTTTGCAACTCAGCTTGGACCCTGGAGTCTGCAGAAGTGAGAATGAAGGGGTGTAAGGGGACAGCAGTTCTCAATACCCAGGGGAACAGCACTGTTTATATTCTTGGCAGCCTTATTGTTAGATACTACAGACTAGTGTATGCATTCAATTAATCCAGTTCTCTGCCTGTCAGTTTGCTGTGCAATTACTGAAAGCAGTTGTTATGATTCATCTGATGTTCAGTGTTTCAGTACTGCAGGCTCACTGCTCTAGAAGTGCTCTCAAATAAAACTAAGCAATGCCTGCTGCCCTGCACTGGGTGCAAGTTAGGGAAGAACGTTTTCTGACAGAAACTTCATAGTAGTAGCAAAAATGAAATGATATCACATTTTCTTTACTGTAATCATAGCAAGCTTTCTCCTCAGCATTGCTGTTCAATTTTACTGTAATGTACATGTACAAGTTACATCAAGGGAGTTAGTAAACCCAGTGCAGTATCTTTTTCTCACTTAGAATATAAGAATCAGATTAACTATACTGATGTCTGTCTACTGAAATGGAAGTATCATTTTCCTAATAGAGTTTTGGTCTATGACTGCATTACTAATGACTTGTTCACTCTGCTTCCTAGGAGCAGCCTAATTAAAGTCTTGACATTGAGTGATTAAAATTTGCAAGAAGAGATATTCAAGGATTTTTATTTATTTATTTATTTTTGTGAGTAAATATGTAATAGCATGCATTTTTTGTTAAATGTTACAACTCATTTAACTGATGTACTGAACAGGAGCATCTCTTCAAAGAATGGACTTTAATGCTGACTACCTTTGAGAACAAGAAGTCCTTAACTTACATTTTAGCAGATATTACAGAGGATATGTAATAGGGAGCAAAAGTTGTATGCCAGTATTTGGCAGGATCATGCCCATAGCTACACATGTTTCTGTCTTTGAATACACCTCTGGCAGTTTAAAGGATAGTCTGTGGACTGTGCTCTGGATCGCAGCTGCTCTTCACTTCAATAGCCTATTGACAC